>NC_136908.1:2134964-2174964 GCF_949606895.1 Notothenia rossii | reverse complement strand
GACAGTTCAAGCGCAGCCAATCAAACCGCATGCAAGCTGGGAGAGCCAGACCACAGTTCATTTCCTCATATTCCAAACCAGATATTACGGTAGCAAATCACCCGGTTCTTTACGACCAGAACTATTTACCGGGATACAAACCGGAGGAACCAGGCATGGAGGGAGGTGGCAGAGACAGTGGGTGAAACTGGTAGGTTTTCTGTTTGGGGAGTTTTTATATATATATATATTGATCGCATAAAATCCCCGTTTTTTTTTTGCTTTGTATGTCGGGGGGCGGGATATTCATGTGATTGGTTGTTGGTCGCGTTGCTCGCAAAAGATCCCCAAGCTCTCAGACACGCCCACCTCCAAGATTTTCAAGATTTTTTTAAAGCTGCTGTGTGGACGGGCCGTTACTCAGGTGTTTGGTTTCTGCTTGTATGTGATTTTAATAATGATAATTCAGCTTTTTATGTAATCAAGTCGTGCATTTCAGTCTCTGTTGGGACCTGTTGGTGATACATGTGATGTCTCGATCTCACAAATATCACTTTTTAAGTTTTTTCATGACTTCATTATTATCCAATGAAGGCACTGTACGAATGTAGTCATGATGATAAAGAATATCACGTTTTCTATTTCTTAACAGCTGACCAAACGTCGGCTTATTTTAGATTAGGCAATTATTCACATGAAACCTTTTTGTAATTCTAATAACCTGACTTTCTTTAACCTCAAACCAGAGCATCATGTGTTTTTAATCTGTGTTGGTGATACATGTGATGTCTCGAAGTCAGACATTCGTCTTTACTCACTTTAAATCCATTGCAGGAATTGTACAAATGTAGTTATGATGATAAAGAACATCACGTTTTCTATTTGTTGACCTAACGACGGCTTAATAGCCTGACTTTCTTCGACCTCAAACCAGAGCGTCATGTGTTTTAATGTCTGTAGTGACACGTGTGATGAAAAGCTCAAACAAAGTCCCGCTCACGCGCTGAGCTGCCGCCTCGGCTTCAGGTCTGCTCAGGCTCATCTGCTCCTCTGAGTGTTTTCATGAATAAAACAGTTAACACAATATTCTCTCCGACCCCGACGGAGCACTCGTGTCCGTTCGCTTAAAAACATCTGAGAGGAGCATGATAGCTGTTAGTGTTCCTTGAGTTGATGCTGAAAATGAAAAGAGAGAGCGACAGGGCTGATCTGTGACTGGTGCGATGCAGCTCGGACGCACTGAAGAGGCTGAACAGCCCGATGCTGTGTGGTTCTTTCCTCTGCTCCACCACCATACAGTATGCTCCTCTGTTTCAAGCTGGTTTAGTTTAGTTTGTATCTGATTCGCATTTAGAGTAAGGCTGCATTCCAAACAGACCCCTACACCCTACCCCTTCCCACATTCACCCCGTTTGTCTGTTTGTGAACCACGTTAAGACATTAAAACAAGTCCCAAACTGCTTGGTGATCGTTGCAACCGTACGACTTTTCCAGTCCAGATACAGATTCCTGAAAAGCAAACGAGAGAGCCACACGATGATCTGTGACCGGTGTCAGAGGAGGAGGAATCATTAAATATGATGCAGCTCAGACGCACTTTCAATTATTCATTTTTCATTGACATATAGATTGTCCTTCCTTCTCTGGACCAAGTGCCATGTTGCTGTGTCTCCTTTTTTGTTAGGAACCTGCAATTACCAAACAACATGTGCTATACTGTTACGGCCCTCTACTCAGTGGGAGTGGCTCGTGGGGAGATCAGCAACATCAAAGAAAACACACCGTAACATTCAGCTCTTAACGGCGACCATTTATTTATGGGTTACAGCCGTTACTCACATGGGCCAACCGGCAAAAGAACGAGGTCTGGAGGACTGGCAAGAACAAACAAAAGAAGAAGGGGGCCTCGGGCCAGCCACACCACGGGCCGGAGGACCCAGACGTCCCTACCCAGAAATCTAACAAGACACTTCGGTGAAATAAAGCCTATCCTCCCGGGTCCTCAAGAACACACAGAAGCTACAGATCCCACACAGAGTCTTCCGGCATCACGATAGGCAATGATCCTTCTCCTCCCGTCTCTCCTTATAGCTCGACTGACTGGCAACTAGAAACACCTGCGGAGAGGCGGAGCCAGGGAGAAGTGAAGCACAGCAAGGAGGGGAGCACGTAACAATTACAAGATGGATTTTGTCATTTTTCACTTAACTACAATAGATGATGAAAAACCATGCCCGTGTTCTAGATGCATTAGCTCTGTGTCCCTGCCATCAAGGAGAACATTCCACTTTAAAGGTGGGGTAGGTCATTTTAGAGAAACCGGCTTGAGTGCGCTAGAATTTGAAAATACAAAGCCGGAAAAAAATCTGCCCCTTCCTCACAGAGCCCCTCCTCCAACACACACGAACGCGCTCACAGACCAATGAGGGCACGAGATAAGTTTGTGCACAGATGGAAGGCTGACAGGCAGGTAGGCCATCCAGTTACTTTAGCCGGCTCAGATGATTGGTTGTGCTTTTTACAGCGCCACGGCTTCAAGAGATGAGATTTTTTATAGATTTTCTGTCAAAGCACTTCAGATATTCATTGCTATCTGGATGTTCAGAGCATTCCATGGAAAAAGTGTATCTCCAGCCGGTTTCTCAAACTGACTTACCCCTCCTTTAAGGATATACCGCTGAACAGCCAGAGCAGCAGCAAGTCATGTCTTCAAGTACTTCTTCTTTCACTCAAGAACAAGATCTGAGTACTTCTCCCTCGTCTGACCAACGTTACCCTCCTCTTTCAAAGCTCCCCCACATGTCCTCCTCTCCCTTCCTCTCTCTCCTCCTCCCTCCTCCTCGCTCTCCTCTCCCCTCCTCTCTCTCCTCCTCCCTCCTCCTCGCTCTCCTCTCCCCTCCTCTCACCCCCTCTCTCCCCTCCTCTCCCCCTCTCTCCCCTCCTCTCTCCCCTCCTCTCCCCCTCTCTCCCCTCCTCTCTCCTCCTTTCTCCCCTCCTCTCCCCCTCTCTCCCCTCCTCTCTCCTCTCCTCTCCCCTCCTCTTCTCCCCCTCTCTCCCCTCCTCTCTCCTCTCCTCTCCCCTCCTCTCTCCCCTCCTCTCTCCCCTCCTTTCTCCCCTCCTCTCCCCCTCTCTCCCCTTCTCTCTCCCCTCTCCTCTCCCCTCCTCCTCTCCCCCTCTCTCCCCTCCTCTCTCCTCCTCTCTCCCCTCCTCTCTCCTCTCCTCTCTCCTCCTCTCTCCTCCTCTCTCCCCTCCTCTCTCCTCCTCTCCTCCTCTCTCCTCCTCTCTCCTCCTCTCTCCCCTCCTCTCTCCTCCTCTCCTCCTCTCTCCTCCTCTCTCCCCTCCTCTCCCCCTCTCTCCCCTCCTCTCTCCTCTCCTCTCTCCCCTCCTCTCTCCTCTCCTCTCCCCTCCTCTCTCCTCTCTCCCCCCCCTCTCCCTCCTCTCTCCTCTTGTACCTCAGTCCTCTCACGTCTTAAACTCGTCTCAGATCATCCTCTCTCGGCTCGTTTGATCTCTCTCAGTCGCCACCTTCTCCTCTCAGGAACAATCCTCATAAAGCTCTCGGACTCCTCACCGCTCAGCTCAATCTAGCAAATGACGGCGGGGATACGAGGCGCCTTTCAAGCAGCCGGTTTGATTTCCACCTCTTTAGTGAGATAGAAAGGAAATGAAGACGTTGAGGCGTTCGCTGACTGGGCGACCGACTGAATACAAATGGATGCTTTCACTTCGGGCCCTGGAGAGATGTGTTGCTCGTGTGTTTCAGACAACAGACCATAGCTTTCTCTCTGTTTCCCCGGCAGCGTTTAGTCCTGAGGAGGAACGTATGATTAATGATCAGATGATATGATATTGATCCATGTGAAGACACTCAGGTTGTCGTAGCAGATGGTGTTGCAATGAGACACAAGGAAACAGAAGATAAATAAGTGTAAGGATGATGATTTATGGATGTGTTGGATTCAGCATGAAACAGAAGGGTTGGAATGGATGAAAGCAGGAGAAACATGAACATGGACGTGTTCACATTAAGTCTCTTCCTGTTTCATGCATTTTACATTTCATTTGGTTGACATTTGTATCTAAAGCGACATACAAGTGCATTCATCCTTAAAGAAACTCTAATAGCAAGAATCCTGCAAGAACATTAGCTTTCAAAACCTCAAACCATTAGGCGCGTTCACACAAAGTACTTTTCCCACAAAGGTTCCTGAGAACTCTTTAGTTCTGATGAACTAAGTACAGATCGCGTTCACACCGGAATAAGTCCCTAAGGGAGGATTAGTCAAATGAAGCCGCTGTCGTCACTTCTTCTTCTTCTGCTTTGGGTTTACTGGCAGGCCGCAAACAACTTCACGGCGTATACTGCCACCTGGAGTCCCCGGCCGGAAGTCCCCGGAGTTGGGGACTGGCTTCAGAGTAAATCGCCAGAACGCCGACACCTCCTCATCTCCACCGCTCCCATGTTTTCTTTTGTGTTGTCATAATTTGGTCTCTCTGCGTTGCTGCGCTGGGCTAATGCTAATGCTAATAATGCTAATGCGAGGATAATAAAATGGCGGCTTCACAAAGTTTTTGGGAGTTTGACGGGGCGTGGTTTGCATTCCGCTCAGCCAATCAGACACAGGAACCTTTTTCTCCCACGAAAGTCCCTGCTCTCTAGCAAAGGGTAAAAAAGGTTCTCTAGAACTAATTTAGTTCCTGGGACTTTTTGGTGTGAACGCAACTAAATCGTAGTTCTCAGGAACCTTTGTGGGAAAAGTACTTGGTGTGAACGCGCCTATAGTAGGTGCTCCTGCATCGGCTTCAGAAAGGTTCAAATGGATCCCAAACAAAACCCTAATATGTAGACTGGCAGAAACTCTGACATTGTACTCCTTTGTTTACTTCCAGCACATAGTGACATCACTAAGGAACACTCGTACTCCTATTGGCTAGCGCTCCAACACATTGTACGTGATTGGCTAAGGGGCGGGACATCTCTAAACGGGTTGACCAATCACAACAGTTGAACCTTTAATAGTGCATACATGACATGTCACTTGACGCTTTTATCCAAACAGACTTACATACTCAATACTGTGGACAATCCCCACAGGAGCACTTTGGGGTGAAGTGTCTCAGGGACACAACGACCTGCTGACTGCAGTGGGGTTTGGACCTGTGACCACCTGTTCTGAACACCAACGCACTAACCCACTGAGCCACAGCCTCCAATGCAACACAGTAAGAGGAATTCAAATGAAAAACGGGGCAAATACAGTTCAGAACTAATATAACAAATATTTAAACAATTGTTTTAATTAAAAAAGAATAATGATATCAACGAAAACATTTAAATAATAAAAATAAAAATATGTCCACAGTATCAGAATTTAAGCGGAATAAACTGAGCAGAGTAGTACTGATACTGTTTTAATATGACATGAAATAAAGTATTTATTTATTGAATGAACTATTAATTATGTTGTTCTTTTTAAATAAGGCAACTTTTTTACGTCATTTACACAGTTTGTTTAAATGTGTTTGTTTTAATTGCTATAGTACAGCTGTTTAATTACAGCAGTGTGTGTGTGTGTGTGTGTGTGTGTGTGTGTGTGTGTGTGTGTGTGTGTGTGTGTGTGTGTGTGTGTGTGTGTGTGTGTGTGTGTGTGTGTGTGTGTGTGTGTGTGTGTGTGTGTGTGTGTGTGTGTGTGTGTGTGTGTGTGTTACTGTATACAGTAGTGTGTCGTGTTTACGATAAGCTCTTGTGACCTTGCTGCTGTTTCTCCTTTGATTTCCACACTTCTCTCTTCGACCAATTTAACGTAGTGCGAGTCCAGATTGAAATAAACGTCTCCCATCTCCATCGCTCTCCACCTGACACACACACACACACACACACACACACACACACACACACACACACACACACACACACACACACACACGGCAGACTAAAATGCTGATGAATAGTGTGTTTGTGAGGATGAGGGATGGTGACCTCTGCGTCGCCTCGCTGAATGAAGGATGGACAGCCGAACACAAACCAATGATCTTTTTCCCATCCCGCGCCATGCCTCTGAGTCTGAATAATTCAATTTGTTTTCACCAAAGCTGCATTTGTCATAGCTGTTATGTGCTCTGAGGCTCTTTACCCAGCATGCTTTGCTCCGTACACTTTGATTCACCACGTTCAGAGCAGCTTTAGGAGATCAAACCCACCGGGGCGACGGCATTTCACAGCGCTCGCTCCAAAGAAATGACATTTCACCAGGTACTGGGTATATTTTGGAACAGCTGCCAGTGGAATTATTAAAGTAATTAATTAAATCAGATTATTCGTGGTCTTTTTATTTGCATCGTATCTGAAGCTGCCGTGTGTTTCTCCTAATGGAAGTGTGTTGGGCCTTTGCGTTTGTTGGCCACCGTAATCACAGATTTCTACTGGACAAAAATAAATAATGTTTTTGCATCTATAAAAGCCAAGCCACATTTCCCAAAGTGAACATTAAAGTTCTCTATCTGCCTTTTTGCAAATGCTTTTCATAATTGTATTGGTTCTTCCCTACCTCATGCATCATCTACCCACCAAGTTACATGACCTTTGTGTAAATGGTTATTTCATATTCCTGCAGACAAACAAACAAACAAACAAAACCAAAAACAGTCCTTGGTGCAGGAGGTGAATACTGTCAAATATAACCAGCATGAGTCATTAGTAATAATCTGACTACGTGTAATTTCCGTAAACATATTTTCTATTTTTAGCGTTAATGACGTCTCCAGCTGCACGGATCACATGGTTTCTTTTCCCTCTTTGTTTCACAGGAAATGAGAGGGTTGTTATAAGCCTTGAATATAACCAGAAGACTGATGGATGTTTCCTGTGTGAGGAGGTCGAGGTTCAGACCAGCAACAGCTCACCTGATGATGGGATAAGTTTCGTGTGTGGGTGGAAAGGAGTTTAACGGGGAGGGTGGGAGGAAAAGCTGAAATGGATGGAGAGGGGAGAGGTCTCTATAGACTGCAGTAAAACGACATTACTTTAGTGAAAACCTGAGCAGACCCAAGTGCACTGAATAAAACACCCAAATGCTTCCTCTCTTAACTGAAACCAGGAAATCACCAGTTAATGCATGCTGACGCGGCGGCAACACCAGTGTGTCTGAAATGGTGCGTGGGAACACCGCATAACATTCTATATATTTTTTACTTCTGACTTTTTCCCCGGAATTCTCACTTTTTTTCTTGGAATTCTCACTTTTTTCCCCGGAATTCTCACTTTTTTTCTTGGAATTCTCACTTTTTTCTTGGAATTCTCACTTTCCCCCCCGGAATTCTCACTTTCCCCGGAATTCTCACTTTTTTCCCCGGAATTCTCACTTTTTCCCCGGAATTCTCACTTTTTTCCCCGGAATTCTCACTTTTTTTCTTGGAATTCTCACTTTTTTCCTCCCAAATTCAGATTTTTTCTTTTCTCAGAATTCAGATACATTTGTACAGATACGAGTTAGGACTTTTTTCTCAGAATCTGGATAAAAAAAATTCTCTGAGTTCTGAAATGTTTTCCTCGAATATTGATTTTTCTTTTGCGGTATTCTGACTTTTTTCTCCGAATTCTTTCTTCTTCTTGGAATTTGTTCTTCTTCTTGGTCACACCTCAACATTTTTTCACACGTGTCCCTCATCCTCTTCACTTCAGCCGTAAACAAACTTATAAAAGCTGCTGCTTGCAGGAAATGTAACTGAGTTAGAAGTGAGTCTGAACCAAAACACCAGACGGAGTTTAACAAAAAACGCTCCCTGGGCTGAAGGGAACCGCTCGAAAACTTCACAATTACCCACGTTATTTCGTTTGCTGTGGTTTGTTTGATATTTAGTCCCGTTGTTCGCAGGATAAGGAAAACCTTACTGGTCTGATTGTAATGAAATGTGCAGGTAGGTTGTAGTTCTTTAGATCCACATTTCAAGGCTGTAACGTGTTTCTTTTCCCTTACAGTAAAAGCCATTTTACTCTGTAACTCTCTGTGTGAGTTCGTCACTACAAAAGACCATGACATTACATGATTACATGTAACCAGTGTTTGTATAGAAACATGAGGAGTGCAGCGTTAAAGCCTTGAAATGAAAACATGATCTATTACAGGAGCTGTTTCCTCGTCTTCTGCTGGCAGGAAGTGAAGGCCACACTCCCAACATAGCACACCTCGTATGAGATATAAAATATGTTTTACAACCGTCTAACTTTTCTTACATGTCCCCCTCAGCACTTCTCTGCTCAGGTTTTTTTTTAAAGGAGATATCCGTTTACACAGCGGCTCTTTTTTACGAGTCAAACCAATGAACCTGTCACTTTAAGGTTTTGAGAAGCTCGCCTCAGGACAGAACACACATCTGCTAGCTTTAACACACACACACACACACACACACACACACACACACACACACACACACACACACACACACACACACACACACACACACACACACACACACACACACACACACACAAGCTGTGCATTTTAGTGATGTGACGTTCGCGAACGATCCGATTCGGCTCTTATGATACGAACGAAGGGAACCGAGTCGTACTTGGTGAGAGCCGTTCTTTTTATCGTTGGTTCACTGCCTGCCATAAATCCACTCGACTTTACGGGAACTTGCTTTTCTGAATGCCAATGTGCCGTATACATTATAGAATAGAATATAATAGAATTGTTTAATGTCATTATACATGTACAGTGAGATAATAATAAATGCCTCTCCCTTTCAAGGGTGCCATCAAAACAAAAAACATCACAACATAAGACAACAAAATACACGCAGCATACTTACTTAGATGGCATAACCCGTGCTGCTTGAGTAGTAGTTTGGTTGAGAGATGAAGCAAGTTATATTTTCTGTGAGTAAAATTAGATTTCTGGCGATACAGTCAATCTTTAGCCGGATGGTAATTTTGCAGATAAACCTATTAGCCCCGCCCCCTTTAAAAAAACGGCTCTTTTGAACGGCTGTCGGAAAGGAACGTAGCCATAAGATCCGGCTCCCTTCAAAGAGCTGTAATTCCCATCACTTGTACATGTAATCACACTCCACGCTTTCATAATGTCTGATGACAGAGCGAGGCAACATCCAAATCATCCGGAGCGTTCTGAATCTCACGTAGAAACTCTTGTTCCTGTTTAATTCACAGAGTCCTCGGAGGAAGACCCTTTTTGTTTACTCCTTTGTTGCCTGAACACCAGTTGTAAACATTACTCAGTCGAGATTATTGGCTTTTACAACAACCGCTGCAACTGGGTTAAGAACTATGGAATATTGATGTCACTCAATCACTTTTATAGCATTGGAGATCAAAATGAAGCAACATGAAAGTGCTTTCAGAAGAGCAGAGGGCTGATCTGACGGTGTTAGTCTACAGCTCTACGAGGGGTAGTTGTCTTTTATGGGCTCTGTGTTTACCGCTCGGTTAGTTGAGGAAACAGCTCAGTTGTGTGTTCTGATGATAGTCAGGCAGGCAGAGCCTCAGCGTTTTAGTTTCTGATAGCGCTGGGACTTCGAGAACAACATCTAATTGCAATCTTTCTGGAAGATATTTCAATTTGCTGATCAGGATCCTGACGCAAATGTCCATATGTTCCTTTTAGTATTTACTTCCTGTTCGTCTTCTTCTGTTGATTTCTCTGACGTCCAGCTCTCTGTTTTTTTAACTTCTTTTTTTATTAGCTTTACTGGCGAAAGTTTAGCCATCATGAATCCAAAGTTTCCTGCTCTCCACAAATATAAAAACGAATATTCAAAAAGTATGAAAACTAGTGTTTGTTGTCCACAGCTGAAGTTAAATCCACCGGACTTCTTTCTGCGGATTGATATGACTGCACATGGTCCCTTGATCCTCCTTAGCAACGGTCTGTTCTCCTTAGCAACGGTCTGCTAGCGGAAATTAACAACCTCTGGAGTATCCGAATTGACCAATCAGAATCAAGTATTCAACTGAGCTGTGTAAATAGACTTTTTACTGTGTACATTCAAATTTAAATTACATAACTTCTGATATTGGTGATTGGAGTTGCCAAATCAAAAGTTTTATATCAAAAAGAAAGACTGGTTCAGCTTTAGTTTGAGATACACTGCAATGCGAGTCAATAAAATCCAATCGCATTGATAGGATATGTTAGGATCATAGGTTTCAGTTCATATCTTACACCTCAGATCAGTTCTCTGGTGTGTATTCAGTATCCGTAGTGTGAATGCTTGTAACTGAGATTATGTTTGACATAAATCACCCGATGAAGCGAGTCTTCCTGCTCATCAGTTTCCACGCAGCAGCTTTATCTTTCATGTGAGAGTTGTTCTGTAACGCTTCATGCTGTTGCAGAGCTGCTGATGTCTGAAGAGGCCATTTATCCCTCATGATGATCGGTGTCCCATTTAAATGAGCATTAAGGCGTGAGTTTTGCTCGGAGAGACTCAGGGTTCGGAGACGGATTATTCCCCCGGGGTTTCTGTAAAATGCTCCTCCTGCCTGGACTCGGCAATGTGAAGGAACCTGTCAAACTGGATCAATAGAGAAGGATTGATAACACTCGCCAAGCCATTATATCTCCCTAATTGATCAATTTCCCCTATTTTTCATTCCAAATGTCAGCCATAGATTTATTTCACAACATGGTCCATCTTTCATTTGGTGTGTAAACGATCTGAAAATTACAGTTTCTAATTAATACTCGGAAAACTGTCCTAACTTTAACGGGGAGAAGTTGTCTTTCCTCTGATTCCTAACTTTCTCTTAATGAGGACTTTTAGCTTACAGTAAAGCGCAGATAACTTATCAAGGATTTGCTAAAGTAAGGCATGCTGAATTTCTTATTAAATATACGCCTCTGTAAAAGTTATAAGTAGAACAGCTGACATTTGGAAAGCCACAGACTTTATTTTTAACTCATCCTATGCAAAAGAAAACTTTATATTTAATGAAATGCATTTACAGTGTTGGAGCTATTTATTGATTCAAATATATTTGGAAGGCTAGAAAATGGTTCTCTTGCAATTTTGGTTAATAGAACATTTCATTATTTTGTAGTTTTTTATGCTGGCGGCTTTGGGTACCGGGGGATTCAAGCCAGGTACTATCGCTGTTTGTTGGAAACAGGTGGATCAATATTATAGCGATAAAACCTAAATCGCTGAAGTGGGTTTTATCGAGACCAAACGGAGAAGAAGTGACTGAATCAGAACCGATGGAAAGATACCATAAATCAAGAACAAGGATTTTTTATATAAAACTTATTTGCAACCCATTTATTCCTTTGAACCAAGTGGAAACGTTGATGTGGGTTCAGCACATGTGGAAACCATCTCGAAACATTCTTGCTAGACCAAAGCATGTTTTCAGAAGTGGTTTAAATAGCCTCATTTCTGGCCACAGTGAATAGAGTTTCAAAGACTGTGAGATTCAGTTACAGCTAATACGAGTCCTCGAAAGGAGTGAAACACAGGTCAGTGGAGGAAGAGAGGAACCGAGAGGCAGAGAGAGATTAATGGAAGCTGGGAGAAAAGTGAGAGGATATTGTGTGTTTGTTCGTGGATGTGTGGGACGGAGATAAAGTGTTGCTTGCTGTTGGGTACATTAATATCCCCGTGCCAAAATGAGAAATACTGTAAACGTGGTACTTAAGTGAAGAAACCAGTCCTCCACGTGGATGAATGGGCGCCTGTTTTTAGATGTACGAATAAAATAAAAAGTAAATAAGTGAGATGAAGTTCAACACGAGGTAAATAGAAGTTCACAGAAATATCCCGCTGTTCCACAATCAGGATTTATTCTTCTACAATCCCTCTGCGGTGTTCTTGGGAATGTATTCACAGTGTTTATGAGCGTCCTCACCCGGGCAGGATTTCTCACTTGACACATCGAGGACACAGTGTATTAAAAACAACAACACCGATACAATAACAAAAGGAACTGACAATAGACGACTGTGCAAATATTCACTCTATACCTCCTATTGAATTATCTTAGAAATGTCTTGCATGAAACCCTAAGGAAACACCCAGAAGCTGCATGACTGCTACGATTTGATTAGTTAAGTCTTCATCAGAAATGATTTTTTTTACCAGGCCTAGAATAATTTATTAAATGCAGATTGAAACAACTTTTTTGCACAAAGCCTGAAGCCAGAATGAATACAGAACACTTGGAAAGTGACGTCTATTTATCTTGTTTCTGTCCCGAACCCCAGTAATCCAAAAAGTCTTCGGGCCAACAGTCTAAATACGGCCCGTCTGGTTGCCAAACCCATGAGTATTTGGGCCAATCACAAGGGCTAAAGTACTCCCAGCTGGGATTGATGGTTAGCCCAGATTAGCCAAAGTCTGCAACCCAAATCATGCCCAAATCTGGTCATGGAGCTGATGGGTTAGCAGGTCAGGTTTACTCATGAGAAGTTAGAAAAGGTGTTTATTTTTGTCATTTGCTAGCTAGAGATACAATATAAAAACAGCTTGGTCACATGACTTCACGCCACCACCGCTAAGCTAAAGGCGGCTAATGTTGGAATAAAGGAACTACAGCACGGTCACATGACTTCACGTCACCACCGCTAAGCTAAAGGTGGCTAATGTTGGAATAAAGGAACTACAGCACGGTCACATGACTTCACGTCACCACCGCTAAGCTAAAGGCGGCTAATGTTGGGCTATAAAGGAACTACAGCACGGTCACATGACTTCACGTCACCACCGCTAAGCTAAAGGTGGCTAATGTTGGGCTATAAAGGAACTACAGCACGGTCACATGACTTCACATCACCACCGCTAAGCTAAAGGTGGCTAATGTTGTGCTATAAAGGAACTACAGCACGGTCACATGACTTCACGTCACCACCACTAAGCTAAAGGTGGCTAATGTTGGGCTATAAAGGAACTACAGCACGGTCACATGACTTCACGTCACCACCGCTAAGCTAAAGAAGGCTAACGTTGGGCGTGATGACGTTTAGTCGTCTCATTTTGACTCTTGTTAGCAACCAAAGTGTTTAAATCCACCAGTGGGGTATTTACTGATGTATTTGATGTCGTATAACTAAATGTTAAAATCTCTTCTGCTTGTTTTAACCACAGACCTTATTTCAGGATAACAACCAAAAGAACATTCAGAAAACCATTGACATCCAGACCAGAGGACAGGAAGTGTTAAAATGTCAGGGTTTTATGACGCATTCCTGCACGGATTGTGTTTGAGCTTAAGTCTTCTTTTCTCGAAAAACGTAAGAACTGGACCCCATTTCACATCAGACACGTGCATATTTCTTCTAACTGAAGTAGACAACATGCAGTATTAACTGAGATATTTCTGGTTAACCCCCGAGTCATTTCCCCTGTAGATTAATCCCATCCCTCGGTCCACGCTCGCCTACAACACCCTGTAATGTGTTGACTCCATGACACCTTAAATCTGACAGTAATGACTAACGCCTTCATCAGCCGCCTGGTTAATGGCTTCAGTCATCAGAGCCTCGGATTAGACCCCGAACGACTTGTACATTTGGTGTATAAATATGCGCTGTGAGGAATATTAGCTGCTCTCAACCCCGTCGTTCTGATTTCATGAAAAGGTAATGAATTGTTAATGGCATGATTACTCTGAAAATAGAAAATGGTCGTGGCATTATGGCTCCCAGGGCTTTCCCTCTGCACATGAAATGAAAGGTTATTCATTTTGTGTCAATACTTGCACAGTCCATTTGTCTCGCTGGGATCGAATGAAGGGTCTCATTACACCATATGAGACCCAATTATTCTGTCTCTGTGGTCACTCATCATGGTTAACAAGTCTTTACTCCCAGGCTTTTGTCACACATGGTCTCAGCAATATGTTTTGACACATTCATAACTTTTATTCTCTCTTTATTTTTACGGTTGAACTGTTGCTTGTTCGATGCTGTGAACATATCGGTACTTTACCTGCAAGCATGGCTACAAGACTCTAATTGTTTTACTTCTTTGTGTACCTTTCCAATCACAAGCATAACAATCAGTTCAGAAGAAGATTATATTGTTTTAGATTCATCGTATTGCCATCAAATCCCATATACATGTAAAGACCAAAACCAACAATGTATACCAATATTTCTTTCCTACCCTGTGTGTGTCTCATTTGTGAATTAATGAAGACGTAGATAGTTAAAGAAGTCTGACAAATATGTATCTCAATTGCAAACGAGACACAAAAAGGCTCAGCAATAATAAAAACACGGACACAGCAAACCTCCCCTTACAGGAGTGAATCAGGGACTATTTTAAGCTGTGAATCAATACACATGTGTTGCCCTAGGGAGGACCAGCATGGTGTATGTTAGCTTCACTTGTAATATAGGACAGTGCCTGGCTATCCTGTGCTTTATTAGCTTTGGTAGCTCAATGCAATCTCTCACTGGCAAAGGTTCATGTTTCTGAAGAACTGATATTTCCATCCACTGTGACCTGTGATTAATACGATCTTAGACTCTTTCTGATTCAACAGTGATTATAAAGTTAGCATATAGCTTCTGTCTTATCTGTCTTTGTAGCTGCGTTTATAAGTTGCCAGTGTTACAGCTGTCTGAAGTAATCGCCACTAAGCGGGCGTTTTCTGCTGGTGACATTTAACTCATAATAGTTTCTGATGACTGGAACTGGTCTTTTTAAGTAGTATGTATATTTTGTGGGTCTCTTGGTGGCAACTGTTTCCTTGGTACACAAACAGACAAAGAAAACTTTGATTTGGAGTTGTTCTGTTGCTACCTGATGAATCTAAGTCCAATTTGACTCTCCTTTTATCTCGGCTTTGGTCTCCCCCCACCACCAAAAGGAAATGACTCTTTAGCTGCTAAATAGTGCTGACTTGTCTGGTTTGATTCTGTACAGGTGTGTACAGTGGTTTTCACTCTGGGATATTTTGACTTAAAACAATTGTAATTCTAGTAATATTTTTTACCAACAACTGCTTCAGGACGTATTTGGGAAGCAATGGAAGTCTATGGAACAAAAGATTAAGCTATTGGATAGACGGAAAATACTCATTATTTAATTGTTGTTTGGGACCTGGCTCTTTAAACCCTTCAACTTTAATTCATGTAACATTTGGCTTTATTTTGGGTCGGAGATAAGATAAGAGAGGACTTTATTGATCCCGAAGGAAATTCTTGTGCCAGAGTTACACAAATGTTTGTGGACGCCAATGGATGTCTACAGACTTGGCTACGTTATTGGATATATTCATTATTTAATATTTGTTTGGGATTTGTTGAGCTTTATCCAACATGCCGTTTTAAAACTTGTGGATTTGTTCAGTCAGTGTTTGGCGTACCACATCTCTTATTATATCTAGGTACTTGTGCCAGAACATATCAGTGTGGCTCTTTAAAACCCTTCCTACAGTCGAGCACCCTGCAGTCTATAAGCCGTCTCAATGGTGTTTTTTTCTGGGGTATATTCACTTAAAACAACTGTAATTAGAGTAATATTTTTACCTTTGGGAAGCAATTGATGTCTATGGAACAAAAGATTAAGCTACGCCATTGGATACATGGAAAATACTCATTATTTAATTGTTGTTTGGGATTTGGCTCTTTAAACCTCTTTATCTAACTACTTTTGGGACGGAGGTTTTGTGGACAGCAATGGAAGTCTACGGATGTTATTGGATATACTCATTATTTCATATTTGCTTGGGATTTGTTGACCCTGAAAAAGCTTTATCCATCATGCAGTTTTAAAACTTGTTGGTTTGTTGGGTTTTTGGCATACCACATGTCTTATTATATCGATGTACCAGAACATATCAGTGTGGCTCTTTAAACCTTCGTCAGTCAAGTTCCCTGCAGCCTATAAGCCGTCTCAATGCTCCGTGATGGAGAGGCTGACAGCACCGCGCTCACCTGAGCCTCCGTATGTCAGCGGCGTCTTAATATTTCAGGGTTTTCCTCAAACAGCCATCCCCAGCAGTTTCTGCAGGTTTCTCACTGCAGGCACCGGGCTTTAATTAGCGGAGGAGGGCCTTATCACAGCAGCGCTGAGCGCCAGGATCCACTCTGAATGTTTTATCAGACTCTGAGCTGCTTGACTAGAGGTGTCAACAGACTGGGAAAAGTCCCGAGGCGCTGTGTGTGTATCTGCACTGAAAGATGTTTGTATTGGGGGTTTATTTTGGGGAAAGGAGGGGTGTTAGGAAGCCTGTTTTGGGCTGGCAAACATCCAATTGCACGGTTGCATTGTGTACATGTTTGTAAAATGTGGCTGCATGTATCAGGCTTTAGTACACATGCTGCCTTTTCAATTTGGAGCCCCACTCTCCTCATAAATCTCACAGAATAGAAATGGGAACTCATGTGCTTTATCCACTTCTGGATATGGAGACTGAGAGCCGCTGCTTGGATAAAACCCAGAAGCAAATCATGAAAAATAATGTTTTCCATGTCTCATGAGTTTGTGATTGGATTGAGACAACAGCTATTACATATTTATCCGTTTTAATTTATAATGACACACGCTATGAGTCTGTCACTGGCTGGTATTTCATGAGAGAGATTACAGGAAAAGGGAGGGTTGAATCAATTATTTAGGCGAGAATGAAAAGTACAAAGCAGCCATATCGCAGCCTGCAGCGAGCTCGGGAAATTAGGTCAGTTTCATAATATTCTGGTGGGATCGGAGCTCTGCAGCTGCTGCACTCAGGCTGGAAACAGAGAGGCAATCCATGATGGAAATCCACCGCTCAGCTATAAAAATCATTTAGATTGATACGATGTGTGCACAGTCACAGTGGCTCATTGTGAGATATCTAGGCATGAACGGTATTTTATAAAGAAACAAAGGAAGCAGGAAAGCTCAGTAAAGCTGGTTGTTATAGCTTAAATTGTTTTGATTGATTGTGATCCATTGTATATACCTTTTTGTGCATGTAAAGGGTCCGCAAAGGCTAAAATCCCAACGTTTACTTCCAGAACATAGTGACATTTTAAGGGGCGGGACATCTCTAATCGGTTGACCAATCACAACAGAGCCGACCAGATAAATAAAGGATTTGAATTCGAATAATTAACTTAACAAGCTAGTCTAGTTGCCTAACTGAAGTGAAACAAAGGGTCTCTAATGTTTAAAAAAGTGACGCCAATTGGTTCTGACCAAGCGTCCTTATGTGTCGATTTGGGAATGAAGACTGGTTTGAATTTCAGGGATATACTGGATTAGGAGGTAACTTCATATGCAATTTGTTCAAAGTTGTTGTCTATTTTAGTTGACAGCAGGCTTGGAATTTCGTCATTTTAGGGGCAAGGCCATTTGGCCTTTGGTGTTACACATTATTTCAGGGCGCAAAGGCCATTGAGGGAAACATTTGGATTTGGAGCTTACAAATAAATAACTTCACTTTTTGATAAGAAAAACACACGAATGACATGAAAACAAATCACTTTTTTAATATCAATAATGTCAAACATGATATCATCATATAGGCCTATGCCTCCTTAGTATTACCGTATTTAAAATAAAATACTCTACTTTGAATAATTAGTGTTTAGTATGTTTTCCATCTACTACTTCTCCCATTCACAAATCCAAAATCAAATAAAAAAATCGAAAATTGTATTAATATGTAACAAATATATTCCATTTCAGAGCAGAAGAAACAGGCTTCAAGGGTCCAACTCTGCACATACATCGTTCAGCAGTGCACAGTGAAGTGCGTGCTTGCGTGCGTGCGTGTACGAGAGTCTCTTTAATCAACTCCTCACAGCTCTGGTCAGAAACTGGACAAAAGTTAAAAATGTACAAACCTCAGACTGTCATGACGAATACAATCGCTGCTTCAATTCTGTCTTTAGGACGTTGTTGTGAGTGTGGACGGAGCAGCTACAGGTTAGTTTAGCCTGATTGATCCATTCAGAAAACACGCATTTTAAAAGGTTTTTCGCCTGCCGTCTGTCTGCAGACTTGTCAAAGCATTCATTCATGTTTTTTACTAACCGGTATCAGTATGTAGTTACTTCAGCATCATTTTGAAATGTGTATTACAATTAAATCACTGTAAAATCGGTTAATTTTGTCGTAGTTGGTTTCCACCACAGTAATTACATGGAAATAAGCCCCGCCCCCTCTCCAGCGCGTCCTGTTTGAATGACAGGAGTAAACACAGCTGACAGCCGCGGTGAAACTCCAGCGGTTAGAGCGATGAGAATGTACGCATCACGTCCGTTGTGAACGCAGCATAATGCAGTTCAGAAAACACTGTTCTGTCGCTTTTAAAGCAACTTCGAGATTTTAACAGTATCAGGGGCACACAGGCCATGGTGGCCGTAGGACGTACAATTATTTGTCGGGCATAACGGCCAGACCGAGGCCATGGCCGTCATGGCCAGCGTGAAAATCCTACCCTGGTTGACAGCATTACCTAGACCCTCCAGAAAAACGCGATTCTGCGATCGCAGAATTTACCGCATAATCAGCAAAATGGCGCAGATTTTTAAAAGGCCGCATAATTCCCGCATTTTTCCACACAAAGTTGAGAAAAAAAAAAAGTTGACTCTTCTTGACGTGACGTCATCAGCTCGCGCATCACAGAATGTAAACAACACTGTATAGAGTGAACGTGTGGAGCTCACACGATAGAGAAAACACCAAGATGAAAAAATCTAATCCATCTCATTTACCGACGAACATTTCTACTAAAGACCGGGCAAAAAGTGGGGGGAAACTATTCTGCACCCCGTGCAACTGTGTGTTGGAGCATAAGAGAACATCGACGTTGACGACCCACTTTGATTCATTCAAACATTCGAAAATGCTTTCTGCTGCTGCGGACAAGAAAGCCAAACAACTCACGTTCACCGAGGGATCAACCTCCAAAACCCTTTCGAGGGCTACAAGAAACAAAGTGAGTAGCCTACAAGATTGAAGCTGGTCAGATAACGAACGAGTAAATGAAAACAGAATGAGGCGGAGAAGTGTGTGTGTGTGTGTGTGTGGGAGGGGGGGGGGGTGTGTGTGTGAGATTAAAATAGCCCAATTGCTTTTACAATAAATAAACATTGAATGTGTTTAATTGAATAGTAAAGGGGTTTTATGTTAGTGGCAGGTTGTGTGTGAGAGAGAATAAATAAGACAGCCCAATATTTAAAAAAATTGTTATTCTTTTCCCGCATATTTAGCATATTTCGCAACTTCCCGCAATTTCACTGCATAAAATCACATAAAAACCCCGCATGTTTAATCGCATAATCAAGGATTTTAGCCCGCGTTTTTCTGGAGGGTCTAATTACCAAACTTAATTTAGTTAAATAATTAAGGTAAGAGTTGCTACATTGATTTACTGAGGATTAATGATGACTCAAAGTCCCATCATCAAGGCCCTAGTAGATGTCTTATTACATAATAACAATACTTGTTATTACATTTATTTATAGCAGGTGCAGAACACGTTATCTGACACTTTAATCCAGAAAAATTCAAAATAGAAGAGCAAAAGAAGTAGGAGAGAAACAGGGATTTAAGCCATTGCAGACCATTTACATGCACAAAAACCTACAGTGTATATAAACCCACGAAATACAATCATCAAGGCCCTAGTAGATGTCTATTCTAAGTTTCAAGGTCATTCAACATCACAAAAAAAACAATGGAAGTTTATGGAACAAAAGATTAATCTAATACGCCATTAGGCGCTTTCACACCAAGTACTTTGCCGTACTTAGTTCCAGCTCTTAGTACCCCCATGGAACTAAGAGCCGATCGCGTTCACACCGGAATAAGTTCCTGAGGGAAGATTATGCAAATGAAGCCGCTGACGTCACTTCGTCTTCTTCTGCTTTGGGTTTACTGGCAGGCAGCAAACAACTTCACGGCGTATACTGCCACCCGAAGTTCCCGGCCGGAAGTCCCCGGAGTTAGGGACTGGCTTCAGTAGAAGCTGCTGGGAGTCCCAGCAGCTTCTACTTAAGCCTTCAGAGTAAATCGCCAGAACGCCAACACCTCCTCATCTCCACCGCTCCCATGTTTTTTTTTGTGTTGCCATAAGTTAGTCTCTCTGCGTTGGTGCGCGGGGCTAATGCTAATAATGCTAATGCCAGCAAATACAATGGCGGCTTCACAAAACTTTTCAGAGTTTTACGGGGCGTGGTTTGCAATCCGCCCAGCCAATCAGAAATTGGTACTTTCTCTCCCTAGGAGAGTCCCACCTCTCTAGCAGGCACTAAAAAGGGGGGGAAACTAAGTTCTCTTTTTGGTGTGAATGCAAAATTCCAGGCACTAACGGAACTAAACGGGAAAAGTACTCCGGTGTGAAAGCGCCTCTTGGATAGACGGAAAATACTCATGATGTAATTGTTACAGTCGAGTACCTGCAGCCTAAACTGGGATATATTGACTTAAAACAACTGTAATTCTAGTAATACTTTTACCAACAACTGCTTCGGGACGTATATTTGTTAGATGGAAAATATTCCTTATTTAATTGTTGTTTGGGATTTAAACCCACAAAGTCCCATCATCGAAGCCCTAATAGAATTATTCTCTAAGATTCAAGGTCATTCAACATCACAAAAGAAGTCCTAATCTGTGGTGATTCCCCTCGTTGGTTTCAGGAGGACTGGATGTGCGACTCCTGGGTTTAATGAGCTCTCGGACTGGATCAGGCCCGAGGCTGCAGAGCTCCATCAAAGAGCAGAGGGATTGGAGGATGATTATTCCCACATAAAGAGCAGGGCCTTCCTCTGACTTCAGTGTAATATACACCGCAGTAACAGCTACCAAACCAAGTCTTTTCATCAGCTGCATATTCTCAATGTACAACCGTGTTATTAGATTTATTTCTAGCAGCTGCAGATTGTGTTATCTGACATTTTAATCCAGAGACATTCAAAATAGAAGAGCAAGATAAGCTTTAATACCAAGGTCGCTAGAAACGACTGAATGTAATTCTTCAGTTTCATTTATCAATAAATTTACTTTCCAACAAAAAAAACAGTTTTTGGTTGAAGTTGTTTTATCGGGTATGGTATGGTAGGATATTGACACTTCAGTTTTTTTAGAGCCCACTCTGCTCTGATTGGTCAACTGCTTAGAGATGTCCCGCCCCTTAGCCTATCATGTACAATGTGTTGGAGCGCTAGCCAATAGGAGCACGAGTGTTTCATCGTGATGTAAATATATGTTTTGGAAGTCAACAAAGTAGAGAATCTCCCCCTGGAGGAAACAGAGATGTTAGTCTTTGCAGACCATTTACATGCACACAAAGCCATATAAACCCACAAAAGCATTATAGGGCCTCTTTAATGTACAATACTTCCACACCAAGTCACTGGTTTACAACAATGTTGGTTTTGCATGAAAGTCACGTTGCAGGAATGTGAGCTTCATACCTGGAAACTTGTGCATCAGAGAAAGTTGTTTTTCAGTTTCCTCTCAGGTACTCAGGCTAATGGAGCTTTGCCAAAGCACAGAGTTAAGTTCAGGAAAAGATGCACAAGACTGAGTGTGACACGTGTTATCTGAATCTATGAATACATGATGTGTATTTCTGAATACCAGCTGGCATCCTCACTGTACCCGAGGCTGGATTAACGAAACTCTGATAACTAGTGGCTGCAGAGGTTTACTGTGGGACTCTTGATTAGCATCGTAGCTCTGCAGCTAAGGTAGTAACTTATGTGGTTCTGCATTAAATCATTTCTTAGACTGGTTCATATTGTGCTGCCCTAGATGAGAGTAACACAATAGTCACATCCAGGCGAAATTACAGCCCCGCCCACTTTTGGGGGAAAACATTCGCTGTCATTTGAATGGTGGTAAATGCAGATTCTGAAGTTTTCTGCAATCACATCAAAATATTAAGAAAACCGCGCTTTTTTGTATCTACAAGAAACCCAATTATAAGGGTCAGACAGGCAGACTATTAAAACATTTCAACGGACATTGATGACCTGCGTCGATTTATAGTTACATTTAAATAAATATGGAAATGATGTTCGGTCGGTCTGCTGGAGGACGAGTGGCAGGAAGTATTTTACACTTAAACTGAGATTTCTGAGTTTCTTTTTTCTGTAGAGGAAGTAAAGAAACCGTAACTTTACTCTAATGCATTGTTTTCCCCTTAAAGTGGGCGGGGCGTTCATTTCGCCAGGAAGTGACGTATGTGTTCCTCTCATCTATGGTCAAGTGTAATCATAACATTTAGTCTTTATAAGGTGCATCTTTTAAATAAGAAAAACACGAGAAGGTCATTTCCACGTAGAAACAACAAAGCCCTTCAGGGGATTTGTTCTCTACCGTCCTATCATGGTCAAATCTGCCCTTTAAACCTGGTGATAAACCGTGCCTACAGTATGTTTGATATAAGATAAGTCCTGTTATCTCCTCCCCACACTGACAGAATTGAACAGTATTAAGGTTTAGTTTCACAGCCGCAGGATCCCATGACTTGGCAGACGGTGGATATATTTGTTCGGAGGAAGTTCACATCTTTGTTTTTTGTTTTGGGAGCCCTACAAATCAGTCATGTGCTCGCAGTCGCTCTCTAAAAGCATCAACGCCTGGACAATAACCGCCATTGTTTGGACTCCAGAACGAGACCTTGGTAAGACAAAGAAACACCCATTAGCAGCAGAGGGGGAAACCATTCACAGATTACTGTAGCTGGTGCTTTTAATGAAGGAGTGCACAATAGAGCACCATCAGTGTTAGTCCTTATTTTGAAATGGCAAGCTTAAATGACACTGGGCAGCTGGAGTGTGTGTGAGTCAGATATTTAAGGATAATATGCAAATGATATCGCTTATTATACGGCTACCTACTAAATAAACCAACAACTTTATTCACAATTTTGATTTAAAAATGATCATATTGCTCTCGTTGAGATTAAAAAGTGTCCGTTCAATCCTTCTTCTGCTGTTCCCTTTAGTGTTTACTTCCTGTATGTCTTCTTCTGCTGTTCCCTTTATTGTTTACTTCCTGTATGTCTTCTTCTGCTGTTCCCTTTATTGTTTACTTCCTGTGTTCTTCTGCTGTTCCCTTTAGTGTTTACTTCCTGTATATGTTCTTCTGCTGTTCCCTTTAGTGTTTACTTCCTGTCTGTCTTCTTCTGCTGTTCCCTTTAGTGTTTACTTCCTGTATGTCTGCTTCTGCTGTTCCCTTTGGTGTTTACTTCCTGTCTGTCTTCTTCTGCTGTTCCCTTTAGTGTTTACTTCCTGTCTGTCTTCTTCTGCTGTTCGCTTTAGTGTTTACTTCCTGTCTGTCTTCTGCTGTTCCCTTTAGTGTTTATTTCCTGTCTGTCTTCTTCTGCTGTTCCCTTTAGTGTTTACTTCCTGTCTGTCTTCTTCTGCTGTTCCCTTTAGCGTTTACTTCCTGTCTGTCTGCTTCTGCTGTTCCCTTTAGTGTTTACTTCCTGTCTGTCTTCTTCTGTTGTTCCCTTTAGTGTTAACTTCCTGTCTGTCTTCTTCTGCTGTTCCCTTCAGTCTTTACTTCCTGTCTTCTTCTGCTGTTCCCTTTTGTGTTTACTTCCTGTCTGTCTGCTTCTGCTGTTCCCTTTAGTGTTTACTTCCTGTCTTTCTTCTTCTGCTGTTCCCTTTAGTGGTTACTTCCTGTCTGTCTTCTGCTGTTCCCTTTAGTGTTTACTTCCTGTCTGTCTTCTTCTGCTGTTCCCTCTAGTGTTTACTTCCTGTCTGTCTTCTTCTGCTGTTCCCTTTAGTGTTTACTTCCTGTCTGTCTTCTTCTGCTGTTCCCTTAAGTGTTTACTTCCTGTCTGTCTTCTTCTGCTGTTCCCTTTAGTGTTTACTTCCTGTCTTTCTTCTTCTGTCCTATCTTGCTCTCTTTTTATTTTCTTAACTGGGGACAGTTTCATTAATCCAAGGATTCGCAACAGTCTGTTCTCCTTAGCAACAGTCTGTTCTCCTTAGCAACAGGCTGTTCTCCTTAGCAACAGTCTTTTAGCGAGAGCTAACAACACCTGAAATGTCCAAATTGACCAATCAGAATTGAGTATTCGACTGAGCTGTGTAATAAAGCCATATAACCACCTGCCTCCACTACACATGTATACTGTAGCTCCAATATCTTAGATTTTTTTCACGAGTTATCTTCATCCTTTCCTTCTCGGACCAATCTATGCAAGTATTGATTCCTCCTGGAGCCTCGACACAGCCCATGATGAGCTCCAGAGCCCGGTCTGATCCACATTATGTTAAATGGCGCTGCAGAACTGTACTATTGATGATGTCTCAACAAACTCTTCGGCCTTTCATGAGATCTCTACCTCTGCATTTTATGATCCAGTACAAGCAGTCAGCAGTTTATAAATGAGAGGAGGAGGAGGAGGAGGAGGAGGAGGAGGAGGAGGAGGAGGAGATGTGTGTTTCTGTTCTGCAGGAGGCGGTGGAAACAGGGTTTCACTAATAAAGAGCTCATGAGTCAAAGTTAGCTCCACCTTTCCAAGCTGCAACATGGAGAAGAGGAATGCATCAGTCATTATAGTGAAATAACATGAAAAACAGTATTGTTGAATTGGATATTCTGCGTGATGAGTACTTTTACGTTTGGTACTTTAAATAAATTAACATTTTTGAACATTACTGAAATGATTGCAGTACTTTTACTTGAAACCTAGTATTTCTACAAGTACAACATTGGAGTACTTCCACAACTGAGAATCAACAAAATGCATCCCAACAGAAAGTGCAGAGTATTCAAAGTGCATGAGGTTACAGTATATTCACATATTAATAGCAGTACAAACGGAGGGAAGGTACAGACAAGTTTGTGTAAATACGAAATACATATTTACAGATGAGGTGCAGGGTTTAGGCATGTATGTATAAATGTTAAAAACAGTTTTAATATATATGTCACAAAGCAGTGTTAGGTCCCTGAGTGTGAGGCGCTGTGGGATGAAGCTCCATAACATTCAAGGCGTGTGTTGGTGCTTTTTATGGCGCATTTCCACTGCAGGGCCTCGCAAGGCTTAGTACGGTATAGTTAGGCCTCGTTAGGCCTCGTTAGGCCTTGGTAGGCCTTGGTAGGCCAGGCTCACTTTATGCTGCGTTTCCATTACAGTTTAGGAACTGGGACAATAACTATAGTAACGCAGTGTAGGCGGAGCCGTGGCGTCATCTTCAATGAGAACCACAAAACCAACATCAGCCGTTAGCTGTTAGCCCTCAGAGCTCACATCTCCTCATATCTGTTCAGAAACTAGACAGAAGTTAAACAAGTCCAAACCACAGACTGTCTGTGTCATGGAGAATACAGTCGCTGGTTTATTTATGTCTGTAGGCCGTTGTTGTGAGTGTGGACGGTCGGAGCATATACTGCGTTAGCTTAGCCAAATCTCCATTAGAAAACACACATTTTAAAAGGTTTCTCGCCTGCCGTCTGTCTGCAGACTTGTCAAAGCATTAATTCATGGTTTTTACTAACCGGTATCAGTATGTTGTTACTTCAGCATCATTTAGAAACGTGTGTTACAATTAAATCACGGTCAAATATGTTCATTGTGTTGTAGTTGTAGCCCCTTATGTCTCTAGTTTAGCATACTCAGCCCGGTTGTTGGCCCGGAAAGAACCTCGATTTTGGAGAGCCAGAAAAACTGTGAAAAAGTACCCGTTAGCCGAAACTACGCCGAGTGGAAACACAACCAAAAACAGGCCGGGCACGGAACGCTTAAACCGCGCTGTAGTGGAAATGCGCCATAAGTGAACTTATCACATCTTTTTATATGCAAATGACCCTTTTTCATCTTCCCAAATGTGTTTGTCTGCATGTGCATTAGTCTGTGAGCACAATATGTCACCACAGAGTATTGTGAGGTGTTGTGATCATCCTGCTGCTGCTTTGACATCCTCCTCCTCTAAATGTGTCACCCTTCCCCCTCTCACCTGACACGGCTTCCTCTTCACCCGTCAGCTTGATTTCTTACCTGCACAGAACAAAGTGTGAGGCATGAGAGCCGGGCAGGGGGGAGAAACCGGAGCTTTTCTCTATTCAACATTTCTATTCTCATGCTTCCAGCTCCCCCGCTGCTTTCTGAGAAAATGTGCAAAATCAATTGTTTCCAGTCAAGTTGGGTAAACGGGGCGTATCGGGCTAGAACAGAGTTTTGGCAGATGACACAAATTTCGCCTTGGCGCCCGAGCGTGGTTTCTCTGCAGCTGAATGGCAATAACACCGGAGGCGTCTGGGCGCTCATTTTCTGCCACGCCTGAATAACGGCGGAGAGGAAGATGGAGCGTTTCTCCTGATGCTTTTTCATCCCGGTGTCCCCCAAACACAATCAGCAAGGGCGCAGAGCGGCGAGGAGACACGTGCCTCTTCCCCAGGGTCTGCATTTGCATGAAGATAATGTTGATCAAAGCAAGGCTTCCCCTCCTTTCTCTCAACCCATCCGTCGCACAACAGTTGGACAGAGGAGCAGGGATTCAGCTGCAGGAATATTAGTGAAAGGCTCAGAGAGAGAGAGTCGGAGAATAGGGAGGCTTTAATGTGTCTTTGACATCTCAATCAGCGGGCACACGAGCTGAGAACAGATGAAATAAGATTTAGATTAGGGCTGAACGATATATCGTGTCGTGACGATAATCGCGATATGCGCATGCACACATCACAGGACGTGCAATTTTTTTTTAGGACTTACGATATTAAGTACCGTAATTTTCGGACTATAAGCGGCACCTGAATATAAGCCGCAGCAGCGGCATACCACTCTCGGTTCCACTTTTACTTTTGCGCGCTACCTGTCTCACTCTTTTCCGACCTCCAGCTTTTCCTGCTGGAACCCGCCGCTTAAAGGTGGGGGTCCGCGGACCGGCCATAGAGCCCATAGAGTTAAAGGTGTTGGCCGTTAGCTGTAAAAATCCATAGATTAGCCGCACCGTTATATAAACCGCAGCGTCGAAAAATAGGGAAAAAGGCGCGGCTTATAGTCCGAAAATTACGGTATGCTAATTAACTCAAACACGTCATGTTACAATTCTTTTGCTGCTTGCTACAAAAGGAAAACCTGCGCGGCTCTCATGTCAGGGGTACTTGAGTGAGTGACAGCAAACCACCGATCACAATCAAATCTCCAGAGCAAACGGACCCGGTGATTAAAGGAAAAACACTGAATAAAGTTGTTTCATGTGTTTCTCCAGTTCGGCCCTGCTAACCGAGCTAGCTCAGCTTGTTGCTCTGATAACTCAAGATCAGTCATCCGTGACTAAAATCCTTCATCCGGTTAAATATAGTTCAAAAAACACTAATTGTATTAAAGTTCAGGAAAGGATGGTTTGCGGACAAAAAAACTGTCTTTTCTTTAATTCCTGTATTTTTTCATATCGCAATTTATATCGCAGGGGGAAAAATCACAATGTCCGTTTTTTTCAATATCGTGCAGCCCTCATTTAGATAAAAGATTGTTTTGTAAAAGGCAAGATTATTTATACAGCACATTTCAACACAGGGCAAGACAAAGTGCTTTTGTCATTAAGAAAGAGTGCAGAAGAAACATATTATAAAAAAGAGTAGAGGCCTTGTCTTGTTGTAGCTCTGAAACTTCTTCCTTTTGCTGATTCTCCATTGTTATTGAAAGGTCTGATCATTATTTGATGTGGCTAATATTCCATTTTGATGGTAAAAAATGAAACTGAAACTGGAGCTTTTCTCAGCTTTACAGAGCTTGATTTAACTCTCATTGTTCTCCTAGTCGTTTCAGCCGCAGCAGGGAGTGTTTGTTTCCAGAGAAAATATCTAAAAACCCTCTATAAGACCCGGCTCGGCACTGAAAAGACAAGCTGGTAGACATATTGGAGCATTTCGCAGCTAAAGAGACTGATATTTCTCCCAGGAGTTGATAGAGATCAAAACACTGAGGAAGTAAAAACGAAATGGAGAAATATTGCCTGAAAAATACCTTTACACAAATTGTTTTATTCCTGAAATTCAAATGCCGATAATGCTGATGATATATTTATGTTTATCAGTGTTTCATCCTGCATCTAATTCAGTTCTCTGTTCATGCAGAAAGTTAAAATATGTGCCTCCTCCTCTTGCAGGATCTCAGAGCCTGAGATCAGCTGAACAGTGTCTACATTTGGATCTCCTGTCTCCCTCTCCCTCTCGGTCCTGCTCTAATAATCAAGTTGCCCGCTTAGTGAAGTGTATAGGACCCCAAAGTTGTATGTTAGAAATGTACAGTAGGGTCCCCAGCACATAGAAACTGCCGGATGCTAACCTATGTTGGATAATTGGCACAATTATGCAGACAAAAGCTGAATAATGGCTTGGTCGATTTGGAGAATGTTGGTGTTGTTTTGGAGTTTATTGAGGCTGTTTCTGACAAATTCAGGATCAAAGATTGTAGTTATTAACCAGCTTCTTGAATCCAGAAGTGTTGAGTACCCCAAAGTGTTATGTTAGAAATGTACAGTACGGGTCCCCAGCACATAGAAACTGCCGGATGCTAACCGTTGGGCAATTTGCACAATTTGCATACATTGCGTTAATTAGCAAACAATAGCTTAAAAATGACTTGGCCTATTCGGACCATTTTGAAGTGGTTTTGGAGTTTATTGAGGCTGTTTCTGACATATTCAGGATCACAAATTGTAGTTATAACCTGGAGGTGCCCATATGTTTACTCCCGGTGAGCTGATCTTGATGCATTTTGGATTGATTGCCAAGTTTAAGGGGAATTTTTTATCCTAAAAAAATCCAAATTGTGCAAATCAGCCAAGCCATATTTGAGCTATTAATGCAAATACATTCAACGTATGCTCATGGTGCAAATTGCTTAACATATGCAAGTTGGCATCCGGCAGTTTCTATGAGCCAGAGACCCCTACTGTACATTTCTCTCATGAAACTTTGCAGGACTCCACATTCCCAGGACTCAATGAGCTGGCGAACAGACTATAACAAACCCGTCCTCCACAGAGTGAGGCAGGTGGAAGAGCCGCAGCTCGCAGGAATCTGTATGCCTCGTGTCAGGATGATATTTTAATGATGGCGGCTGGTCGGGAATGAGTGCTGAAGCGTCTGCATTAGAGCTGCAGCGCTTGGCAGGCGGCGAGTCCTCTGAGACACGAGAGAGAAGCTCATCCAGGGGAGGAGAGCTTTGATCAGCTGCTCTTATTTCCATATCGCAATATGCCAACTGCTCTCCCCGCTAAATGAAAGGCGACGTGGATTATGAGTCGCTGCAGAGACCAGAGCGAGAGGATGGAGGATCTATTCTCCCATTCGCTTCATCCCGTGCCAGGGCAGAAGAGAGTGCATGTGAACGCCTCACGTGCACTATCCTGTTCATCCACTGTGCAGATTAGTGAAGCGATGGGGCCTTCAGAGCACTGATCTCACACATGATGATGCTACAGGATGATCAATCTGTTTCAAAGTGTAAAAGAGAGGATATGTGAGCGTGTTCCCTGTGGGACACCGACAGCGTTCACAAGAAATGAAGGATTCCGCATTGGAGAACGTAGTTGTAGTGTGGGAAGGAACGCAGGGATGTTTTACCCAACACATAATAAATCCATGGTAAAAAAGAAATAGTGTCCAAGTGAATCCAAAAATGGTGCTACAGGATGAGCACTGACCATTAACATGAACAGAAACCTTTAAACACTACATCAGTGACCACCAACTGGCACACATCATGAACCACAGCGATATTTATCTTCTACTTTTGTCCTTTAGAGTTGTTGTGACGTTAGATGTAGAGCTTTTTTCTTTGTAAACCCAGCTGCAGGACAACAAACTATTTAAATGAGAAGCTAGATACATTTAAATAATTGCATATTGCATATTGAGACGTTCTTATCTGGCCCGCACGACGTGGGTGACTGTGGCGTTGGTGGAGTGGTTACTGCGTTTTTACAACGTCTCGTGAGTAAGGTGCAGTACCGGAGTCCAACAGAGAGGCAGCAGTTGCGGGTCAGTAGACTGCGTACTGCGAAACCTTCCCTGCCCTGAAGAAGAAGTGATCCTTCGTTGTAAAGAGTCTGGTTAATGCGCTCCGCACCACAGCAGTAGCCCCGCTGCGACAGAGTCCAACAGAGAGGTAGGAGCCGCGGGACAGTAGCCTAGAAGCAGGGTTGGGTTGTAACAGAATACATGTAACGGCGTTACGTAATCAGAATACAAAAATCAAGTAGGCTAACTGTATTCAGCTGGCGTTACATTTGAAAAACGAGTAATCTGATTACAGTTACTTTCGTAAACCTGCAGTGAACACATTTTGGAATACTTATTGGAATTATTGTTGGAAGAATTTCCTCACAAAATGTAATATTCATTACCGGCAGAACTGTGTGCACACAGCGCTGCAGCATGTCTGTGAGCGAGAGAGAGATTCAGCGTGTCTGTGAGGCCCCGCCCCCCCCCACGCAGATGAGAGAGAGAGATCTCTTTTAAAATATATTGAAAGTTAGAAACGGAGATGGTTAGATAAAATGTGCAAGATAACGTTTATGTAGCATTTATTTATTGTCGAAATGATGACATTTCATAACGGGATCAAATCAAAGTGAATGGCCTGCTGCTGCTGAATGCATGGGGCAAGTGACTGGAAAAAGTTTTTAAAGTTATTACATCGTTTCAGATAATAAATAATAATGATAATTCATTCTATTTAGGGGCGCCTTTCAAAGCACCCAAGGACACCTTACAATTCATAACATATTCAAAGGAAAGGTTTTGAGACAGTACAAAGAATGCAGTCCGGGTGATGTTTGTTATGTGGGGTGCAGATGAGAGGGAGCTGTCCAGAATGACACCAAGATGTTGGGTTTGAGTTCTTGATAAGCCATTAAAACAGTAAAATAAGTGTCTCCTGTTCACCAAAACATACCCATCTGTTATGGGAGAAGAAAGTATTCCAAAAGTAATCTGAATACGTTACTTTTTTAAGACACGTAACCGTAACTGTATTCTGATTACTTTCAGATTATGTATTCAGTATTCAGTAACTGATTACATTTAGAAAGTAACCCTCCCAACCCTGCCTAGAAGTGATCCTTCGTTAGTGTGAACAGTCTGCTAAGCTTTATGCGGTCCGCAGTACCTGAGCGTGCTCCACTAGCACCCCCCCCGCCCCCACTTCCAAATTCTGGGCTATATAAAAATCGCTGGCCCGCGATGGTGTCTATTGGATACATTTTGGCCCTTGGACAAATGTAGTTGGTGATCCCTGCACTGCATGATAAGTCCATGGTAAAGAAGTATCTGTTCATAACACTCATTACCCAAAAAAATAAAAGTAATTTTGTTTCTTGAACATTCAAAAAAGAATTGTGTTTCAGCCCATATCCCAACATCTGGACCATCAATCTTTGGTTTATGTTTTGGCCCGTTGTCATTCAACACAAAATGAAGCGTGCATCTTGTTTTAACCCTCTGTTGGCTATTTGGAGGAGTTGAACTGCATCAAGCCATTAAACCAGCCTTTCTGATTCCTATTCGGGAGGCCAGCGATTATTCAATTATTCGATTTTTCGGTTATAGTCTCCATCATCGAAAATTATTTTTAAAATTATTTTTTATTTATATATTTTTTTATTATTATTTATGTTTTTCTTTTTTTCCTGGCTTAGTCTCAACCAAAATATAGACTAATAATAATAATAGTATTAATAATTCTAAATGGCCATTGGTCACACCACCAGTTTGTTTTACTTTAAACTCGGAGGAAGCCGGCAAATAATCGATTAATATTCGCCGGGGCTGTCCGATTTTCAAATTTGATCATGGTCAGTTTCTGGCATCCCTAATTCCTATGCATCTAAAGCGTATACATGACGCATGTTGTGTTCGTACTGCATGCAGAGAGCCTCTGATGGTGCAGTGTGCCTCTTCAGAGCAGAGATCTCTGTATGTTTGATGAATGGAGCTCTGCGCTGTGTTATATGTTAATCTCCTTCCCACTGACTTGTTTTTATTTTTCTGCTCTGGCGCTGAGCTGATGCTATGTTATTCCTCCGGGCTGCATTGTGTGCTTCTGGCACTGGAGGAGTGGAGGAGTGGAGGAGGGGAGGAGGGGAGGGGGGGGGGGGGAACAGATAAAAGAAAGAGAGAGGGGAGAGGCGTCAGTGTGCTGACAGCTGTACGACCCCCAGATTCTTTCGCAGTTAAGATGTTTCCAAAGCGTCAAATCTCCATGTTTGATCGCAGTGCTGCTAATCTGCATCGCTTAATGTTCCTTTTGTCTCCTGATAGAATCGGATGGGATGAAGTTCATCTGGAGAAACGCTTTGCAGCTTCAGAAACGATTCAGATATAAAAACACAAATGCTTTATTGGTGTCCCATCGTTTCCGTTTCTGCAGCGTTTGGTTTCTGTAGCTTTTAGTAAACGCTGGGCATGTCTCCTCAAGTCGCTGGATGTTCTCTAAACGCTGCATGTGTTGTTGCTGGAGATGTTTCTTCATGAGGAACCTTTGTGTTTCTATATCTGCTTCCTTTCTGAAGCTGCAGCGTGTTTCTCCAGATGGAGATTCAGAGGTTCGGTTGTAGCTCGTTAGCACCTGTCCACCACCGTATCTAACCTTTTGAAGCAGAGTTTCTTTCAAATATCTTAAAAAACATCACATCCAGCAGTAATGACATTTTGTAAAACGTAATGTTATAGTTTGTCTTGTGACTGTGAGAGTAATGCATTATAGACGTGACCTTCACAGGAAGTGTCTCTGCCAGTTATCTCACTTTAGGATGACTCTTCATCACAGTCGCAGTGAAGCCTCATCTTCTTCAGTAAAGTCAAAAGAAAGAGCCTCCAAATAATCTGCAGAACATGATCACACAGATTTCACGCAATTTAAAGTATCTATCAGGATACCAGCGTCAGGAGAAGTCATTAGGATATTTCTGTCATGTTCTGATCATTCCCTATCTTTGGAGGGGAGTTTAGTGACTCATTTCCACGCTTCATTTATGATGTGAAAACAGCTCCCTGCAAATCCCCTCATTCAGTCGGCGAGTGACTCACACTGACTCCTCATCTCGCCATCATTAGAGGACAAACAAACAGACGGCACAGTGAAATGGATTAGCTATGCAGCGGAAACTGGGCCAAGTGGGGCGGTCGGAGTAAGAGATGCTGCGATGTGCCATAACAGAAACAAATATTTTGAAGCGAGGAAGTACGGTATCCAACAAGTGCCCAAAACACTTCTATTAGTAGAAACTCGCTGCAGCTTCAGAAAGGATGCAGATATAAAAACACAAAGGTTCCACATGAAGAAACATCTTCAGCAACTTGAGGAGACATGCACAGCGTTTACTAAGAGCTGCAGAAACCAAACGCTACAAATACAAAACGCTGAAGAAGCTCAAAACACAACGGAGACCAGGGGACACTAAAGAGTGACGCACACAGCTGGGAGACCAGGGGACACTAAAGAGTGACGCACACAGCTGGGAGACCAGGGGACACTAAAGAATGATGCACACAGCTGGGAGACCAGGGGACACTAAAGAATGATGCACACAGCTGGGAGACCAGGGGACACTAAAGAATGATGCACACAGCTGGGAGACCAGGGGACACTAAAGAGTGACGCACACAGCTGGGAGACCAGGGGACACTAAAGACTGACGCAACCAGCTGGGAGACCAGGGGACACTAAAGAGTGACGCACACAGCTGGGAGACCAGGGGACACTAAAGAATGATGCACACAGCTGGGAGACCAGGGGACACTAAAGAGTGACGCATACAGCTGGGAGACCAGGGGACGCTAAAGAGTGACGCACACAGCTGGGAGACCAGGGGACACTAAAGAATGATGCACACAGCTGGGAGACCAGGGGACACTAAAGAATGATGCACACAGCTGGGAGACCAGGGGACACTAAAGAATGATGCACACAGCTGGGAGACCAGGGGACACTAAAGAGTGACGCACACAGCTGGGAGACCAGGGGACACTAAAGACTGACGCAACCAGCTGGGAGACCAGGGGACACTAAAGAGTGACGCACACAGCTGGGAGACCAGGGGACACTAAAGAATGATGCACACAGCTGGGAGACCAGGGGACACTAAAGAGTGACGCATACAGCTGGGAGACCAGGGGACGCTAAAGAGTGACGCATTCAGCTGGGAGACATGGGGGCGCTAAAAAGTGACGCACACAGCTGGGAGACCAGGGGACGCTAAAGAGTGACACATACAGCTGGGAGACCAGGGGACGCTAAAAAGTGACGCACACACAGCTGGGAGACCAGGGGACACTAAAAAGTGACGCACACAGCTGTGACGCTCAGGATTATAAAGCTGAACAACTGTCTCTGTTGTTGGAAACGTACCTAAAATGTCTGCTGTAAGCTAACTAGCTAACGGAGCTAACCTATTGATTTCATAATGGAAACCAGTGTTAAGCCCCAAGGTCCCCGCCGGCGGGGACCCTGTTTTTTTTTTTCAGGACACTGTGTCTCAGGGGATCTTAATATTTAAGAACCTATTAATGTGTTATACCAGATTAACGGAAATAATCTCAGCTAACTGACGATACAAACCATTTTTACCAAAACAAACACAAGTCTCATAAGAAGCATTTAAATGACCCCTTAGCGAAAAATGCTAACGGACATTGGCACAGAACTCAAGATAAAAGTACCCTTATTACTTATCGTAGCTGTACATACAAGATCTCCGATTAAAGATGAGGTTCCACAGATTATTTAGGTATATAGTATCATCACTGAGTGATCCGAACTTGTGACAGGGGAAGCAAAGACAGACATCACAACACGTACCTTTACGTAGCTTCTAGGGAGAGCTGTTAATCAGATCAAAAGACGTGTTCAATGGCATTAAAACGAGAACAAACGCGGCTGAATCGGTTAATCCATAGGTTGATAAAGTTCCTGGGCAATAATTGAAATTATTTATAATCCATAATTCAATTTTTATGTAAAAATCGCAGAGCAAAAGTTAGCTGCTAATGGTAGCCACCAGAGTGGCTGCTGCTTCTGGTCTTGGCTATGCGGCAGTATAATAAACACAAATGACCAAATAAGGACTATGTGGGAGTTCCCCTCGATTCCATTGGCTCTGACGGTTAGAAAGAGATGTCACATGTCAAAGTCCAGCAGGGGGGAGCCAGAGATATGAAAAATCCACCTAAATGACCCCAGAAGAGGTTTTCTTTTGCTAAATCTGTCTAAAAAGGTCAAATATCACTTGTTTTGCATCAATCTTGATACAGGGTACTTATTATATGTTGTAATTTGGATTCCTAAAGCTTTTAGTCTACTAACCCATCATCCAAGGTTAGTTTTCACTATAAGTACAAAATATCTTTTGGACGGACACTATAATTTACAGTTTTTTACCATGTTCAATCTGAATTTTCTTTAAAATAAAAAACATCTATATTGAATCTGACTTTTCTACATCCAACTGACAGGTTTATCATTACTTTGAGAAAAAAGATTATTAATGTAACCCTTTTAGAAGGGAAGATATGGTCATGTGTTCTGGGAATGTCATTTTCGAGCCTGAAACCTGAAAAACAGGCTCGGGGTTTAACAGGTTAAAAAGTGACGCATACAGCTGGGACGGAGCGCTCGGTGACGTGCAGGATTATAAAACCGTTTGTCCTGTAGCTTGTGTTTGTACCTGAACTCATCACTCGCTCAGCGCTGGAGGTATTTTGCTGCATCATCTGGAGTTTAGCTCAGTTAGTAAAGCCCCTCCAGACTCTAATCCTGAGGGAGGCACTTTAATACCCCGCTGCATGAGGCTTACCACAAACACACGGGGCTTGTTCCACCGCCACTCTGTGACCAACGTTTTGAGCGACTTTGAAGGCAACATAGTCGGCTCGGCTTCTCCGTTTTTTCCCCCGATGCTCCGTAATGAGCATCTTTATTTCACAAACAATTACAGGACTTATTTGAGGCATCTAGCCGCGGACTGTCAAACACATATTCATGTCAAGAGGCAGTTTCTGCAGCCATATTCCACAAACAAAGAAAGACTCACATTGCTCGGGTATTTTGCAAAAATATGTCCAAATCCACTTTTGAGTTGTTTACGACAGCTATTTACTTTCATCAGACTGAATATGCCAAACTTCCTGCATGTCATATCTGACAAATGTGTCTCCAGTGCAGTTCACCATTATGGATGCTTTTAGCCTCAAGCAAAGTTTTTCTCTACATTTTAATTCAAATCTTCCATTCAGCATTTCCTTTTCAACTCGTCATCATTTGCATACAAGTACCAGCACAACAACCTGGCTACTGTCATCCAGCCCGACTGAGTGTGAGCAAAACAAAAGTGCGTCAACTCATCAGGAATCATTCAAAAAAAGGAATAATCCATAATGAAAGGAACGGAGTAAACAAGGAAGTGTGTGCAATTATGTGAAGATGCTGCAGGGGATGAACAGGAGGGTCTCGTGTTTGTGTTCATGGAGGGAAAAGATGAAGAATCACTTCTTTGTATCACTCTGCAAATCCAATCCCAATCCAATCCATTTGATTTCTATAGCACATTTAAAAACAACAGAGTTGAACAAAGTGCTGTACATCAACAACTATAGACATAGCATAAAGACATGAAAACAGACGGAACATGAAACAAATGTAAAACACGAGACACTGAAACCAGATCAGAAGCCACAGACTGAAAGACTCTCCTACATGACGTAAAAACAATACAAGATAAAAACCCAAATGTAAAAGCACAAGTGTCCCCTGGTCTGTAAAAGCCAGGGGAAAGAAGTGGGTTTTTAAACAAGATTTAAAAACAGGCAGAGTTGGAGCAAGTCCAACCTTGAGGGTAATTAGTTCCATAACTTGCACTTCCAAATGCACCCTTTACCTCACATGGTCTAATATACAGGCTTCTTACGGTCATTCAAACCCTGGAAAAGTCATGGAAATTCAAATGCTAATTCCAGGCCCTGGAAAAGTTTTGGAAAACAATATTTTTCCCAACGTTTTGGAAAAGTCATGGAAATGTAACTAAAGTTGCATCAAATATAATTAAATTGTATTTAATCTCCGAAATAGTAATACTATAATGATAATACATACTGTATCGTACTGTATAGTAATGAAACGTGAAATGGCATTTAACTGTTTTGCTGGTGATAGATTTTAGTTGCTTAAGCGTGAAGCTAGTAAGCCTATTTGATTTGTTTTAGATAGGCACAACATGTTTCATATGCAGACCTTATTTTCCTGTTCCATGTTAAAATAAACCGTTTTCAGTGGTACCGCTGAGAAAGAGTCATGTTTTTGGTCATGGAAAATTAGGTGAAGGTCCTGGAGAAGTCATTGGTGAAAAAGTGTTTGAACCATAAATAGATTGAACTGAGCTGGCTTCATAACATCCTGCTTGGTTCCTGATGAACAAATGCACGTGTTCATGGCAGTATTCATGGTGATTATTAGTTTGCATGAGTTCTGGTCCAGTGTATTAATCTGATCTGCATTTTATTTTTCATTGTTGTATAGACATGACAATAAATGAAGGAGGAGGATGGGACAGGCCCTTCTTGAATTATGGGTGTCATAAACAAACTAACTTTATTGAATTGTTGGACATTTGGACCAAACAGCGGTTCAGAGTTACTTAACTGTGATATTTTCTGGTAGCTTTGTTCAAAAATGGCCTTAAATTGGACTTGTACGGATCTTTTCAGGACAGAGTTACCTCCGTTAACCCGGTAACTCTGTCTGCAGGTTTATCACAGCATGAGCTGGATCTATAATCTGCTTGTAATGCAGCAGCATGCTCCTCCACTAAAGTGTTACCAAAAACACTTTCTCAGACTTCTCAGAGAAAGTTTAGCCGGAGCTCCTGAGCAGGCAGAGCTAATTGGACGGATGCAGCTTAATCAGGACAACAGCGCTATTGAGGACAAGGCTTTTCCATGCAAAGCAGACAACAGGATGCTGAAGGGGAACAGGAAACAAAAGATGGAGCCAGTACTGCTCGTTCTAACAAGGTGATGAGCGGCCTCGGGACAGGAACGTGGCTCTGTTCAGTCTAGCACACACTCACAGGGTTGACGAGGTATTCAGATGCTTTATTTAATTAAAAATACCAACACTTTAGTGAAGAAATACTAAAACGAAATACACAGTAAACTGAGTTCATAATATCACTCAGGAAAAGTGATTATTAGTAAAGAAATGTTCAAAAGTAGAAGTAGGCTACTCAAGGTCATTTCTCCCCACTTGTTTTCATTCAGTGAATAATTCTACTTTTGTACCTCCAATCATTATTCCACTAGTTTATGCTTGAAGCGTATCACTTTAAAAAAATGCAAATCCTTATATGAAAAGTAACTAAGCTGTTAATTAAAGTTAAAAACATTATTTCGCTTTTCGATGTAGCTCACGAGAAGCAAGCACGTCAAAAGCTAACGTTGGCTTCTATGTGTGACATTTACAAGCATATTTAAGCTACTGTAGATAAATGACATGTCTAAGGCTAACGTTAGAGAAAACATCATCACTCATCCACACATTTTAGCTGAGTAGTTGTACACACATAGTAACAAGCTAACGTTAGCCACTGCATGTTAAGTAACATAGACCCTCCAGAAAAACGCGATAATCAGCAAAATGGCACAGATTTTCAAAAGGCCGCATAATTCCCGCATTATTCCACACAAAGTTGAGAAAAAAAATAGTTAACTCGTCTTGACGTGAAGTAGTGATGATGATGACGACGTGACGTCATCTGCTCGCGCATCACAGAAGGTAAACAACACCGTAGAGTGAACGTGTGGAACTCACACGACGAACATTTCTGCTAAAGACCGGGCAAAGCAGTACCCCGATGTCTTTCACGAAAGTGGGGGGAAACTATTCTGCACCCCGTGCAACTGTGTGTTGGAGCATACGTCTTAGAGAAAGTCGACGGTGACGACCCACTTTGATTCATTCAAACATTCGAAAATGCTTTCTGCTGCTGCGGACAAGAAAGCCAAACAACTCACGTTCACCGAGGCATCAACCTCCAAAACCCTTTAGAGGGCTACAAGAAACGAAGTGAGTAGCTACAAGATTGAAGCTGCAGATAACGAACGAGTAAATGGAAACAGAATGAGGCGGAGAAGTGTGTGTGTGTGTGTGTGTGTGTGTGTGTGTGTGTGTGTGTGTGTGTGTGTGTGTGTGTGTGTGTGTGTGTGTGTGTGTGTGTGTGTGTGTGTGTGTGTGTGTGTGTGTGTGTGTGTGTGTGTGTGTGTGTGTGTGTGTGTGTGTGTGTGTGTGTGTGTGTGTGTGTGTGTGTGTGTGTGTGTGTGTGTGAGAGTGAGAGAGAGAGTGTGATTAAAATAGCCCAATTGCTTTTACAATAAATAAACATTGAATGTGTTGAATTGAATAGGAAAGGGGTTTAACGTTAGTGGCAGGTTGTGTGTGAGAGAGAATAAAAGAGACAGCCCAATATTTAAAAAAAGATCTATTCTTTTTTGCAACTTTCCGCAATTTCACCGCATAAAATCACATAAAAACCCCGCATGTTTAATCGCATAATCAAGGATTTTAGCCCGCGTTTTTCTGGAGGGTCTAGTAACAGTTCAAGCTAAAGCAAGCCTCTGTACATAAGTGACAGTCACAAGCTACTGTTAGTTATTTTATATAAGTGAAAGTTACAAGCTATCATTAGCTTCTGTACATCAGTAACAGTGAGAAGTTGACATGAGATTCTGTATAGGCCTACAAGTGTCTTAACCCGTGTGTTGTGTTCAAAAGCTGTTACCGTACATGGTGTTCGTGTGACCCATGATTTATCACACAGAAATAACGACTATCATCCAATATTGTTTTAACTACATCATAACTAACTTATAATGCATTCATAACCGTACAATCCTGTTGTTATTAAATGCTATGGCCCATAACACATCACACCACATATTGCTCACGTGCATGTGTGTGTTCAGGTTCAAGTGTTAGTGTACATATTCTTTGAGATAGGTTGAGTTCCTGTGGGGGGGAGGGGGGCAGAGGGAGGGGAGACCAGGTGCATGTTGGGGGAAATTATTGTTACAGTGGATGAAGGGGGTGGGGGAGGGGTGG
>NC_136908.1:2119264-2134764 GCF_949606895.1 Notothenia rossii | reverse complement strand
ATTTAGTCGATTAGTCTTTAATTCCCTTTTTTATCATGTTGAAATGTATAATCACATCTCTGCTGAACACAAGGTTTAAAGTGCAGCCTTATGGAGAAAACACTTTTTAAAGTCATGCAACACGTCCCTCATGTGATTGTGGACATGTGATTGAGATTGAGATTGAGATGTGATTGACATGTGATTGAGGCGGTGACATGTGTCCTTAAAGTCAAGGATAAGTTGGCAGTATGAGTTGTATTCTGCTGCCTGTGTGTGAGGAGTGGTCTGGAGTCTGATGTCTCAATAGCAGGTGGAAGCAGCAGGAGATGAGAGATACTGCAGCTTTATCCCCCCCAGGATTCCCCGCTGTCAAACACACTCACAGTTTAAAGTGTTTAATCGAGAGGGACAGAGGAGGCACACACACATTCAGCAAACTCAGCTTCTGCTTTCAGAAAAGGCTGTTCAGTTCAGTGGGAAGGAAGGGAGGAAGGAAGGACCAGAAATGTCCATTAATCAAATAAAAAGGGAGGTTCAAATGAAAGATGACCCTCTTTGCTTGAGCTGTTTACACCTCGTGTTAACGGCACCGATGATTTAGAATAATTAAGGGAAATCAACCCTTTAACTTCCATCCTCAAAGCACCCTACACTCTTTATATCAGCAATAAAGTGAAGCATGAATGGAAAAAGAGAGTATAAAAACCCCATTAATTTCCCATTGTATATAAGGCAGTGTTTTCTTCTAGGCATTATGGGATATGGGCTCCCGGAAGACAGGTTTTACTAGAAGATCCATGAGCTTTAAGGTGTATCACGAACCAAAACACTGCACAGTCCTTTATCTTTCCAATTTCCAGCTTGGTTCACCGCAGGGTAAGGGATGTACAGTTTAAGGAGCCGCATTTAAGTTTATTTTGTTTTGATTTATTTGGAACCTTTATTAATGCATTTTTCTGTTTCAGTAAGAGGTGTGCTTTGCTCAGGTGAAGGGGGCGGGGCTTTAAGTTGGAGGTGCGGTGTGTGACGGGAGAGCAGCAAGCAGCAACAATACCGTCATTGACACACAGACGCAACTTATACTTAGTCAAACACAGATTATTAGGATCTGCTGTTTAAGTTTGTGTTAAATATTGTTTTCGTATTTTGTTTATGTTTTACTGGAAATAAACCTTGAAAAGCAACCGAAACGTCCAGTGGGTTTTGTACTGCGAGTCTGACACTGCTTCCCAGGCCCAAGCTCTACATGTGGCCAAGAACAATAACTTTTGAGGTGAAGGTTACAAGACAAACTTTTGGGGATTTTGGCCACGACAACAGTTTAAGGAGAATATCTTTAAAGTTGAGACACAGTCGACTGTTTGTACGAGGAAGCTTCCAGGAGTGAATTTGGGTTTATCTGTCAATGGAAATTATGTTGATGGAAACGATGCCCAAACAGTCTGGAAGCCATCGATGGACACCTTGTCAGATATATCCTGGTACAGCCATGTTTCGAAGGTCGCTATTTAGCCAGTGATCTTCTGTTGCCCAGATAAGATGGGGCAGACACCTGTTGTACCTGTTTTATACATTTTTCTATACTGGACCCAGCTCCTCTCCTTTGTCTCTGCGGTTTACCCAGCATGCTCAGTGTCCTTTTCCAGATTTCAGTGTGGATAGCCCAAGCCCCCAGGAAGTGATCCGCACTCTGAGGGAAATATTCGTAGTGGCCAAATAGCAGTACTACAATTTCCGTATCAGTCCGTGACGTCACCCAGCCCAGAAAGACTTTTCCCCATTGACTAACATGGGAAAGAGACGTCTGTAAATCAGCGGATACTTTATTTTAACTAAATAAACTACCCAGTATGAACTATGTTATAGCCCTTACTAGAATCATTCGGTCCTTAAAGTTGTAAAATGCACTAAAAGCCGAAACTAGATTTATTTTCTCTCTACATTCATTCTAATGAGCCGAGAGCGGGAGATTGTGGGTGGGGCTTAATGACAGGAGGCGGGGCTTAAGGGGCAACTCAACTGTGCATGCTCTATAAGCTACATATGCGTACTTCTGCTCTGACAGCCAAGCATGATGGGTAATTTGTGATGTTTTGCTCTCGAGAATCTCAGGCCATTTTGTCTTCATGCGCCAATAGGAACGAACGAGGCCTCGAACGCTGTTTCCAGTTCTTATTATAATCCCTTTGTCTCAGTTTACCTCAAAATGAATGAATCTAATAAATGTGAAGTTGTTGCGATTCATGCAAACCATACATGTTTTCATCACGTTCATCTTGGAAACATGAAATGATTACGTTGAAAATACATTTTACATTTTATTTGGTGTAACAGCCAGCCAAAGTCCTTTTTTTGAGTGCATCGATGGGATAGCCGTTGTTCTGGCCAAGCCGGCTTTAGTGTTATTAGCTTCACCCGTGAATGCAAAAAGCACCGTTACATTACATTGCATTTAGCTGACGCTTTTAACCAAAGTGACTTACAGTAAGTACATTCGACCAAGAAGATACAAACTTGAAGAAAACAGAATCATATAAGTACATCAGGTTTCATAGAGCCAAACATTTCAAGTGCTACTCAACTGTGAATAAAAACACTGTTGCACAACTTAATACGCTAATAAGAGAAGTTACTAACAGAAAAATAAAACGTATGCTCAAATAAGAAAGCTAAGCGTTAGAAGTTTAAAAAAGCTAGCAGGAGCAACTTCAACAGACTGCATGCACAACAGATCCTATTTAACAGCATGTCCCTGTCCTCCTCTCTGCTCTCACCTCTCCTCAGTCTTTCCCCTCCTCAGTGTTGTGCAGAGCAGCAGCAAGACGCTCTCTGGTGCTCGTTAATTACAAAGTGTGGTTACAGATCACTTTAATGGCCGCCTGACTGCAGATTAGAGCGTTATGAGCACCATTATACCATCGCAGTTTATAACTGTGTTAAACAGGAATCAGGGGTGAGGACGGATCACACCTCAGCTCCACCCAACTCGCCTTCTTCAGCACATGATGATGAAGAAGAGGTGAGGGAAGTTAGGGTGGAGGTGATAAAGCCGATAAGAACACTGTCTTTGCTCTGAAAAACCTTTGAAATCCTGTGAGCTATTGAGCAAAGTTCACAGACAGAGTTGACGTTTCTTTTTCCTGCACTCAATAAGAAGTGACTTTGCAGTAAGGTCAGGTATCTGTGAGTTCCAACAATGCAGTGGAGAGTGCTTAATGGAAACTCATGAAAAGATAGCCGTCTTTTCAATGCTGTCTTGAAGGGCCCATGTCATGCTTTTCCGGTTATCACCCGTCCCTTTGTGTTCTGTAGCTTCTGGATGTGAACGGTCTGCAGAGTCACAAACCATCAAAGTACACCCTGTAGCGAGTAAAACTCTAACACGGAGAAGACCTGTCTATGCTGCCCCAGAACGCCTCGTTGGACATTTCTCTTTGTCTTCCTGGGTACAGTGACGTGCCCATACCCAAATGGTAAATGGACCAATCCGCAGAGCCGTTACGTTTCATGTTGACTTTCTGACTTTTAAAAGTGCTTTGAAGCAGGGTTTTTACGGGAGCGTGCCAGTTTTGATTGTCTTGAGCATGAGGACAGGCCTCTTCTCAATGGCATGCAATTCAACATACCGTAATATAATAATATGACGTGTAGACTGGAAGTATGTTTTAAAAAAGATCTGCTTGTGGCAATGTTCGCGTTTTTACAGTTTTTGTTCCAGCTTTACTTTCAATAAAGCTTGCCTTTAGTTATTTGGTATCCAAAGAGTCATGCCAACACTTGGTCTAAAAACTGAACAATATAAAATGTGGATTCACTTCGACTAAGGGATGTGTACAACTCAACCAATCATCTTCAGTAGAGAAAGCAGTTACAATAATATTTGAGGTTTGGGAGATCCTGAAATCCTGACTCATGCAGGTCCAGGTTTTAGGACTCATTCCTGCACCGCTTTTTGGTAGACGAGGAAACTAGCCAATGAGAAGTTGATTTGGAAAAAACATGTGTGAGGACTACCTTGAGTTTATCTGAAAGAGAAAGTGAGGGAAAAGCGAGAAACAGTAAAAGACAAATATGAATGGACAGCGCTCCACCTTGTTAGATCCACATGGGTTCACAAAACATTCTCTCACTATTTTATCTGTTTTGAGGTGAGGTCAGGTACTCTTTAAAACAGCTGCTAGTTATGGGTACTTTTTTACTGAAGTACATTTCAAAGCCTCTTTACTTTGACTTGAGAAAAGAAGTTTAGTCAGTACTTCTACTTTCACCAGAGTATTTTTAAACACCAGTATCTCTACTTCTACTTGAGGAAAGGATGTGTGTACTTTTGCCATCTCTGACTAACCCATAGGTTATCTCTGTTACAGTTTTAATGGAGAACCCCTCTGACCGGCCCCTCGTTGACTCTAATCTCCACCACGATGCCTCTCTGGATCACTGAGGTGTTCCCAAACCGTCTCCGGACACTCTAACACTATTTGGGGTTCGTCCGATGGCCTCTTTCTTGTCCCGTCGCTGTGATGAAGACGGCCAGCCGCGCCCCGCAGCCTTGCAGCCCCCCGCTGGTCACGATGAGGCGCTACACGCCGGGCGTTTACCCCTTTCTGTTCCCGTCCATCATCAGCTCGCTGCCTCCGTCTCCTCAGAGGCTCCAGATCCAGCCGACGTCCAGCAGCGGCAGCACACCCTCGCCTGCTGGTGAGTAACGCTGATTTAAATTATACTGAATGTGATGTGTTAGAAAAATCTCCCTGGTCCCCGGCTTGAACTTCAATCTCAGGATCCATTGTGATCCTCTCCAGAATGGAAGTGGTCATCACATACAGAGCATCAACTAGTTCCTGAACAGTGTCCTTCACATGCTGATATCCAAGAGAGGGAGTTACACAGTCCCAAGATGGAGGAATAGAAAGCAGTATTCAATGTTTACTTCAGATTAGCTCCACGTCAGAAATGAGCATGCTTGTCATATGTCTCTCTCCATAGAGGCTGAATCATCATGTTAATCACATAGCTATCATATGCCTCAAACAGTCCTGATGCTCTTCTAGGTAATCACACATCCTGTCATGTTCACAGCTACAGTTGATACCTTTGTTAGCATGTTGCTCTCATATTGGAAGAGGACATTCAGGATGTTCCCAACACGATGTAACGTCATATTCCTGACAGAGTGGTGCAGGAATGACATATTTTTGTAGGACAACTCAAAAGTAAGCATCTCCCTGGTTCCCTTCACCAAAAGCTAATGGGATTTCTCCATGGGATTTTGGATTATTGCAGAAAATAATCTGAACGTTTATGATATTTACACACAGCAGGATAATCTCCACACATTAACACCACTTTAGGATTTCTGAACTAAAAAGCTAACGTTCACATGACTTCACGTCACCACCGCTAAGCTAAAGGCGGCTAATGTTTGGCAAGGGAACCGTATGGTCAAATGCCGCTCTGTAGCGAACTGTGTAAACCTGCTGGCCCGTTATTGGTGAAGCTGCTGATGGCTTCTTTGAGACGTGTTCTGTTCAAGCAAAGTTGAAGGTGTTTGATTATCCGGATGTTGGTGGAGAAAGGGCTATGGATAATCGCCAATTGGTGGAGAACCAGGTGGTGCCTTCACGCCAAATATGTCAAAATATCTGAATGTAGTGTTACAGTGCTGCAGGTTTGGCAAAGGTTGCCTCCCTACTGTTCAGTTTAGAATAAGAGAGCGTGCATTTTGTATATTGCTGCTGGTTTTGTGTGCATTTACAATTCATGGCAACACTTCAGAACCAATTAAATGTGTTTTTTATCTAACAATCAGGGATGTACACATTGTGTTTGTGGACAATGATGTGCACTATAGTCAGATGTATATTAAGGACAATGGAGTTCATGTAGAAGTTTTGAATCAGCAAACGTTGTCATTGGATGTACTTCGAAGCTTGTTGATGTGTAGGTACTTGCTGCTAGCTGGTCATACAGTTGAATGAGTGAACAATATATTTAGCCCTGAACCCTCACGCTGAAGGAAAATATATGAAAAGTGTTCAACAATACATGTGTTGTGCACTTGGCACATTCAAGTATTGTACCTATGCTGTACAATAGTGACATACAATGGAGGCTTTAACAAAGAGATCACATGCTAATGTGGCACTCATCCTACTTCCCCTTCCTTTGCCTTGAGTTAATCAATAGGGCTTTACAATCTGGAGGGCAGCTACACATTGCACAAGGACAAGATTTGTATGAATTGTTGAATCTGTGTCATTGAAAGGGAGGACGTGTCACTGGGTGCAGGGACCGTGATAACCTCAAGTCGAAGAGTAGTAACTTAGAGATTAAACTCTTCAGAGTGTTTCCAGGGGTTGAGTCGAGTGAGCTGATAAGTCTGAAGATGTCCAAAGTATCTCACCTGAGTCTCATTGGCTTTGGCTGAAGACTTCAATCAATCAATCAATCAAACAAACAAACAAACAATCAATCAATGTTTATTTATATAGCCCAATATCACAAATGTTACATTTGTCTCAGTGGACTTCACAGTTTGTACAGAATATCAGTTTGACAATACGACACCCTCTGTCCTTAGACCCTCTGTCCTCAGACCCTCTGTCCTTAGACCCTCTGTCCTCAGACCCTCTGTCATTAGACCCTCTGTCCTTAGACCCTCTGTCCTTAGACCCTCTGTCCTCAGACCCTCTGTCATTAGACCCTCTGTCCTTAGACCCTCACATCGTACAAGGAAACACTTCCAGAGAAAACCCACAGTTTAAAGGGGAACATGGGAGAAACCTCAGGGAGAGCAACAGAGGAGGGATCCCTCTCCCAGGACGGACAGACGTGCAATAGATGCCGTGTGCAAATCGAAAATATAATAGATTTATAACATAGGAAGTCCAGATATTTGGAAATGCATGAGTCTATAATAAGAAGATGAATCCACGAGGATGGCAACAATCCTGTGGGAGACTTCAAGTTTGGAAATGTTAATAATTTGAATGTTTGGCGATAGATAGAAGTCTCTGCTGCAGACATTAGCTGCTACTAGCACAACACACCCTTACATCTTACAGAGAAGTCTGTAATCAAGTTGCATTATGGGTAATATGGGCATCTTGTCTGTCTCTCGACTGCTTAAACCATTTTCTAACTCTTTCCCTTGTCAGTCTACCTAGTGCTAGATTACTGCAGAACAGCATCAGCATGAAACCGTTGACTGTTCCCACCATGGAGAAAATGATGTTCGAGGGAAAGGGATAGTGCAGATACAAATCCCAAATACTATAGAGAGAGATACTATAGCTGACTAACTACATATCGATAAGCACACGTTATAAAATCCAATAAGTACACTTTCATACTTCAAACAAATAAATAAGCACCGGCCTTTTTTGAAAATATAAACGTTGTGGCCCGTTTGCACCTGCAGGCCACTGTACAGGTGCGTCTTGAAAAGCGTTTTAAGTCTTTAAGCGTATTGTTCAGATCAAGATACCTTCCATTGATGCGAGTTGAGAAAGTGATGGACTCTGTTTGAGTTGATAATCAGAACATGGTGATTCTCTCTTCACATTTCTGTGTCTCTGGGATTATTTCCTCTCTCTGCTGTAGCTACATTTCCACGCTCTGGTTTGTGTTGCCTAAGCTCTGCTGTTTTCTACTGTCAGCTTCACATATTGACTCCCCCTCCTCCCTTTTCTCTGGCTCATCCTCCCGGGGAGAGTCTCAGGTGTGCTCCTAAAACTCTGAAGTGTAAATACTTCAATATTTGTTTTTATTCCTGTTGAGAGAAATCCTCCTGTGGGACCAGCCAAGTCTTTTGAAGATCTCTGTGTTAAATATTATCTCCTCCATCATATCAGACTCATCACCTGTGCAAAGGTGTTCTTTAGTTACGGCCCGTCCACACTACAGCTTCAAAAAAAGCTTGCCGGCGGGCGTGTCTGAAACTCGACCAACAACCAATCACATGAATCTCCCGCCCCTGACACACAAGCAGCGGTTTGATTGGCTACAGCTTGTACTGGCATATGATTTGATTGGCTGACGCTTCCACCGAAAGCTTCAGAAGCTTCAAAAGTTGAACATTGCTCAACTTTTGCTGAAACGCCAGGAAAGCTCCGCTCTGCTACCCACAATTCAGTTCGGCGAAAAGCAAGGCAACGTGACGTCGCCCCATTCAAAGTGAATGGGCAGACGCGTTTGAAACCGTTTTTGAAGCTGTCGAAGCTGTAGTGTGGACGGGCCGTTCGAGCTCAGCTACAACATATGCAGTACATTTTCTAAATTCTCAAAGACATTTGGACTCACCAGTTTTAGCCTTCGGATATTTATTCTTTCCTAGTCTTTGTTCTTGAAAACGCAGCTAGAAGAACGAGAAGTAATCCAAAAGGCATGCGTTGCTAAAGGGCCAACGAGAAACAGCAAGGAATGAGTCAGCATTTTAGCCTCCATCAAACCTCCATGCATCCCTATCTTTGTCATTGTATAAGGGCACCAAGCAGGAGAGGACTCTTTAAAGTAGAGACACTACATACTGATATACACCTGAACATCAGCAGGAGAGGACTCTTTAAAGTAGAGACACTACATACTGATATACAGCTGAACATCAGCAGGAGAGGACTCTTTAAAGTAGAGACACTACATACTGATATACACCTGAACATCAGCAGGAGAGGACTCTTTAAAGTAGAGACACTACATACTGATATACACCTGAACATCAGCAGGAGAGGACTCTTTAAAGTAGAAACACTACATACTGATATACACCTGAACATCAGCAGGAGAGGACTCTTTAAAGTAGAGACAATACATACTGATATACACCTGAACATCAGCAGGAGAGGACTCTTTAAAGTAGAGACACTACATACTGATATACACCTGAACATCAGCAGGAGAGGACTCTTTAAAGTAGAGACACTACATACTGATATACACCTGAACATCAGCAGGAGAGGACTCTTTAAAGTAGAGACACTAGATACTGATATACACCTGAACATCAGCAGGAGAGGACTCTTTAAAGTAGAGACACTACATACTGATATACACCTGAACATCAGGAGGAGAGGACTCTTTAAAGTAGAGAGAGACACTACATACTGATATACACCTGATCATCAGCAGGAGAGGACTCTTTAAAGTAGAGACACTGCATGCTGATATACACCTGAACATCAGCAGGAGAGGACTCTTTAAAGTAGAGACACTCCATACTGATATACACCTGAACATCAGCAGGAGAGGACTCTTTAAAGTAGAGACGCTACATACTGATATACACCTGAACATCAGCAGGAGAGGACTCTTTAAAGTAGAGACACTACATACTGATATACACCTGAACATCAGCAGGAGAGGACTCTTTAAAGTAGAAACACTACATACTGATATACACCTGAACATCAGCAGGAGAGGACTCTTTAAAGTAGAGACAATACATACTGATATACACCTGAACATCAGCAGGAGAGGACTCTTTAAAGTAGAGACACTACATACTGATATACACCTGAACATCAGCAGGAGAGGACTCTTTAAAGTAGAGACACTACATACTGATATACACCTGAACATCAGCAGGAGAGGACTCTTTAAAGTAGAGACACTAGATACTGATATACACCTGAACATCAGCAGGAGAGGACTCTTTAAAGTAGAGACACTACATACTGATATACACCTGAACATCAGCAGGAGAGGACTCTTTAAAGTAGAGACACTACATACTGATATACACCTGAACATCAGGAGGAGAGGACTCTTTAAAGTAGAGAGAGACACTACATACTGATATACACCTGATCATCAGCAGGAGAGGACTCTTTAAAGTAGAGACACTGCATACTGATATACACCTGAACATCAGCAGGAGAGGACTCTTTAAAGTAGAGACACTAGATACTGATATACACCTGAACATCAGCAGGAGAGGACTCTTTAAAGTAGAGACACTACATACTGATATACACCTGAACATCAGCAGGAGAGGACTCTTTAAAGTAGAGAGAGACACTACATACTGATATACACCTGATCATCAGCAGGAGAGGACTCTTTAAAGTAGAGACACTGCATGCTGATATACACCTGAACATCAGCAGGAGAGGACTCTTTAAAGTAGAGACACTACATACTGATATACACCTGAACATCAGCAGGAGAGGACTCTTTAAAGTAGAGACGCTACATACTGATATACACCTGAACATCAGCAGGAGAGGACTCTTTAAAGTAGAGACACTACATACTGATATACACCTGAACATCAGCAGGAGAGGACTCTTTAAAGTAGAGACACTACATACTGATATACACCTGAACATCAGCAGGAGAGGACTCTTTAAAGTAGAGACACTACATACTGATATACACCTGAACATCAGGAGGAGAGGACTCTTTAAAGTAGAGAGAGACACTACATACTGATATACACCTGATCATCAGCAGGAGAGGACTCTTTAAAGTAGAGACACTGCATGCTGATATACACCTGAACATCAGCAGGAGAGGACTCTTTAAAGTAGAGACACTACATACTGATATACACCTGAACATCAGCAGGAGAGGACTCTTTAAAGTAGAGACGCTACATACTGATATACACCTGAACATCAGGAGGAGAGGACTCTTTAAAGTAGAGACACTACATACTGATATACACCTGAACATCAGCAGGAGAGGACTCTTTAAAGTAGAGACACTAGATACTGATATACACCTGAACATCAGGAGGAGAGGACTCTAGGCTGTTTAGTAGACTAATTTCAAGAAGTCTGAAGAGGAAAAACTGTACAAAAAACCAACGAGACAGAGAAATCTCACCTTGATTTGACCTACTATCGACAGCAGATCATCTTCCCTTGTGAATTATTTGATTCAGATAACTCCGAAGTTGGGAATCACTGATTAAGATCACTGAGACATTTGATCAAACACTGCAACGAAAACATATGATAGTGTTTTATGTTAAAAACACCGTGAGTTCCTGCAGTTGAAAGAAAGATGAAGACACACATGAGGCAGCCTCGCTGACTGGGGCACGACATCAGATATGGAGCAGAATAAACATAAGCAACACACACACAACAACAACAACAACAACAAGTATATAACTAGATGCTTCCTTCTTCTTGATCATGTGTGTGTTATTCCGAGACAAAGGAATGCATGTGAGGCCGTCTGGTACAGATGTGTGTGAAGTTTGGGTTTGAAACAGCAGATGAAGAGCGGTAATGAGACGGCTGTTGAATTGGATTTGTTTGATTTTTTTTTTTCTCGTGTGATTCCGCGTCTCGGGGGATTTTTCTCGCTGTGGTTCGGGTCAAAAGTCCGGTCCTCCCGCCGCCATCTTTACCTCCATCGGGGGATTCGTAGAGGAACATGAACTCCGCTGAAAACACCACAACAAACCTCCAGGGGAAACAGCACCGAGGAGACGAACAGAAAGAAATATAGACAAAGGAAGCTTTATAATCAAACAATACAAAAACCTCTTCAACTCTGCAAGTCTGGGATCTTTAAAGGGACATTGCAGATAATGAATACAGCTGCTGTTGATTTATTTGCATAACCTCACAGCTAACTATTGCACACAATATGGCTATGAAAGAAGAAAGATAGACAAAGGAAGTTTGATATCAACTTTTAGTTTTTGGTACGTTCGCTTTCCCAAAACCTCTTTAACTCTGCTGTCTTTAAAGGACTTTACAAATAATAAATATAGCTGTTGTTCGTATGCTTTGTTTGCTTAGCCTCACATCTAACCATTGCATTAATATGGCTGTGTTTGAATTTAGTTGAATACATGATCAGCAAAAAGTGCAAAGGGGGAGATAAAAAGATACAAAAATAGACAAAGGAAGTTTGTTAATCAACGATTTCCATTCGGTACGTTCACTTTCTAAAACCTCTTCAACTCAAGAGATCCTTTAAAGGGACATTGCAAATAATAAATATAGATATTGTTTGCTATACTATTACGACAATGTTTTATTAGCATAACATTACAGCTTCAACACGAGCAAAGCTGCTGTTTTTGTTTGTATTTATTTAATTGGTTACGTTTTATCTTATTATAAATTATATTATATAAGATGTACTCTTTTTAAGTAAAGCAAGATTTGAAGGTTTGCAACGTTTATTTGAAAAAGAAACGCAAATATGGAAACTAATGGCTGCCTGCGAGGTTACAGTTAAGCTCACTATTTAATGAACAAGAAACCAAACATGAACCAGGGAAAGTCAAAACCATAAATTCACCATCATCCTTTTTTTAAGGTACATCTGAAAAATCTGGAGTTTTTAAATAAAGTCAGTTTTGAACATTTAATTTAACTTGATATTAAAAAAAAATAACACTTGAAAGAAAAAATATCAGAATTTTAAAGAAAACATTTCAGAAATTTAAAGAAAAAATTTCAGAATTTTAAAGAAAACATTTCAACATTTTTAAGAACAAATTTCAGTTGTTTTAAGAAAACATTTCAGAACTTTAAAGAAAAATAAGTAAGACTTCTAAGGAAAAAGTCAGAAAGTATTTTGAAAAAAAAAAATCAAAATTTTGAGAGCATATTTAAAATAATTATTTTTAAAATATTATTGAATTGATCTTAGTTGCAGTGTTGCATTCATCAATCCATTACTCCCCAACCCTGCTAATAACACACAGATACAACATGTCTGCTCAGCAACCCGTCTTAAAGAAGCTTTTTCGCTGCAGATGCACTCCGTCACAGTAACGTTTCTTCACCCCTCCTCTTCCTCCTCACCTTCCTCCTCTCGTTTCACTGTCAGTGTTTCCCTGTTGTTATTTTAGAATCCATCGCTGGGTATTTAGGTCACCGGCGGTTTTCTATCCCTGGCAAAGTATGAATAATGCAGACCTCTCTCATTACACCATGTGCTAACCCTCTGGATTGAAAATCAATGTGCACTCAAGTGGCTGCAACCGAGTGGATGCAACCGGCCAATGAGATGCGAGCTGTGGATCTTACAGGTTTATGTAGCAGCAGGTTTAACAAGTCTTTTTTAATTCTGTGAGCCATGTTCATCACAATCAGAAGTCCTTTATTTGTCCCGAACAGGCTAAGTCACATGATTACAAAAGCAGAATTAAAGTGGCTTTTTTTTTTTTTTAAGTGACTACATCAAATTAAAGAGGTCACAGGTTTAAAATCCAGACTCAGGGAATCTAAAAAAGAAAGGGAAGTTTTCGGTTAAACGTAAAAAGGCTTTAATAAACAGGTTTATTCATGTCCTGTGCTGTTCAGCTTTTATCTCTGCTTTTTAATGACTGTTTTTTAAATGTTTCCGCTGCACAAAGCTCTTAATGTCTTTCAACTTTTTAAAGCACTTTGAATGGCCTTGTGTTAAAAGGTGCTTTATACATAAACTTGACTTGCCTTGCCTCACTGTTTGCAGATTATAAATACATTTAAAGATACGTGTTCAGAGGGATATATGTGTTCATTTAACCCATTGGAAAAAGCTCTATCTACATTAGTGATGGGAATTATGGCTTAGATTCAGGGTCCATAATGTTTAGTCTCACTGATGAAGAATGTTGATTATTACACTCCGAACTAGTTAAAAACCTTGAGCTGCAGAAATAGTTCTTCAGAATTGGTTTGGCAACCGCTGTGTCAACTCGTGACACACCACCTGTTTGTCAATTCTCCGGCCGTAACTCCAGATAAACCGTCAGTGTTTGCCATCAAAGCTCCAGCTCTCCTCGTGCCTCTCCCACAACATCTATACAAACTGACAACAAATCTTTGCTGAGCCTAAAAATAATCATAAATAAAAAACACAATGAAAATAAATATATTGCAATGCCTAAAACAGCAGCATCCAACCGTCTCTAATCCTTGGATATTACATGTCACTGCCTGCATCATGCACGAACCCGTAGCGCGGAGATCATCATTTCATTCTGCCTTGTACACACAAAAAAACGGCTCGTTCGCCAGCCGGCTCCCGTCGTTCACTTAAAAAGAGCCGGCTCTTTGAGCACCAATCTACAACAGATATTAGTACTACAGTCCTCTACATATCATTAAGGCTTTCTACATCATAATTGTTTCCCACTCCCTCAGTATCAAAAGATAATTTATGTAAGCTTAAAGGTGGGGTAGGTAAGAACGGAGAAACCAGCGGGCGCTAGAATTTGAAAATACACAGCCGGAAAAAATCTGCCCCTTCCTCACAGAGCCCCTCCTCCAACACACACGAACGCGCACATGACCAATGAGGGCACGAGATAAGTTTGTGCACAGATGGAAGGCTGACAGGCAGGTAGGCCATCCAGTTACTTTAGCCGGGCCGGCTCAGATGATTGGTCGTGCTTTTTACAGCGCCACGGCTTCCAGAGATGACATTTTGTTATGGATTTATTGTCAAAGCATTTCAGATATTCATTGCTATCGGGATGTTAAGAGCATTCCATGGAATATAACAAAAAGTGTATCTGAAGTGAATTACCTACCCCACCTTTAAGTGGTTATGATTACATTTGTAATTTGTATTCTTTGTGTTGTTCTGTAGTATCAGAATTGAGTTTATTGCAAGGTACATTTACAAATACAAGGAATTGATGGTGCAAACATCAACAACATGAACTAAGTAGTAAGAGAACGTAAACAATATAACGATTATAAAACGAAAGAATAAAGACAAGTATTTACACCTAATTTAAATATACAAAATAAAATTTAAAACGAAGTGCAATGAATATTACATTATTGACAACTGCAATGTGATTTGGTTTATTTATTATTATTATTTTATTTACCGTCTTGTCTTGCTGTCTGTACCACATGTCAGGACCCTCTTAAAAACCAATGGCTCATCTCGAGGGGTTTATCCTAAATAAATCGATTCAGTAAAAAAGAAAAAAAGGGGCTTGGAGTTTTTTTTACCCCCAACCTCGCTGTGCACTCCCTCCTACGGTTCATCCATAGTTCACATTGCCAGGAGTCTCCCCCCACACACACACACACACACACACACACACACACACACACACACACACACACACACACACACACACACACACACACACACACACACACACACACACACACACACACACACCCCCCACACACACACACACACACACACCCCACACACACTTTCCCCCATCGGAGAATCTTTGCATACATTCCTCACATTTCCTGGAACGTGTTTACGACGTGATCTTTCTACACTTTGTCAAGTTTTGTAAATCTGCCCGAGCTGCTGCCAGAAACACAGACTCAAGTCTTCTGAGAGCACGTCGGCCACAGGGTTTTATTTTATATTTCTGATGGGAGAGCCCCCCCGACATCTGGCTCACATCTGGAGCTGTTTAATGAGAAGCTCAATCTCTTTACTGCGAGTCCAACATCAATCCTTCTGTCAAGATACCGCCGTCTACTCTCTGACCAAAGAAGTGTAGATACATGAAGGATAATGTAGGAAGCTGGGATAAAAAGGAGATTTGTGTTTTTGACTCCCTTAGGCAATACGCTGTGATGGAG
>NC_136908.1:1979264-2114264 GCF_949606895.1 Notothenia rossii | reverse complement strand
GAGGCTTTTAATGCAAACGCTGCCCGGTGGTGGCAACAAGACCAGCAGCAGAGTCCAGTTTTCACACCGTGTTTCCCTCCATTTAATCTGGACTCGGTATTCTTAAGCTTCCTCACAAAGAAGCTATTTACTGTGTGTGTGAGAGGGGTGTGTGTGTGACAGGGGTGTGTGTGGACCTGTAATCATGAGGCAGAGAGCCCAAGTCTGCACTCAGAGATAAGTTGGACTGGTGTTCGCTCTCATTCATGGAGAGCCAATGGGTTTTATTCCTCTAAAGGCTATGTATACTCCACAACATGCAGCCGCACAGAAATACAAACAGATGGAGAGTCAATGGAAAGGGACAGACATACAGAGATGGCAGAAGTACACACATCCTTTACTCAAATAGAAGTTCAGATACTCATGTTTAAAAATACTCAGTAAAGAGGGTTTCGAAATGTACTTCAGTAAAAAGTACCCATAACTAGCAGCTGTTTTAAAGAGTACCTGACCTCCCTTTATATTAATAGAACAATAATGTCATTGTTAGCTAATGAATGTTTCCATGGTGACCAACGGCAACATGACAACGTTTTCATTGGTCCCTCTTCTTTAGAGAAGACCAGGAAATGATGGATACACGGATCGTGTTCAAATCAATAGGCACGCAATGACTCTAAATAATAATGATCACGCCACCAAACACACATTCAGACTAAAGGAACCAGCCTGTTTGGGAAATGAGAGAAGTAGAAAGTACAGGTATTTGAGTTCAACATGTAAGAAGTAGAAAGTACAGGTATTTGAGTTCAACATGTAAGAAGTAGAAAGTACAGGTATTTGAGTTCAACATGTAAGAAGTAGAAAGTACAGGTATTTGAGTTCAACATGTAAGAAGTAGAAAGTACAAGTATTTGTGTTCAACATGTAAGAAGTAGAAAGTACAGGTATTTGTGTTCAACATGTAAGAAGTAGAAAGTACAGGTATTTGAGTTCAACATGTGAGAAGTAGAAAGTACAGGTATTTGTGTTCAACATGTAAGAAGTAGAAAGTACAGGTATTTGAGTTCAACATGTAAGAAGTAGAAAGTACAGGTATTTGGGTTCAACATGTAAGAAGTAGAAAGTACAGGTATTTGTGTTCAACATGTGAGAAGTAGAAAGTACAGGTATTTGTGTTCAACATGTAAGAAGTAGAAAGTACAGGTATTTGTGTTCAACATGTAAGAAGTAGAAAGTACAGGTATTTGTGTTCAACATGTAAGAAGTAGAAAGTACAGGTATTTGTGTTCAACATGTAAGAAGTAGAAAGTACAGGTATTTGTGTTCAACATGTAAGAAGTAGAAAGTACAGGTATTTGTGTTCAACATGTAAGAAGTAGAAAGTACAGGTATTTGTGTTCAACATGTAAGAAGTCAAAGTAAAAAGTCGTCAGAAAAATAAGTAGTGGAGTAAAGTACTGATACCAGAAAAATATACTTAAGTACAGTAAAAGTATTTGTACTTCAACACTTCCCAACTCTGCAGACATGAATGCATATTGAAATGTGCAGACACTTCTTTTGAATCTGCAGCCTTTAGACGGTCTGCAAAGTGACGGATAATTCTGATTTATGACAGCTTGGGTCTTCCCACTTTAACCCCCCCCCCCCCAGACTTCCCTTCTTCTCTATCAATCACTTTTTACGGACGCACTTCCTGGTTTGACTCTGACCTTCTGCACTGTGCTCTTAAAAGATGTTTGCTCACATACTTTTCCTGTGCAGTTATGGTTATTACAGTTATTTAAAACACCACATCTCCAGTATATTTGATATTATTACAGATAGAAATGACTTACAAGTAAACTACAAGTAGACATACAAAGCTCATATACTCACAATGGCCATGAGAACCACTAATGCGGCTTTCACACCAGCGCTTTTCCCTTTCTAGCTCCGAGCTAGAGCTTTTCTGTTTCAGCTCCGGTTTCCCTTTTCTGCTCCCGCTCTGTTCACACCGCCCAGAGCCCGACTGGTGCTGCCGCTGCTGCGTCATGACGTCACCGTTCACGTCGCTGATTTGCTCCCCAACGGCGCTCACAAAAACAACAACAACAACAATGGGGGACTGCGTTGGATCGATGATCGTGTTGCTTTTAATCACACGAAGTCAGATTAAATAAAATAACGACTTCTCCAAGCTTATACTTTTCTCCAGAGTGCCGTGGTTCATTGTTTATTAATGTGTTTCAGCGGCCTTTACCGACCGCTGCAGTGCTGGCTGCTCGTCCACTGGAGTTTATTCTCCCGTTAGCTCCCGGTTAGCTCACACTGCAGCGGCCTCTCTAAAGTATTCACTGTCTGACTGTCACACAAGCAGCTGATACATATCCCCAGTTCCCCTTAAGTATGTGTGTCAGTCTGAATTGACGCTGTTTGGCATCACAACGCTGTTATGAAAGTCTCTCTGGTATAAAATGGGTGATGTTAGCATAGCAACCGAAGCTAAACTGACTACTTGTTGCTATCCTATTGTGGCATACGCCGTTTTCTACAGCCACATTTTACCGGCGTATTTTTCATTATGATTCTACTTGTGATAGTCGGACACGACAACCTGTGCAGCCCATGTATTGATTCCATCCGATAGCTGCTACAATACAAAACAAAACGTCTGCCTGCTCTCCACAATGATCAATGACAGTGAACGGATGGTCAGAGTAAGGTACAAAGAAACGGAATCACACGAAGCCTGGTTAGTGCTGCCTGACTTTATAAAGTGTGTTTCTTTTTATAAAGTGTGTGGTTGCCTTCTAGTCACTTTGCTCAGCACTCCTGCTTGTAGGCAGGCATGACGAGACTCTTCAGTCGACCCATGTTCAGGGGAGGTGGGTTTAGTTTCCTGCACGCCTCGACGTAAGCGACGCCGCCTCTTAGCTCCGAAGCTCTTGACTCTAGACCGACAATTATTTGGAGCTGGAAGTGAACCGGATTCCGGAGCTAAGAGGTGGCGCCGCTGCGGTGTGAACAGGAAAAACCGGTGCTTTTCAGGCCCCAGCTCCGAGCCGGAGCTGAAAACGTGTTGGTGTGAAAGGGGCATAAGAGCCGAGTGAAAGAGGTGTTTAATAGAATAAGTCAGGTGTAAGCTGCAGTAAGACATGAGCATTTCATTTAATAAAAGGCAGTGGCAAACAAGACTGTCTTCAGATTTGATCTAAATGAAGCCAGAGATGGAGCAGACCTGCTGCTGAATGTTTGATTTTGACATTTCTAAATGCCAAACATGAACTCTGTATGATATTCGAAGTACACAGAGTTGATTGACTGGATTATGGTGAGGGTCAGGAAAGAATATATTGTGGTTTCTACAAAAAAGAAAAACCTTGAGTCTCTTGATTGGTTGTTGTTCTCACCAAACCACTCTTGACGTTAGAGTTAGGGTTGATCTAAACCACATGTGTCAAACTCGAGGCCCGGGGACCAAATCAGGCCCTTGGTGGATTTAATTTCGGCCCGCAGGATAATTTCTAATTCCTATTAGATCTGGCCCGCCGGTATATTGCACACACACCTTCACTCCATCCTGAGGGTCTCCTCAGCTCAGAGCCTGAGCCCAAACATTGATGACCTTGCACCCAAGATGAGATGCCAAGTATCTGAGCTAGCATCACAGAGCAGCACACTGAGTTTAATGGATGTTTCCTTCTGCACTTTCTCTCTCACGACAACAGGGCATGTTTGGTTTCTCTTTGAGGGAAATAGTTTTGTTGAAGCTGTTGTTGGCCTGTGGGAAAATGTAATCATAAGAAATGACTCTGGAGAAGCTGCAGATAGAGCCATAAGAAATGAATCAACTGATTATTTAATGTTTAATGTTGTTTTTATAGGCAATCATTGAAGCTTTGTTAGTTCCAGGTTTAATATGTGCAATAAGTTCATTTCAATAAGTTCTGCAATAAACATTGAACCAGTCCAGCCCTCGACTAGCACCCATTTTTTTATTTTGGCCCACTGAGTATTTGAGTTTGACCCCCCTGACCTAATCCAGGGATGGCAAAAGTACACACATCCTTTACTCAGGTAGAAGTACAGATACTCGTGTTTAAAAATACTCTGGTAAAAGTAGAAGTACTGACTAAACTTCTTTACAGACAGAATGAGTAGTGGAGTAAAGTACTGATACCAGAAAGTCTTTGTACTCCACTACGTCCCACCTCTGTGTACAAATGACAATAAAAGCCTTGAAAAACTCTTCAAACATTCGAGAGTGTTGGATGGTTTCCCAGCAGTGATCCGTCTTCTGTTTGCAGAGCGTCTGCCTCGTCCAGATCTCTGTATCTCTGTGTTCCCTCAGCTCAGCAGGGGGTCTGGCCTCGGGTCACGACTTAGCTCCGAGCTCATCAATAACATTAAGCTCTCACTGAGTGTCTGCTTCTGTTGGAGGAGCTCGGGCTGAAGAGACAGCATCATCAGAGCATCGCATAGAGAGAGGCTTTTATCCAGTCAATAGACCCATTCAGAAGTGGGAAGAGTCACTGTGACGATACGGTTCTTGGCTATCTTGTTTTCTTGAACAAAAAATCGTCAAGAGAGGGTAGAGCCAGATACAAACACACTTCTGGAGTATGTTTAAAACAAGCACCTGGACACTGTGTGATGGCGCCCAGTCAATCAAACGCTCCTTAAAGTGGACCTATCATGCTATATTTGAACAATATATTGTAGGGCCATATCTGTATAAAGTATATAAAGTTTTTTTTCAAAATACCAAACAGATCCTGCATTTTAGCCATGCCTCATTTCGCTCTATTTGCTCTTTCCAGCCCTGTTTTTGCAGGGGGCTGATTCTGTGAGCTGCAGCTGACCACGCCCCCCTGCAGGAGAGGGGAGTGTGCTCTGATCAGCTGCTGGGTTGTCAGAAGAGGGGGAGAAAAAGAGATCTCCGTCCTCCGTGTTTTATTCTTATATTATTATATAGAGTCATTATCCATTAGTTTTAAAGCTCAATAAATAACAAAGAAGACCTTTGACCGGCACTTTTCTAGTTTTGTCCGGAGGATTTAAACTTTAACGGACATGTTGACCCGCGAAAAAAAATCTAACTGAAACTCTGCCGCACGGTCCCCTCGTTCCTTGGAAGAGGCGGAGAGGTGGGTGTTTGTCATCTGCTGGTGGACTAACCGGAGAGATTTACAGTGCTTGCCTCGACGGGGAGGGATTGCATTGATTTACAGCAGCGGGAGCAAACGCTTGCCTCGGGGAGGGAGAAAAAGAGCCACAGCGGAGAATAAACAGAAGGGCAACCATGGCAACCATGCACGGGAAGTCTTCTTCGCTGCTTTTGTGGCAGACTACAGCGCCACTTACAGGCCTGGCATATGTACTACAGCGTCTCCAGCGCTTTCGAGCGGCAATGGCCGGCCGTGGCCCAACCCCACATTCCCCTGATAGGTGGAGAGTTGGCCATCTAGGCGGAGCACCACTTCTGTGACGTAGAAAATAATTCAAATCTGGATCAGTCTGTATCAGATCCGTTGCAGCCCCGTTTTTAGAGATTTGGGTACACAAGTGCATTTTGCATGATAGGTCCCCTTTAAATATATATTTTACTTTAAATGACAACATCATTCACTAAAGCTGTATTGACCGAGTCTTGCAACTAACAATTAAGACCTGAAGTATTACATCCTGTGAGAAGTAGGCTGATTCTCTCATAGACTTCCGAGCAATCAGACGTCTTCTGCAATCAGATGAGTTTCCATTTGTATACCCGCAGTGCTGTAACACTAGAACAAATCTACTCTAAAATCCACACCAGATGGTGGAGTGAACGTCCTTAGGTGACCAAAATGTTCAAATGAATTTTTATGATGTGAAAAGGCAATGTGAATGTGACAACAGGTTATAGTGACCAGTCAACAATACGATGCTTAAATATCAATTTTATTATAATTAAGTCCACACTATACGAATGAAATTCATTCTGTTTGGAGGAAGACTCTTGAATTAACATTCAGACCGCGTTCTGTTCATAAACTTCTGTACGACGGGAGAGATGAGTCGCTCTTTGTTCAGCCGAGGCGCTGCAGGCTGTTTGGCCTCTGGTCTAAACTCAGCTCCTCATCAGTTGCATCAGATCGAGCACTTTCACAGAGTGTCTGCTGGATGCTTCTGGGTGTAGCTCGTGCTGAACAGATAGCATTATCAGACCATCACAGAGAGGCGTCTTCCTTCAGGCAATAGACTTATTCAGTAGTGGGAACAGTCTTTGGGACCTGATGGTTCGTGGACTTGGTTTCTCTGCGTTTTGGCCGTCGCCATCCTCTTTTCTGGAACCAAACTCGTCAAGAAGATAAGATTCAACTTATTGTCATTACGTAGTACAGGTTCTATGTAAGGAAACGGTTTCTCTGCATGTGACCCATCCTAGTGTTAGGAGCAGTGTGCTGCCATTATGAACGGCGCCCGGGGAGCAGTGTAGGGAACGGTGCCTTGCTCAGGGACACCTCGGTAGCACTCGGTCTTACCGGGACTTGAACTGGTGACCTTCCAGTTGCCAAGCCAAGTCCCGCCAGCCCCGCCCTAGAGAGGGTAGAGCCAGGTACAAACACCCTTTTTGGGGAAGGGAACATGTTTCAAACGAGCACCTGGACACCGTGTGATGGCGCCCAGTCAATCAAACGCTCCTTAAATATCTATTTTACTTTAAATAATGACATAATTCACTAATTCTGTGTTGACCAGGTCTAACGATGAAGACCATGAAACCTGAATAAAGTAAATCAAGTGAGAAGTAGGCTGATTCTTTCATAGACTTCCAAGCAATCAGACGTCTTCTGCTATCAGATGAGTTATAATATACACAGGCAAGTTAGGAGAATGGTCTCTATATATTTATATATATACATAAGTACATACACAAATTCATAAATAGAATACAAAACAAGAATATAAAGAGTTATGGTTTAGTAGTGTCCTCCCTGTACCGTGTGAGAATTGTTTCTTTATCATTCTTTTTGAATAGTTTTATGTTTGGACATCCCTTTAGCTCCTCACTCAAATGAATGAGTGAGTCCTTTGGTGACCAACATGTTAAAATGAACTTTTATGAAGTGAAGACCCAATTCAATCACCTGGACAACACCCACACACTGTTTGATGGCGCCCAGAATATAAAAAGGCTGCTCAAATATCAATTTTACTTTAAATGAGAACATAATTCTGTATTGACCAGGTCTAACGATGAAGACCATGAAACCTGAATAAAGTAAATCAAGTGAGAAGTAGGCTGATTCTTTCATAGACTTCTAAGCAATCAGACGTCTTCTGCTATCAGATGAGTTTCCATTTGTATACCTGCAGTGCTGTAACACTAGAAATCAGCACTAACATCCACACCAGAGGGTGGAGTGAACGTCCTTAGGGGACCAACATGTTCAAATGAACTTTTATGAAGTGAAGACCCAATTCAATCACCTGGACAACACCCACACACTGTTTGATGGCGCCCAGAATATAAAAAGGCTGCTTAAATATCTACTTAACTTTCAATAAGAACATATTTATCGCTGCAGGCTATAAATAAACGTTGCATCAGTCTGCTGATGCTTGTGGGTGTAGCTCGTGCTGAACAGATAGCATTATCAGACCATCAAAGAGAGGCGGCTTCCTTCAGGTTTCTGGCCTCCACCAGCAGCTCGACCCAGGAACAGATCGCTCTGATCGGGAGAGTTTGTCTTGGGGGAAGGCCAGCGGACTTTGGAGCCTTTCTGTTTTTGTACATGTTCTGTGGTAGAGAGCTGAAACAAAAGGTTGTCTATGTGCAGAGGCAGTTCTCCTGAGAGGGAGCTGGAAAAAGAGAGAAAGTTGGCCTTCAGTAAAGATGGTTTTGTCAAACTATTGCCCCGAAGGTCAAAGGCTGTTTACCTGTCGTCACATGAACAAAGTGCAATACTTAATTCATCTGATTAACCCTTACATTGAGGATCAGTTGCCATAAAAAAGACTGTAAGATGGACATAGGCCTTGAGTGATGATGACTTTCTTCTAACTCTTGTCTTGTCAAGGTCAACAACTACGGCCAGGGCTCCAAAAGAAACGTGTTTCTCTCTTATCCATTTAATTACATGACATGTTAGACACTTTTATCCAAAGAGACTTACATACTCAATACAGTGGACAATCCCCACAGGAGCACTTTGGGGTGAAGTGTCTCAGGGACACAACGACAAGCTAACTGCAATGGGGTTTGAACCTGTGACCCCCTGTTTAGAAGCCAAGCACACTATCCACTGAGCCACAGCCTAATCAGCATCTAAAGAATCAGAATCAACACATACGAGGAATTTGACTTGGTGTCGTGGTGCATACATAAAAGTAAAACAAAAATAAAAAAACACAGATTTAGAACTATTATAAAAAAAACTAAAATAACATTAAAAATAATACAAATTAAATATAGCAGTATTTACAATGCAATAGAATGGAATAAAATATGTGCAGTAATAATACAAAAAACAGATATTGTGTGCATTAATGTAATGCATAGAGATTGTCTAGATTTGGGAACCCTAGGAGGTCTGGAAGCTTTTTTTAATTCATGTTTTTGTGGAAGAGAGCTGAAACAAAAGGTTGTTTGTGTGTGGAGGCAGTTCTCCTGAGAGGGAGCTGCTTGGCGGTGTGTGTTTGTGCCGATGCAGGCTTTGAAAAGGCGCTAAGCCACAAACTCCTGGGTTTCTGCAGAACAGCGGCTCTGTGGAGCTCAGGCACTGATTACCAACCTCTGGATGGAGAGAGACAAAAGAGAGACGAGAGCAAGCAGCTCAGTGACAGATGGAGAGTTTGAGTCACAGACACATTCGACTCCACATCAGTTTACAAGACCATCAATGTTTCAACGAAGGCAACGGAATAATTAGGATTCAAGATCCAAGGCTTTTATTGTCCTTCGTACAGTCTGAGGTCTCAGGCTCCTCCAAGAGAGCAACGCTTTAGTTTGAATGTGTTTTTGGTTTTCTGCAATAACTCAAATAGTCCTGTTAACCAGAGGTGGGAAGTAATGGAGTACAAATACTTAGTTACTTTACTTAAGTACATGTTTCTGGTATCAGTACTTTATTCCACTACTTATTTTTCTGAAGACTTTTTACTTTGACTTCTTACATTTTGAACTCACATACCTGAACTTTCTACTTCTTACATGTTGAACACAAATACCTGTACTTTCTACTTCTTACATGTTGAACTCAAATACCTGTACTTTCTACTTCTTACATGTTGAACACAAATACCTGTACTTTCTACTTCTTACATGTTGAACTCAAATACCTGTACTTTCTACTTCTTACATGTTGAACACAAATACCTGTACTTTCTACTTCTCACATGTTGAACACAAATACCTGTACTTTCTACTTCTTACATGTTGAACACAAATACCTGTACTTTCTACTTCTTACATGTTGAACACAAATACCTGTACTTTCTACTTCTTACATGTTGAACACAAATACCTGTACTTTCTACTTCTTACATGTTGAACTCAAATACCTGTACTTTCTACTTCTTACATGTTGAACACAAATACCTGTACTTTCTACTTCTTACATGTTGAACACAAATACCTGTACTTTCTACTTCTTACATGTTGAACACAAATACCTGTACTTTCTACTTCTTACATGTTGAACACAAATACCTGTACTTTCTACTTCTCACATGTTGAACACAAATACCTGTACTTTCTACTTCTTACATGTTGAACACAAATACCTGTACTTTCTACTTCTTACATGTTGAACACAAATACCTGTACTTTCTACTTCTCACATGTTGAACACAAATACCTGTACTTTCTACTTCTTACATTTTGAACACAAATACCTGTACTTTCTACTTCTTACATGTTGAACACAAATACCTATACTTTCTACTTCTTACATGTTGAACTCACATACCTGAACTTTCTACTTCTTACATGTTGAACACAAATACCTGTACTTTCTACTTCTTACATGTTGAACACAAATACCTGTACTTTCTACTTCTTACATGTTGAACTCAAATACCTGTACTTTCTACTTCTTACATGTTGAACACAAATACCTGTACTTTCTACTTCTTACATGTTGAACTCAAATACCTGAACTTTCTACTTCTTACATGTTGAACTCAAATACCTGTACTTTCTACTTCTTACATGTTGAACTCAAATACCTGTACTTTCTACTTCTTACATGTTGAACACAAATACCTGTACTTTCTACTTCTTACATGTTGAACCCAAATACCTGTACTTTCTACTTCTCACATGTTGAACTCAAATACCTGTACTTTCTACTTCTTACATTTTGAACTCAAATACCTGTACTTTCTATTTCTTACATGTTGAACACAAATACCTGTACTTTCTACTTCTTACATGTTGAACTCAAATACCTGTACTTTCTACTTCTTACATGTTGAACACAAATACCTGTACTTTCTACTTCTTACATGTTGAACCCAAATACCTGTACTTTCTACTTCTCACATGTTGAACTCAAATACCTGTACTTTCTACTTCTTACATTTTGAACTCAAATACCTGTACTTTCTACTTCTTACATGTTGAACACAAATACCTGTACTTTCTACTTCTCACATGTTGAACTCAAATACCTGTACTTTCTACTTCTTACATGTTGAACTCAAATACCTGTACTTTCTACTTCTTACATGTTGAACACAAATACCTGTACTTTCTACTTCTCACATGTTGAACTCAAATACCTGTACTTTCTACTTCTTACATTTTGAACTCAAATACCTGTACTTTCTACTTCTTACATGTTGAACACAAATACCTGTACTTTCTACTTCTTACATGTTGAACACAAATACTTGTACTTTCTACTTCTCACATGTTGAACCCAAATACCTGTACTTTCTACTTCTTACATGTTGAACACAAATACCTGTACTTTCTACTTCTTACATGTTGAACCCAAATACCTGTACTTTCTACTTCTTACATGTTGAACACAAATACTTGTACTTTCTACTTCTCACATGTTGAACCCAAATACCTGTACTTTCTACTTCTTACATGTTGAACCCAAATACCTGTACTTTCTACTTCTTACATGTTGAACACAAATACTTGTACTTTCTACTTCTTACATGTTGAACCCAAATACCTGTACTTTCTACTTCTTACATTTTGAACTCAAATACCTGTACTTTCTACTTCTTACATGTTGAACACAAATACTTGTACTTTCTACTTCTCACATGTTGAACACAAATACCTGTACTTTCTACTTCTTACATGTTGAACCCAAATACCTGTACTTTCTACTTCTTACATGTTGAACACAAATACCTGTACTTTCTACTTCTCTCATTTTCCAAACAGGCTGGTTCCTTTAGTCCAAATGTGTGTTTGGTGGCGTGATCATTATTATTTAGAGTCATTGCGTGCCTATTGATTTGAACACGATCCGTGTATCCATCATTTCCTGGTCTTCTCTAAAGAAGAGGGACCAATGGAAACGTTGTCATGTTGCCGTTGGTCACCATGGAAACATTCATTAGCTAACAATGACATTATTGTTCTATTAATATAAAGGGAGGTCAGGTACTCTTTAAAACAGCTGCTAGTTATGGGTACTTTTTACTGAAGTACATTTCAAAGCCTCTTTACTTTGACTTGAGTGAAGAAGTTTAGTCAGTACTTCTACTTTCACCAGAGTATGTTTAAACACGAGTATCTGTACTTCTACTTGAGTAAAAGATGTGTGTACTTTTGACATCTCTTCATAGCTTCAGTTTAGATATGACAATGAAAATCTGAGGTCACAAGCTCCATATACGAGTCATTGGAATGTGATATATTGGATTAATAATGTGTACGTTGCAGTCAGATGAATGTTACGGATGTTCTTTCAAAAGTGCAGGTGTTTAACAGTCTTATGGCCTGAGGGATGAAACTCTATGATATATTAGATAAATAGTTTCTAAGTGATGATATATTGACTGGATATTGATAATGCGTGATATTTTTATACGTCAGGAAAACTTCTCGGCAAGTCAAGCCTTGTCTCTCTTTGAGATAATGAGTCTCTTCATCCCTAACCCTCTGAAGGAATCTAAATGCCCGAAAGCAGAAGATTTGACCCGGTGCTTTCAGCTGGTTCATGAATGAGAAGCATCCAGAACAGAAGGAGCTGGAAACACCAGATTGTTCTTGATTTTGAACATTGTACCGTCGCTCTTTAGCTTTCATAACTTTTAACTTGAAGAGGTGAAGAGGCAGAGTTTGGTAGATTTGGGTAGGGCTGCTCGATTATGGCAAAAATCATAATCTCGATTATTTGGGTCAATAATTGTAATTGCGATTATTAAATGCGATTATTCATTGACTTTGAAAACATCCATTTATTTTACTTTAAAACAAATACAAATAATAATTTGAACTTTTTAACTGTTGAATTATACGTTCAGGGTAATCAACTGAAAAACCAATACAAAATAAAATAAATTATACATTCATGTCTACATTTAAATAAATAATATCAAAATAATAAATACCAATAAACAAGATCAACAAACATGTTGCAGTGCACTGTCACAACCTGAAAACTCCTTAACATATAGCCAACAATTTGGTAAAACATATTCAACATATTCCACTCAGTTAAACATTAAAGGCTGGCCCACCGTCATGGTCCAGAAGTAACAGGGAATAAATGTTGAACTACAATTTAAGACCAAATAAAGATGTTTTGGCCACCATGGCAAATGCTGGTACAGTAGGGCTGCTCATGTCATCTCTTAAAGATTTTTTGCTATAAACTAGGGCTGCTCGATTATGGCAAAAAATCATCACAATTATTAAAAACGATTATCCATTTACTTTGAAAACATCAATTTATTGGAGAAAAAAAATGTGAACAGTATGTTTTTAACAGTTGATTACCCTGAACTTTAAGAATAACTCAACTGAAAAACCCATACAAAAAAAAATAAAAAAAATAAAAAAACTAATCGTTATATTTCCATTACGTTGTTTTTGTAATCGTTGCAAGCCATAATCGTAATTGCGATTAAAATACGATTAATTGAGCAGCCCCAGATCTAGGGCTAGTCAAAAAAAGGGTTTCTGGAGGCAAATGCTAAAAAAACAAACGTTGTTGGATTGTCTAACGACCCGTCCACACGGCGGCGTGCGTTGAAGCTTCAGCCCGTTCACTTTGAATGGGGTGACCTCATTGTGGTTCCGTCGCTTCGCGTTGCTCGCTTCAAAAGTTGAGCAATGTTCAACTTTTGAAGCTTCGACGGAAGCGTCAGCCAATCAAATCATATGCCAGTACAAGCTCTAGCCAATCAAACCGCGTGCTTGTGTGTCCGGGGCGGGAGATTCATGTGATTGGTTGTTGGTCGAGCTTCAGACACGCCCACCGGCAAGCTTCAACGCACGCCGCCGTGTGGACGCTGCGTTACTGCCACAGAACCCCCTTAGCCGACGCCTTATTTCCCACAATTCTTCCAACTTTTGAAAGATTGGCACAGTTTTGCACAGGTGTTTCCTTCGTCACACACTTCCATCCTCCATGGGCTAAACCAAACACCAAGAGAAGTACAAAAATGTGAACCGAGTGATTCCCCTTTTTCAAACCCTTCATTCATTACATGATCAGATCGTGGTAACTCTCAGAACTATAGACACTCAAACTCAACCACCCCGGACTTGTAGGCCTTAAAAATAATGAAATGATTTCTTGGGACTCACTGTAAAAACAAACAATGTGAAATGTTCAGCCGTACGCTTCAATGGGACGACGTTAAGAGACAAGGAACAGAAGAACAAATACAAATGAAAGATTAGCAGAAAAAAAACAATTATGACAAACTAATCTTTTTGTATTCCTTTCTATAACTTCTAACTGTTGCTTTTTTAACATTATTTGTTTGTCTATTTTACCTGTTATCACATGACTACAGTTCAATACTTTGGTAGTTAATGTAATAACACTTGAAACTAAGCACCAGTTGCTAAAAAAGACCATATGATGTGAAAAACTCCAGAAATTTGACTTTGAGTAAAGATGACTTTGTCCCGAAGGTCAATGGCTCTATTAACTTCACCTGTTTACCTGTTGTCACATGACCAAAGTGCAATGCTTCATTCACCTGATTAACCCTTAAATAGAGAATCAATTACTAAAAAAAGACCGTAAGATGTACATTAGTAGGCCTTGAGTGATTGTAACGGAGGTGATCTCTTGGGCCATAGATCTCGGCCTCCGCATTGTATAGCTTCGTTAGTGGCGAAGTATATTGGTTTGTTCCGCCCTTGAACATTGCACAGGAAGCAAGTGATTATGTGTAATTTGTTTATCTGTTTGTCGCGATCCGTCTGTGTTTTAGTTTGTCTGTTTCTGTTTCCTGTTTTATTTTGAAAAGTGTTCCCTCTCCCGTCTTGTCTGTTGCTGGTGATTGTGTTCACCTGGTGCCCTGTGTTGTCTCCTCCCCCCTCACCTGTGTCTTATTCGTTTGATTAGTCTGTGTGTATTTAGGTTCTGTTTCCTGTTAGTCTGTGTGTGTGAGGTCCTTGTTCCTGGTGACTGTGTTCAGGGCAGACAGTCATATTGAGGCTGTGTATCCTCATGTCAACAACTACTGTCAGTGTCCAAAAGAATATGTTCCACTCTTATCCATTTAATCAGCTTCTAAAGATTGTCTGCATTTGGGAAACCCCCTACGTTGGAAACCAAAGGGCTGATGTGTAGTTTGGTTTATATGACAACAGAATATTTTCCACCTTTAAACCCTAAAAGTAAATAGCTGTCTTAAAAGGGGGAAATTGGGGAATGGTAGGAATGTTTGAAAACGTTAAGCCAGAGTAGGAAGGGTTTAGTGAGTTGTGTTGAGGGGGGTCTGAGGGTTTTGAGCCATCTTTTGGGCCGGGCTGTAGTCCGGTTCAATGTCAGACCTCAGGAAGTCGGTCTGAATTCCTGTCCTCTGGGTGACCCTCCCCCTGAGCCGCAGACTTATTGCAGTAATCAGCCGCTGTCAGCACCTTGGTTATACTGGAGTCACTCCAGAAAATGTGAATTGGACGTGTAATAGCACCTGATGAAAAGTGTGTTTGTTTGCAGTCCCTGGGATCCTGGGGTTTCCTGCTCGGTGTTTTCCCTTCATGGCCCTCAGTTCTGGAAAGGGGAAATGTAAAGGAAGGCAAAGGAAGAGAAACACAAATCTGTGTCCATCGCAAAAAAACATCTTTTTTAGGCTTAGATTTAAAGATTAAGGCTTAGTTATAAATTATGGATAGATTTGAAATAGTTTAAAGAGTGGTGTTACTGGAGAAGGAAATCTGTATCAAAGGATTTTTAGGGGAATATTATTAAATACTAACGTAGGGTTTAGGTTGAGGTTTGTTTATTTATACGGCACATTTCAGACACAAAGGCAATTCAAGGGATTCACATAAGTGTTTACACTAAAAACAAATGAATCGGAAAAGAAAACAATTCATAAAAGAGAGAGAAAGTCAACATTGGAAATTCAGTAGATTGTGAAAGAGGTGTTGAATGACTTTGGGGAAAACCAGGTAAACAGACTTTGGGTAAAAACTTGGGTCTAGATTTAGTTTAAGCTTCAATGGCTTTAATAAAGATTTGTAATAATAAAAGGAATAATAGATGTCCTGCCCCCATTGGACCTGGATTTGAACGGTAAAAAATCAAGTCAGAAGTTTGTAATATTCCAATAAACTTCTATACAATGTACCCACAATGCTAACTTCAGCTGTAACAATGTAGTCTACAAGACCCTGTGTGTGTGTGTGTGTGTGTGTGTGTGTGTGTGTGTGTGTGTGTGTGTGTGTGTGTGTGTGTGTGTGTGTGTGTGTGTGTGTGTGTGTGTGTGTGTGTGTGTGTGTGTGTGTGTGTGTGTGTGTGTGTGTGTGTGTGACATTTACCGCACCGTTGTGACGAAAAGGGAGCTGAGCCAGAAGGCAAAGCTCTCTGTCTACCGGGCCATTTCCCTTCCTACCCTCACCTATGGTCATGAAGGATGGGTCATGACCGAAAGAACGAGATCGCGGGTACAAGCGGCCGAGATGGGTTTTCTCCGCAGGGTGGCTGGCGTCTCCCTTAGGGATAAGGTGAGAAGTTCAGTCATCCGGGAGGGACTCGGAGTTGAACCGCTCCTCCTTCGCGTCGAAAGGAGCCAGTTGAGGTGGTTCGGGCACCTAGTTAGGATGCCACCTAGTTAGGATGCCACCTGGGCGCCTCCCTAGGGAGGTGTTCCAGGCACGTCCAGCTGGGAAGAGACCAAGGGGTAGACCTAGGACCAGGTGGAGAGATTATATCTCTTCTCTGGCCTGGGAGCGCCTTGGGACCCCCCAGTCAGAGCTGGTTGATGTGGGGAAAAGAACGTTTGGGGCTCTCTGCTGGAACTGATACCTCCGAGACCCGACCACGGATAAGCGGGAGAAGATGGATGGATGGATTTAGTGCAAACCTGTTTACATCAGTGTATGAGACTTAGTATAAATATGCATAGACTGTCTTCTCACACTCACACTCATTTCCTTTGACTTTGTCTATTGTCAATTTCAATCCCCGGATCCCACTTCCTCTTGTTCTTTATCGGCTGTGAAGAGAAAGCAGCAGCATAAGGTTTACTGGACGTGCTCAGCCGGTCATTCATAACTGATACACAATCAATGTTGAATGTAAGCCTAAAAATACTCTCTGTTCTGCAGTTGTTGAGTAAAATGTGAGCTGCAGGACTTTTGTTGTGGATAAGCTGATTCAATCAGAAGTGAATCTGCTGTTTGTGATTCAGTCGGGAAGCGTAGAGCCTCCGGTGTGAGCAGAGCATTAAACATTTATCATGTCCATCCATTGATGTGCGATGTGTTGATGTTTCATACTGTGGAGACAAGCATGTTTCAAGTTAAAGGAACGATGCCTCTTATATATTCTGTTATGACACACGCTTTGTTTGCTCAATTCTGATGAAGTTAAACAGGGTCACTTTAGTGTTTAGTGCCTCTATTGTGACATCTTCAAAAAGCTCTTTATTTTCATTCAGAAAACACATTTTACTGAATTTCTCTTTCATTTTTTAAATGATAGAAATAATTATATATTTTTAAATAAAATCAGAGAAAAAACTTACAATTCTGACTTTAATCTCAGAATTCTGAAAATAAATCTGAATATATTTTTGTATTAAATATATTTGTTCTGCAAATCTCAGATTTATTTTTGTTTAATTTTTATCTCCGAATTCAGAAAAATACATATATTTTGGTGACACTCATAATTCCATTGTTGAGGTCTACTAGAATAGATTGACATTGTTAAATTGTCCAAACTCTCATTGGTTTCTCATCCAGCATCTCTGTATAGTATGTGTATTCACCCCCCCCCCCCCCCCCCCCTGTGAGCCCACTGTGCTCTGATTGGTCGGCTCGCCCACTCTGTTCTGATGAGTCCACCACGGTTACAGCGGAACATCGGTGATTATGTGTTACAGTGGCGTTTGTTAGCAACCAGAAAATGACACCAGTAATGACAAACAGATGAGAATGCTAAGTGGGGTCTGGGGGCCGTGATGGGGGGACGTTGCGGGGCTCGCTGCTGTGAGGAGCGGACAGTGTGAGCTGGCTTACTGGTGTGGTTTCCTTGTCGCTGCGTGGGGTCTGCGAGGCAGCAAAACCAAGCCTGAGCACACACACACACACACACACAAAGCCAGGCTGTTCGCCACACAGTTCGCCACAAACTCACAGCCTGAGAAAAGATAAGGCTGAGTGTGTGTGTGTGAGGAGCTCCACGGATTGGTCCATTGGGTCGTCGTTACGTCACTTAGACCAGGAAGAAAACAATGGAAAAAGAGAAATGTCCAACGAGGCGTTCATAGACAGGTCTTCTCTGAGTTAGAGTTTTACTCCCTACAGGGTGTACTTTGAGGGTCTGTGACTCTGCAGACCGTTCACATGCAGAACAACCTTCATAACACACGAGGGGACGGGTGATAACCAGAAAAGCATGACATGGGACCTTTAAATAAAAAGTTAATATTAGTTTTTCTGAATTATTCTTTTCTGAAAATATATATATTAATTTTTTTCTGGATTGTTTTCTGAATTAGAAATTTATATTTATTTCCAAAAATAAATTGAAATCTCTGAATTCTGAGATTTTTTTTTTTTACATTTATTTACATATTACTTTTTTTGGGGAAAAAATCCCGGGATTCTGAAAACATTTTTAATTTGTTTCAGATATATATATATATTTTTTGTGACTTATTTTTGTGAAATGTTCTGGGATTCTGAGAGAAGTCAGAAATCTGAGATTTTCAGGAAAACATAAACATTTTTTTAAACTTTTAGTCAGACCTAAAAAAATCACATGTGGCCCTATACTAATCTTCGTCCGTATAATATTGGACCAAAAAAAGCAGTATTTAATAAAGTACAGTTCTTGAGTGAATGTACAGTACTTTGTTATATTCTACCGCTAACATCTGAAATAAGGTATAATATAAAGTGAGCATAACGAAAAACAAACACATAAAAGAAGTGTGTTTTCACCGACTGTGTGTTACCTCGTGCTGTTTCTCATCGTGTTATTGTACCGTGAAGTCTGTGCTGCTTCTCTTCAGACTCGTTGGGGGGGAACAGCAGGAAAGAAGCACGCAGTATGAAAGTATTGATTTCCCGGCACCGCCCTGCTCAGATTAAGAAATGCCAATACGAGGATTCCTCCCCGACTCCCCGGTTCACCTCCAGTTCACGTGTCATTTTCTATAATTCTGACAAAATCAAGATGCTAAGCGGAGATGCAGTTTTCCCTCGGGCTTTCTGATTGGATTAGGCGTCTGCATTCTGCCGTTTGGAACCAGCCTGAAGTCCTGCCAACACTTAACGAGGGCAGAAGTTATTCTCAAAAAGGGATTTAAGATACAAAAAACATTGATGTTGTTCATTAATTCAGCAATTAGGAGTCTCTGAGCTTTCTCACGGCTAATGTAATGTTTACTTTCCCCTCACAAGCCATGCTGTGTCTGAACTCTGCAGTCTGCATTCAACAGGTTGATTATAGCTCCTGATATATTATTGTGTTGTCAGCAGCGGTGGAAGAACTACTCAGACTCGTTTCTTGTGTGTTGGTTAAGGTTAGGATAAATCTCCAGGAAATGCATGTAAGTCAATGTAATGTCCCCTGAAGTGATGTATACATGGTATGTGTGTGTGTGTGTGTGTGTGTGTGTGTGTGTGTGTGTGTGTGTGTGTGTGTGTGTGTGAGAGAGATGGCTATCAATAGAGAGAGAGTGCAGGGAGATATTTAGGTAACTTTGTGATCTAATCCCTGTGAAATCATCAGGGTCCGGGGTCCGAGGGGGGGGGGGGAGTGTAGCGTCTCTCTGATCAGACGGGCTGAGGCTCAGTGTGTGTTGCCTCCTGAATGCACAGTAATCCCCCCCCCCTGAGTGATGGGCAGCAAACAGAGGCTTCAGGGTGAAGATGGGAGGATTCAGGGGGGTTAACGGGGTGAGGGGAGAGGAGGGAGGAAGTGGGTTACACAGTGAAGTGGTGCTTTAATCCACAGTACTGCGTCTGTATGTATATATATATATATTAAAGAGGCCCTATTCTGCTTTCAGTGCATGTAAATCATCAAATCTGAAAGGCCTCCATTGGACTGATTTGTTTGCTTCCAGAACATAGTGACGTCACGTGAATTTGACGCTCGAGTTGAACAAATTGAACTCTCGCATTTGACGCGGCCCCCTTCAATCGCCTCAATCGCCTGATTCGCGCCGCGTCCACCGCTTCGTGCGCGCCATCGGAGCAAACTGCGTCTGTCTGCGTTGACTTTACATGTAATCGCGCCGCCCCCAAAAATTGCATCGCGTTCAGTGTGAATGCAGCATTAGGGTTGGGATATCTCTGAGAGGTTGACCAATCACCAGTAACCTTCAGATTTAATTTAGACTTCAACAGCGGCTAAGAAACCAGTACTCGTTTTTTTAAATGCTTGTGAAGGTGATAGAAGCAGCTGATAAATAACCCTCCTATTGTTCCCATTGGAGGGTCACTCACAAACAAACAAATGTAACATCTCATGTTCTACAATATGCTCATGCTATTCTTGAAACACAAATAATATTCTGCTGTTACAAATTCAGCTAAGATTAGTACAATTGGACCTGGTAAATAAAACAAGGCATGCTGGGAGTTTCTGTATTAAAGGTTTTTTAAATATCACAGACATTACCATCACATCACTGTTTACAGTCAGACTCTCTTTAAATACAGACGTAATGATTCAAAAGTATATATTAAAAACTAAAAACAGATGACCTCATTAACTCATTTCCAATAAAGCTTTTGCTCCGGAGTAAACAAACAAATTGACTCTTGATGACATTAGACCGCATTATCTTTGATACGATATGGAGGGAGAACACACCCACACACTCATGTAGACACACACACACTCATGTAGAAACACACACACACACACACACACACACACACACACACACACACACACACACACACACACACACTTGATAGTAAATGAAAGTGATCCGTCAGCCGGTGCTTTGCAGCAGACAGGAAGGTAAACAGTGGCGTTATTTAGACAGAAGTGTAATCACTGCTCTCCATCGAGCGGCTCTCCAGCAGGGACTCATCTCAGAGGCTGTTAGCCCTAAATGAGCTCACTTTATTGCCTTCTACTTTGTAATTGGTCTCCGAGCCGTACCTCTGCACGTCTTTAACCAATCACAATCAGCCGCACACTCCACGTTTATTAGCTATTGTCTTGTAGTGAGCAGACCGTAATGTGCACTTGACTCAAAATGCCCCGTCATGACAACGAGAGGATCAGTGCGGATCCCCGGCTTTAATACCTCAGTATTCAGAGGCTTTTCTTTTAACACATAACGGCCATACTTGTCAACCCTCCCGATTTTCGCGGGAGACTCCCGATTTCATTGCCCTCTCCCGGTTTCCTCCCGGGGTCACATTTCTCCCTATTTCTAACTAAATCAGATTTACTCAGGACTGTTTCCACTCGGACTTTAATACAGCTACACCATCGTTTGGTTTCCATGGCAACACGTCTCTTTAGTCACAGAAAACAGAACAAGAGTCGACAGCTCGACCCTCTGCTCACTCCTTTCCTGTCAAATACAGGTCTAGCCCATATGCTCCATCAAGGATGGTGCTACAGGCCGCAAGGCAGTGCACTTACAACTACAATGTTAATGTTGATCTAACAGCTCCGGCGATCCACTAGCACAACATTGAATCAGACCCCGTCTCACAAACGGTATACTTTAAAATATATTTGTGGCATGTTTTGAGGCTTTAATGGTTTCTGATCAAACATTTAACTTCCAACTGCCTGACATCCTGCAAAGACTCACCAACATTTTGAGATGAGTTTTAAGGGTTACAACCAGGGCCGCCCCTCCCTACAGGCCGATCATGCAGACTGCGTGGGGCCTCACCTTGAGGAGGGGGCCTCATCTGAGCCGAAAATGTGGCGCGCTTATGCGGTTTGGCCGCTACGAGGTTCCACTAGCACCCCGTCCCCCCCGTCCCGTCGAAAACGCTCGCGAGACAGACGGCCTCATCTTATAACTTTGCGTGGGGCCTCATGTTGGCCCTGGTTAAAACAATCCCTTAAATTGTCTAGTGCCTTCAGCAGGTTCTCACTTATCATGGATCATCTTTGGACATCTATGTTATATCTTCATAGTCCCTAGGTAGTGCCTTGTTTATGTGATTCTCTTACTCACTAGCGATGTGTTTTGAACTTTGAGTTTTTGTTCAGTGTTTCCTGTTTTATTTTGAAGGTTTCCTCCCCCCTTGTGTCTTTTCTTGTTTTACTTCCTGCCTTAAAACTCTGTCCTGATTCTTCCTCACCTGTTTCTTTGGTGCATTTCTCCCTGAGTGTTTCCCTTATTCCTTGTGTTTGCTTTAGCTTCTTAGTTTTTTTGGATTATCTTTAGTTTCAAGTTCCTGTGAGTTCCTTTCTAATCTTTAAATCTTTAAACTCCGCCTGATGTTTTTTGGGCCTAAGCCTGCTCTCCTGAGTTTGTGACACTGACACTTTATCCAATTGTTTGCCTATAAAGGTGGTTTAATTTGTCTAATTATTTTACGACCTAATCCCTGCACTCCCATTAGCCTCAGCTTTGTAACGTGCTAATCAGAGCTAATCCTAGCATGCTAACAAGCTAAACTAAGATGGTCAAATGACCTGGTAAACCTGCTACATACTTAGCATGTTGCTTGTTAGCATTAAACATTAGGCACCAATGTACTTTGGCTGTTTTCGTCTTCGTGACTAAGATGGACCTGAATTTGAGTTTTGGATATTTGTGCTGTGTTAGGTGCTTCCCATTGGTTCAGATTGAACGGGGCTATGCTAGATTATCACTTACGTCCATGTATTGATAAATATTACCCTCAGTATTAACCTCAGAAATCGGGAGCATTTCAAAATGCAAAATGGGGGGGGGGGGGGGGGGGGGGGGGTGCTAGTTTATCGCCGGAGCTGTTAGATTAACATTAACATGCTTATTGTAGTTCTAAGTGCAGCCTGTAGCACCATCCTTGATGGAGCATATGTGTGGGCAGGAAAGGAGTGAGCAGAGAGTAGAGTAGTTGTCGATTCTTGTTCTGTTTTCTGTGACTATCTGCCTCACCCTGTCAGACTTTCAGTTGCGCGCGCTACTAAAGAGACGTGTTACCATGGAAACCAAACAATGGTGTAGCTGTGTTAAAGTCCGAGTGGAAACAGTCCTGAGTAAATCTGATTTAGTCAGAAATCGGGAGAAATATGAACCCGGGAGGAAACCGGGAGAGGGCAATGAAATCGGGAGTCTCCCACGAAAATCGGGAGGGTTGACAAGTCTGCCCTCAGTTGAGATTTTTGGAGGAAGTGGCTTTCTTGTATGATGGGGAAAAAGTCTTGTGTTTTTATCGAAGACACAACCTGCCATTACAGCATCTGTTTCTCTGTGTTTATTGACTTGTTCACACTGTGCTGCCGGCTATAGGGTCACCGTCCAATGAGCGTCCCTCCATTACACTTTGAACCGTTTTAAAGTAATACAGCAGTTCAGGGAGGAAGTAGCTGTCGATGAGAGATCAACTGAAAGCATTGAGTCTGTGTTTAAGGTGTTGACATGTATTATTGTCTGATGGAGGAGGAAGGGGACGCAGAGAGAAACTCACTTCCTGTGTTGTGAAAAGACAGACTTTCACAGTCGATGGAAAGAGTTCACTGAAAAGTGTATTTTAATTTCAGTTGCATTTTAAAGCTGTACTATGAACTGTTTGACCACGAGCAGCACTTTGGAGCAACTTACTTCCTGCTGACATGTGTGTATTGTTGTGGTAAACTAAGTTCAATCAGCCAATAAACCTGGTTGAAGAGTAACCGCCCTTACGGGACGCTCTAATTGTAAAGCGAACGCGCCAGCAAGGAGACGACACTTCACCTGGCTTCCTATTGGTTGAGGGATTTTGAGAGGGGGAAATCTGTGCAAGCAGCAATATCTGAGTGCAAGCGTACAGTTTGAACGAATCTAAGCGCAAAGCAGGCTGTTTTCACGCCGGGTATTTCTGCACTGGTGGGCCATGTTAACAATACCGTGTAACTGTCACGTTTGAAGGGACAAAATCGTAACGTCTCCCAGCGTGGTAAATCACCACGTGTTCACGTCTTGCCGTGATACCGGGTTGAGCATGCTCCATATGATATCAATGTGAGTAGTCTTTATCGATGAGACCCCGATCCTGATATCGTATGAAATAGAATGGACTGATGTTGGTGTTCTTCCCAACTGGATTCTAATCAACTGGATTGAACTATATATCTATATATATATCTATATATAGATATATATATATATATATAGCCTATCTATATATCTGGGTGTGTTATTTTGCGATGAAATATAACTGAAAAGAAGGTGATGTTCATGTTGTACTGCATTGAGGTTTATGTGCTGGATTATTGAAATGACTTTGGTTTGACTTAACTATTTTTTTCCATTTTTGATTATTATTTGTCATATTTGTTTCTGACTGGGACCCCACTCATTAAACATTACATGTCACTTGTTAGACGCTTTTATCCAAAGAGACGTACACACATTCAATACTTTGGACAATCCCCACAGAGGCAATTTGGGGTGAAGTGTCTCAGGGACACAACGACGTGCTGACTGCAGCGGGGTTTGAACCTGATCCCAACACCAACGCACAACCCACTGCGCCACACACCTCCATTCAAATAACGTCAAACCCGTTACAATGTAAAGGGGGAAGTGCAGCCATGAGAATAATGGGACAGTTTGTGGTCGTTGTAAATTGATTATATAATTGATGATGGTTGAATTTCCTCCTTTGGACCTCTGTGAACAATAGGGCATCGCGATTTACATAATATCAATATCGTGATTTGAGATGGGACATTGTTCAAATTATTGTCATGTTTTCTACTTATGAAGGTCGTTGTATGTACCAGGACTGGGCAATATATCGAACATTTGATCCATATCTAATTTGAGACAAATCTGTGGCTTTACTCTTGTTTGTTTTTAACTTCTCAGTCACTGAACATTACTTATTTAAATACTCACAATGTAAAAATCGTTAACCCTACAACATCGTCAGAAATAAAGAGTTCACAGGGAAGTCTGTTCTCATTTCAGTTAGATTTTAAAGGTACGCTATAACGTTTTTTAATCCGGCGGCTAGTGTTTTCATGGAACTTTTGGATTTTAGCTTTTGCAGACCATTTACATGCACTATTCTTACAGTACATAACACACTACAGGAGAAGAACAGGGCCTCTTTAAGTGTCGTGACTCCCTGAATGAATGCCTGTCACACCTCCATAAATACTGGAAACAAATACTACATCAAACCTTTTTAAACCGTACATCTGTGTTCTACTTAACAGGATTAAAACATCCCATAAATACTGTTTAAATATGAAGAATTTAATGATGTGAATGAACTGAAATTAATCCTAATCTTCCGTCTCTCTGCGTATCACGTTGCCCACACAAAGGCGTACTTCTGATGCTCGCTGTGGCGTTGATACACAACCCGAGTGGAAAATATATTTGCTTCTGCCACGCAGCTTCAATTAAATTAGCAATAGGCTAAGTGCAAGTGTAACTAAATATAGGGATGTGAACGGGGTTTGAACCGCGGAGGAATGGTGAGCGTCAAATCCAGCTCTGCTCATAAATAAGGTATGAAATAAGGATTCTTGTGGCGGAAATAAAAACTATTTAATCTAATTTAATGTTAATTTAAGTCAAAGTCAACTCCTCTGTTAGTGTTTCACAGACGGTGGGATGGAAATTCAGTTTCTCACCAACTCTGAGAATACACATATATCAAAATAAATAATATACACTGTAAAAAAAAGAAGTTTTTTTTACAGTTTTCCCCCTGAAAAAAATACAGTTTTTTATTGTATTTCATAATTACAGGATATTCAATTTACAAGAATAAACGGTTTATTGAAATGTGTCATGTATTTTAAGTTAACAAAAAAAAACTGTAGAAATGGAATACATTTAACAAAACTAACCGTAAAAATAAATGATTTTCTGTTGGCAAAATTAGCTGCATTTTCTGTAATTTTACTGAAAAATACTTTTGTTAGGGGCTATATATCAATATCAAATAAATAACAAATACTGTTAATACTCATTTAAAAAACGTATAATTGCAAGAAAATATATGAGTAAAGAAAGAAATATTTTGTAATTTTGCTTTTGATAAACTGAAACAACACAGGTATTGAATGTCCTAACTACATTTAACACATTTTGACTTTAATTGTTAAATATTTGAATTTCATTTTATAAACTGTGTAAAACCATAGAGTTAAAAAGAAACTTGACTGTTATTAACATGTTGGGTGCATACGAGACCACTGCAGCGTCATTACTGTCTCTGGTTTTTACTATTTGTAGGTATGTGTTTGAGTATCAATCAATCAATCCAATCAATCAACCAATCAATCAATCAATCAATCAATGTTTATTTATATAGCCCAATATCACAAATGTTACATTTGTCTCAGTGGACTTCAAAGTTTGTTCAGAATATCAGTATGACAACACGACACCCTCTGTCCTTAGACCCTCTGTCCTTAGACCCTCTGTCCTCAGACCCTCTGTCCTTAGACCCTCTGTCCTTAGACCCTCTGTCCTTAGACCCTCTGCCCTTAGACCCTCTGTCCTTAGACCCTCTGTCCTCAGACCCTCTGTCCTTAGACCCTCTGTCCTCAGACCCTCTGTCCTCAGACCCTCTGTCCTTAGACCCTCTGTCCTTAGACCCTCTGTCCTCAGACCCTCTGTCCTTAGACCCTCTGTCCTCAGACCCTCTGTCCTTAGACCCTCTGTCCTCAGACCCTCTGTCATTAGACCCTCTGCCCTTAGACCCTCTGTCCTCTCACCCTCTGTCCTTAGACCCTCTGTCCTTAGTCCCTCTGTCCTTAGACCCTCTGTCCTCTCACCCTCTGTCCTTAGACCCTCTGTCCTTAGACCCTCTGTCCTCAGACCCTCTGTCCTCTCACCCTCTGTCCTCAGACCCTCTGTCCTTAGACCCTCTGTCCTCAGACCCTCTGTCCTTAGACCCTCTGTCCTCAGACCCTCTGTCCTTAGACCCTCACATCGTACAAGGAAACACTTCCAGAGAAACCCCACAGTTTAAAGGGGAACATGGAGAAACCTCAGGGAGAGCAACAGAGGAGGGATCCCTCTCCCAGGACGGACAGACGTGCAATAGATGCCGTGTGTAAATTGAAAAGATAATACATTTGCAACATAGGTAGTCCAAATGTTTTGAAATGCATGTGTGTATAATAAGAAGATGAATCCACGAGGATATCCATCCAGGACTTATGATCCAGGACCACAGCCACGACTCAAGATCCAGGACTCGCAATCCATGACACAGGACCGCAGGATCATCCATGAGTCCGGATCCCGGCGTATATAGACACCAAAAAGAAAGACATTTGGGGAAGCTGGGTTAATCGAGTAAAGTGAACAATTTTAAAATGTTATTCTATAAACTACTGACAACATTTCTCTGTGTTGGAATTCAACAGACGGTGGAACGGCTGCCATACATGAAGAGATTTAAGAAACATTTGAAGTGGTCTCTTAATTAAATTCAGAGCTGTATGTATATCAGGGTTTGTGCCCCTCAGATCAAAATACAGATTTTCCCCGTAAAATGTTAAAGTGATTCCAGAAACAATATTTATGTTTGTCAAAAACGGTATAATTCCTCCAGAGATCTGAGTATCTAACAGAGCGTCAGACGGCAGAGACTGCTTTGTTTTTACGGAGCTCCGACGTCACGTTGTTGTTTACATCCGCGGAGACATCTTGTTTACAGGCGTCATGTTCTCGTGAGAATTTATATATTTTATAAACAAGATCAGAGACACAGTACTCATACTTAGAGATGTTAAAGTACACACATCCTTTACTCAAGTAGAAGTACAGATACTCGTGTTTAAAAATACTCTGGTGAAAGTAGAAGTACTGACTAAACTTCTTTACTCAAGTCAAAGTAAAGAGGCTTTGAAATGTACTTCAGTAAAAAGTACCCATAACTAGCAGCTGTTTTAAAGAGTACCTGACCTCCCTTTATATTAATAGAACAATAATGTCATTGTTAGCTAATGAATGTTTCCATGGTGACCAACGGCAACATGACAACGTTTCCATTGGTCCCTCTTCTTTAGAGAAGACCAGGAAATGATGGATACACGGATCGTGTTCAAATCAATAGGCACGCAATGACTCTAAATAATAATGATCACGCCACCAAACACACATTCAGACTAAAGGAACCAGCCTGTTTGGAAAATGAGAGAAGTAGAAAGTACAGGTATTTGAGTTCAACATGTAAGAAGTATAAAGTACAGGTATTTGAGTTCAACATGTGAGAAGTAGAAAGTACAGGTATTTGAGTTCAACATGTAAGAAGTAGAAAGTTCAGGTATTTGTGTTCAACATGTAAGAAGTAGAAAGTTCAGGTATTTGTGTTCAACATGTAAGAAGTAGAAAGTACAGGTATTTGTGTTCAACATGTAAGAAGTAGAAAGTACAGGTATTTGTGTTCAACATGTAAGAAGTAGAAAGTACAGGTATTTGAGTTCAACATGTTAGAAGTAGAAAGTACAGGTATTTGAGTTCAACATGTAAGAAGTAGAAAGTACAGGTATTTGTGTTCAACATGTAAGAAGTAGAAAGTACAGGTATTTGTGTTCAACATGTAAGAAGTAGAAAGTACAGGTATTTGAGTTCAACATGTGAGAAGTAGAAAGTACAGGTATTTGTGTTCAACATGTAAGAAGTAGAAAGTTCAGGTATTTGTGTTCAACATGTAAGAAGTAGAAAGTACAGGTATTTGTGTTCAACATGTGAGAAGTAGAAAGTACAGGTATTTGTGTTCAACATGTAAGAAGTAGAAAGTTCAGGTATTTGTGTTCAACATGTAAGAAGTAGAAAGTACAGGTATTTGTGTTCAACATGTGAGAAGTAGAAAGTACAGGTATTTGTGTTCAACATGTAAGAAGTAGAAAGTTCAGGTATTTGTGTTCAACATGTAAGAAGTAGAAAGTTCAGGTATTTGTGTTCAACATGTAAGAAGTAGAAAGTACAGGTATTTGAGTTCAACATGTAAGAAGTAGAAAGTACAGGTGTTTGGGTTCAACATGTGAGAAGTAGAAAGTACAGGTGTTTGGGTTAAACATGTAAGAAGTAGAAAGTACAGGTATTTGAGTTCAACATGTGAGAAGTAGAAAGTACAGGTATTTGTGTTCAACATGTGAGAAGTAGAAAGTACAGGTATTTGTGTTCAACATGTGAGAAGTAGAAAGTACAGGTATTTGTGTTCAACATGTGAGAAGTAGAAAGTTCAGGTATTTGTGTTCAACATGTAAGAAGTAGAAAGTACAGGTGTTTGTGTTCAACATGTAAGAAGTAGAAAGTACAGGTATTAGAGTTCAACATGTAAGAAGTAGAAAGTACAGGTGTTTGTGTTCAACATGTAGGAAGCCAAAGTAAAAAGTCGTCCGAAAGATAAGTAGTGGAGTAAAGTACTGATACCAGAAACATGTACTTAAGTACAGGAATAAAGTATTTGTACTGCACTACTTCCCACCTCTGCTCATAGTACTATATATTCCAAGAAAAAACCTGTATATATACATACACACCTTTACACCAGTACATGTCCATATGCAGTTATGGCAGAGGTAAGCAAAGTTAGTTGAAGTAAACAGTTTTCAGACAAGTTTTTATAGAAATGGATCAGGACAAAAAGAGAGGGGGTCTTTGTTCCTGAAGAGTTGAATGAACTTCAAAATGTGAAAAAAGATATATCATAAAGGTCTCAAGGTAAAACTTTTATGACATACTGTAGAGGGGCTGACATAATAATAATATAATAATATAATAATAATAATAATAATAATACAGCATTGAAAAAGATAACAAATCAATGTATTATGTAATCCCCTATTGAACAAGGACTCCGCACAAAAGAAGGATTAACCGAAGACCTTGAGAGTCTGTCCCTAAACTTTTATTTGAGTTGTTGATGAATAATACCGACTCAGGTTCAGTTCATAATAAAACATCCATTATGGATAGCCTGTCTGATTTGATGGCTGTTTTTTAGAGATTTCTACACAGTTTGTTTTTGTAAGTTAACTTTAATGTATTTCACTGGTAACTGTATTTTAAGAGCTGTCTATCGTGTGGAAGGTGCTCAGCAAATAAAGCTCATTATTATCGTTACATATGAAAGGGTTATGATTACTGAGGCTTTAATGTGTTCATCATATGTTTTGTATTAGCTAATAATCTGAATGTGTGAAAGCTGGAAGAGAAAGTGGAGGAAACACGATACAGGCGTCTGTAATGCAGTAGAATACAATAATAATAATAATAATAATAATAATAGATACAAATGTTATGGCGCCTTTCAAGGGACCCAACAAACAAACAAACAAACAAACAAACAAACAAGTAGGGCACATAATAAAGTAAAAATTAAATGAATAGCAGTCGGAGTGGAAGCAGGTGTGATGGGTTAGGGGTCAAAGGCTATAGTTTGGGGTGAAGTGTCTCAGGGACACAACGACATGCTGACTGCAGTGGGGTTTGAACCTGTGCTCCCCTCTGAATCGAAGTCCAGCACACTATCCACTGAGCCACAGCCTCCCTGTAAAGGAGCATAGAATGAAAATACTCAGGTAAATACGATACGATGAAACTGTAACGGTCAGATGAAGTCTGAAATGCTGCTTGCATCAGAACAGCTCCATGTGTGACACCAACAGAGACATGTCAACACACAACACATGAGAAACAAACATTGAACATAACAATCAGTGAGAGAGAAGCTGCTCAGACCTTCAGCTGATCTGGATCCAGCTCTGTGTTTAAATATAGGTCAATGGTTCTTTTGAGTAAGTGTGCTTTCTTACTACCCAGCGCTGCAGGTCAGCTGTTTCCCTCCTTCAGACGGAGATGAGCAAAGAGTAGAGATGCTTAGCTGTCAGGCGTTCCTCTTATTAAATGATCAGCTCGTGTGTATTGTCACGGCTCGCCGAGTCCTGGCAGCACTGAAGCCAGAAAGCGGCTTATCTTGATGGATGGGTTCATTATCACCTTCTAATTACAGGTGGGTTTCAGGTGGATCCATTACCCGCGCTGACCGGGGCTGTGTGTGTGTGTGTGTGTGTGTGTGTGTGTGTGTGTGTGTGTGTGTGTGTGTGTGTGTGTGTGTGTGTGTGTGTGTGTGTGTGTGTGTGTGTGTGTGTGTGTGTGTGTGTGTGTGTGTCCGGGGGTTACTGTTACAGCGGCTGAACTGCAGGGGGTCAGCTGGTGTGTGTCGGGGGGGTCCGGGGTTTCTGTTTCAGCGCTGCGGTGCAATATTCATGAGCTGTGAGGGGATCAGTGTGCTGCCTCCTCCACTCCATCAAACACAAGTGAGTGTGTGGGTGTGCGTGTCAGTGTGAGTGTGTGTGAGCATCTGGCCTTTCTGCTCACACACACACACACACACACACACACACACACACACACACACACACACACCTGGTGCTTCATGAAACCTGCTCTCTGTCTTATGTTAGTCATTTTATGCATGCCTTCACTTTTGAGTTGGTTCGTGATGTCGGTTCTGAAGCTTGTGATATGTTTTAATTAAACATTCACGAATATTTACCTTCTCTAGTGAAGTACTGGTGAGTTTTTACCTTTTCTTTTTAGGCCTCTTAAGAAGTGAGCTTCACCCTTTACTTCATGTGCTTTGTGGGCATGAGATGACGGTGTCCAACAGGTGCCCAAAACTCTCCATCAGGAGGAACTCACTGCAGCTTCAGAAAGCATGCAGATATAAAAACCCAAAGGTTCCTCATGAAGAACCATCTCCAGCAACTTGACAACACATGCAGCATTTAGAGAACACTCAGCCACTTGAGGAGACACCCTCATCTGCTTGTGTTTGTGCTTTTTATTAACTGCTAATGAAAGTGTTGTCGAGCTGTTGCACGCATCGCCCACTTTGAACATTTCAAATATTCTGTGCTTGAAATTCAATGTTTTTTAATTTCAAAATCAGATGGAAGTCATTAAACATGGGAGTAAATGAATGCTCCCTATAAATAACAGACTTAGATTAAGGCATTAAGTGTAGTAGAGCTTAACTTGGAGCTACAAATAAAACAGGTCAACACCAGCCTTGCTTCTCAATCTCCTCCGTTAATAATACTCGTCTTATTCTCTGCATTAAATCAGGAGGATGAAATAGTGCTGATGGTTATCATGTGTTCATAAAGGAGAGGAAGCTCTAACAGGAGTTCTTGTTCAGCATATTGTACATCTTGAATGGAGTAGCTGCCCACAAATTAAAGGAAAACATTCATTGAATTATTGATGAAGTATTAATGAATGCATGTTAAAGTGAGTGGACACTAACAAGCCTCAGATCCGCGCTCCGATACTCCCCGAGCACCGAGGATAACCACGAATCAATGTTTAAATATATCTATTAAAATCCGGTATAGCGCAAAATGTGCATGTTTCTCCAGTAAAGCACAATGAACGCTGATGGGGGAATCTGTTGAGGATAACGTGAGCCATAGCTAGCATGGCTAATCAGTTGGGGATCGTTTTTAGCTTTAAATAATATCACTTAGCTCATGTGTAAAGAAAATCAATCTGCAGACTGTACGTGATACTAGCATGACAAAATAATTTAACTTGTTTGTTCCCGAAAAAACCCTGTTAAGGATCGTTAAATACACCCGCATTTTAATGTTAGCTAACTTGCTAGCAGCAGAGCTCGAGGAAAGGTGATTTCAGTCAATGTTGGAGTCCTATTAGTGCGGACATTTGGGCTGAAATGCAAAGAAACGTTGGGGTTTAGAGGGTTAATCTCGCCCTGGGTGCAGCCTTACAGGTCAATTTCCATTTAATTTCAATTGTCTTCTTGTGTCCAGCTGACAATCTTGTGACTCTTAAAGGTAGGGTAGGTAAGAACGGAGAAACCAGCTCGAGTGCTCTAGAATTTGAAAATACACAGCCGAAATAAATCTGCCCCTTCCTTCAGACTTCCTCACAGAGCCCCTCCTCCAACTACACGAACGCGCACATGACCAATGAGGGCACGAGATAAGTTTGTACACAGATGGAAGGCTGACAGGCAGGTAGGCCATCCAGTTACTTTAGCCGGCTCAGATGATTGGTCGTGCTTTTTACAGTACCACGGCTTCCACTGATGACTTTTTTATTATGTATTTATTGTCAAAGGAAAGCACTTCAGATATTCATTGCTATCGGGATGTTAAGAGCATTCCATGGAATATAACAACAAGTGTTTCTGAAGTGAATTACCTAGCCCACCTTAAATGTGTGTTTATGCAAGTCTTAATTTGGCACCAAAAGCCATTGATGCATTTTCTCTTGTCAAAATATCTATCAGACTATCATCGATACACATTATATTGTTAATTTATGTATCAGGACCCTAACAAATCTTTATATTAACACATGCCATTTAATCTAACCGATACAAAAGGATGACCTCTAACCTGTAGTGCTCCTCGTAAGTCATTATGTGCTATAACGTTTAATGCATTATGAGGGCATGATGATGAGTGTAATCACAACACGATAATGAGCTTAATGTGCTCAGTCTGTAGGAGGTAACATGTTTAATGGAGCTGCTGGACATTAAAGCACGATTACATTCAAAGAAATAGATATTTGGCTCTAATGTGAATAACTAAGTGATTATAATGCATGAATACTCTTCTCTATCAGTGTGTAGTGTCTCTACTTTAAAGAGTTCTCTCCTGCTGATGTTCAGGTGTATATCAGTATGTAGTGTCTCTACTTTAAAGAGTCCTCTCCTGCTGATGTTCAGGTGTATATCAGTGTGTAGTGTCTCTACTTTAAAGAGTCCTCTCCTGCTGATGTTCAGGTGTATATCAATATGTCGTGTCTCTACTTTAAAGAGTCCTCTCCTGCTGATGTTCAGGTGTATATCAGTATGTAGTGTCTCTACTTTAAAGAGTCCTCTCCTGCTGATGTTCAGGTGTATATCAGTATGTAGTGTCTCTACTTTAAAGAGTCCTCTCCTGCTGATGTTCAGGTGTATATCAGTATGTAGTGTCTCTACTTTAAAGAGTCCTCTCCTGCTGATGTTCAGGTGTATATCAGTATGTAGTGTCTCTACTTTAAAGAGTCCTCTCCTGCTGATGTTCAGGTGTATATCAGTATGTAGTGTCTCTACTTTAAAGAGTCCTCTCCTGCTGATGTTCAGGTGTATATCAATATGTAGTGTCTCTACTTTAAAGAGTCCTCTCCTGCTGATGTTCAGGTGTATATCAGTATGTAGTGTCTCTACTTTAAAGAGTCCTCTCCTGCTGATGTTCAGGTGTGTATCAGTATGTAGTGTCTCTACTTTAAAGAGTCCTCTCCTGCTGATGTTCAGGTGTATATCAGTATGTAGTGTCTCTACTTTAAAGAGTCCTCTCCTGCTGATGTTCAGGTGTATATCAGTATGTAGTGACTCTACTTTAAAGAGTCCTCTCCTGCTGATGTCCAGGTGTATATCAGTATGTAGTGTCTCTACTTTAAAGAGTCCTCTCCTGCTGATGTTCAGGTGTATATCAGTATGTAGTGTCTCTACTTTAAAGAGTCCTCTCCTGCTGATGAACAGCTTTAAAGTAGATGTTGGTCAGCTCACAGATATTGATGGAAACTAAAGATGTCTCTCTTGTTTTGAAATGTTAGACTTGGTGCTAGTATCTTTCGGTGTGTATGGCCTTATGCAACAATGATATAACCAACTGTGTGTGTGTGTGTGTGTGTGTGTGTGTGTGTGTGTGTGTGTGTGTGTGTGTGTGTGTGTGTGTGTGTGTGTGTGTGTGTGTGTGTGTGTGTGTGTGTGTGTGTGTGTGTGTGTGTGTGTGTGTGTGTGTGTGTGTGTGTTTGTGCGATATTTGATCAACAAAGAAAACAGTGTATGATATAATGATCAAACTGCATGACCTCTGTATTATATATTTTATTATATATATTTTTTTCTCATCGCCTTTATTTATTTATTTTTGTACTTTTATTTTCTATTGTTCTTACATGTTTGTGTCCCAGTGTGTAAAAGTCCTCCTCCTTCACGGTGCACCTAGTTACACTTCTTCTGCTTTAATAAAAAAAAAAAAATCTGCTTCTATTATGTATTATTTATTATTTATTTTTATCATACTGTATTTCCCCCTCCGCTGCACTTCCCCTCCCCGCCGGCAGGAGTCTGGGTCACGTGAAGGTCAGCAGCAGAGAGGGGTTCACTGAAAGTTCACGCGCATATATTAGGCAATTCAATCTTTCACTTCAGTGGCAAAAGTAGTTGGAAATGAGCTGCACGCGGAGGGACGGATAACCCATTCGTCATCGGAGAGGAGAAGGTGTGCTTTTTAAACTGCGCGTTATTTCTGATAAAAGAGGAGAGTGATCCCGCTGCTGCACGAGACTCAGTGTGAGGAAACACATCGGGACATCATCGTTGTTATTATTATCATTATTATCATTATTATTATCATTATTATTATTACATATTATCATGAGGAAGAATGCGCGTGTGTCCGTGGAACGCCGCGAGGACATGGAGCATTTAGAGGAGCGTTGTCTTCCGAAATAATTCATGATTCCGGTTCGGGACGAAGCAGAACAAGAGGAGCGAAATCCGCGCTGCCAAGAACAAGAAGAACAAGAAGAAGAAACAGAAGAAGAAGAGGGAGAGGAGGGAGAGGAGGAAGAGGAGGAGGAGGGGGGACAGTTTTTGATGGAGTTGTGTGCGCTTATGCCGCTGATATTTCTCCATTACGCGCAGGACTAGTTGACCGTCACCATGTTTGACTGCATGGACGTGCTGAGTCCCGGGCAGATGTTGGATTTCTACACCTCGAGTCCGTCCTCGTGCATGCTGCAGGAAAAAGCTCTGAAAGCCTGCATCAGCGGACTGCACGCGCACAGAGAGTGGCAGCACCGCCGGAGCGCGCACTGTAAGGTCCAACTGTGTGTGTGTGAGTGTGTGAGAGAGTGTGTGTGTTGTTGTTGTTGTGGTTATTATCGCTGCAGGGGGACAGGTAGGGGTCACAAAGGGCCTGCAGGGGTCATAACTACTGCACAACTGGGCATTAGATCGTTTTACTAAGTAAGTGTGCTTTTGGGAACAGTTCTCATGGATGCCTTGTGATATATTAGAAGTATCCAGAAAACACATGGGCTGTGTTTTCTGGAGCAGATCTGGTTCAGTAAAGTCTATTTTTGTCGGAGTGTTTAAGTTGTTTTGATGCGTAAATACACTCCTTTAGTTGTAGAGAAACTCTCTGGAACCGGCATTTTAAAATGTCAGGAATAATGAACCTTAATGCAGGTGTGATGATCATTTGGATGGGTGTCCTTTAGGGAAACTCGTGGGTGATACTTCATAAAACTTCAATATGCAATATGAAGTATTAGGAGGAATACGTCGTAATAACTACATAAGGTGTGTTTGTGGAGCAGATCTGATTCTGTATGATTCAGTTTGTGTTGGTCTAATTAGATCAAGTGTTTGTCATGCGTAAAACAACTCCAAAACTCTTGAGGAAAGGACGCTTAGGTTAGTAATTCTGTCTGTTTAAAAGTAGTTTTCCGATGCGTAAAAACACTCCTTCAGGACTCTTTGCTGGCATGAAGGCATCATAAATATACTGGAGAGAACACACTTCAAAGCAGGTGTGATCATTCCTGTGGAGGGGATGATTTAGAGAACTCCGAGGGACGCGTGGAGGTCCATTTGAAAAAGTAGTTTTTTGATGCGTTACATTTGATTAAAGGCTGCAGACCATGAAGGGTCACCACAGTTTAAAGCGTCACCCTACAGGTGTCTAAATGTCTGGGGTGATTAGATCATTCATATTAAGGCAAAGAAGTGTCCTTTAGGGAATCTCTTCGTAAAAATGCTAAATATTAGGAGGAAAACGTCTTAAAAAAGCAGCTCGTGGACCTGATGAAGTATATTTTAGTTTGATGAAAAGGTTGTTTATGATGCGTAAAAACACTCGTATCATATGTATATTAGGAGGACTAAAGACTAAACATCGGGTTGCATTTCTGAGGCAGCTCTGATACGATACAGCGATTTTGTGTCTGATTATAAAAGTTGCTTTTAATGCGTAAAAACACTCCTTTAGGAATGACAACAGTAAAGCAGGACGCGTGGTTTTAATGCTTTGTAAATATCATGAGGATTAAGTCATACATCACACAGCTCAGAGACATGAGGAAGTAGATTTATGTCCGATAAGAAAACTGTTTTTTATGCGTAAAAACACTTATTTGGGGGGGGGGGGGGGGGGGGGTGGGACTCTTTGAAACAGGATGCATTAATTCATTGTTAAATATGAGCAGGAATAAGTCTCAACACGGAGCTCAGAGACATGAAACTGTATTTCTGTTCGATAAGAAAGTGGCTTTTTTTTGTTTGCGTAACGGCGGCACTTTGCAGGCGTCATGTTTGACTCGTAAATCTTGCGGCTGTTCTCAGATCAGCGCAGAGAAAAACCTTCCTCCTCCTCCTCCTCCTCCTCCCTGACACTCATTTAGATTAATGACAGCTCGCACTTTCCTCCAGGATTATTTAGAATGGGTTCCGTTGATGGATCACTGTCCACGAGACTAAAGGGTGCGTTTAAAGACAGCTGGGAATAGTGGAAATACTTGGAGAGTAGAAGGAAATATCATGAATACCGTTTAGGTCACGGGGGTCAAACTCAAATACTCAGTGGGCCAAAATAAAAAAAATGAGTACTAGTCGAGGGGCGGACTGGTTCAATGTTTATTGCAGAACTTATTGAAATGAACTTATTGCACATATTAAACCTGGAACTAACAAAGCTTAAATGATTGCCTATAAAAACAACATTAAACATTAAATAATCAGTTCATTCATTTCTTATGGCTCTATCTGCAGCTTCTCCAGAGTCATTTCTTATGAGTACATTTTCCCACAGGCCAACAACAGCTTCAACAAAACTATTTCCCTCAAAGAGAAACCAAACATGCCCTGTTGTCGTGAGAGAGAAAGTGCAGAAGGAAACATCCATTAAACTCAGTGTGCTGCTCTGTGATGCTAGCTCAGATACTTGGCATCTCATCTTGGGTGCAAGGTCATCAATGTTTGGGCTCAGGCTCTGAGCTGAGGAGACCCTCAGGATGGAGTGAAGGTGTGCGTGCAATATACCGGAGGGCCAGATCTAATAGGAATTAAAAATTATCCTGCGGGCCGAAATTAAATCCACCACGGGCCTGATTTGGCCCCCGGGCCTTGAGTTTGACACCCCTTTAGGTGATCATATGAGGATTGTCATAGTGATAGTTTTATAATGTGACATGTATTCCAGGGAATTGTATTTATGTAGTTGATTGAGGTCCTTAAAAACTAAAATAAGAATTATTAACATTTTCAATGAAATGTCAATTAGATATTTCTTTAAATAAACACAAGTTAAAATGTGCAATAAATTGAATTAATGACCAATGATGATTTAGCTTTTATTCTAAAATCCTCCGAGTGTTGCAAAGATATAAACATTAAATTAAATGATTATAAAATATAACGTGTTCTCGCCAACGTCACTTGTTATAATTCCAGATTTTCGTAGTTTTTCATACTTTTCTTGTGAAAGTCCTCGCGCTGTGGGTCACTTCCTGTCCTCTGCTCTGCGTGTGATGATTGGTCCTCTCTGATGACCTGCAGCCGTCACTCCCCAGCAGGCGTTTGCTCAAGGGCACGCAGTCAGAGAGGCTGAGATCACAGGAGAAGTGACGGCAGCCATCTCTAACCCGAGCCGCTTCACTGGGATGATGGAAGACTTAATCAATCAGCGTGTGATGGATTAGTGTGTCAGATAAATGCTCCTAACGAGAGTGCGAGGTCGCGTCTTTAAATGACCTTTGAGCATCTCAAACAGAAACACTTCATTAGTTTTCTAAAGGGAAATAAAACTAGAAATGCTTCACATTTAAGAAGCTAAACATCTGCCATTTTGGGGAATTTTTTTAAAGCAATAATACAATTAGAATCATTTCAGGGATTAATTAGCTGCCGGCTTCTTTTAATACCGATAATAAAAAATACAGCAGAGTATTTAAATTCTTATTTTATGTGAATGGGCATTTAATATTCATTGATGAAGTTGTTGCGTAAACACAATCTGAAATACTGAATTGTTGTTTATTTACCTTTTGTTTGTAAACATGTGTGTAGGCGTCGTGTGCAGAGTGAATCAAATGTATGGGAACAAATCTGAAAAATATTTCTAGTTTTTTTAAACCTCGGAAAATGGGACTTCCTATTTGCAGATTACCGCTTTAATGTCATTTAGCCGATCAAATGATTCTATATTATCACCGAGTGTCTGAGATCCCTCGTGCATCCAGAGCTTTTACCTGCGCGACAAAAAGACTCGTTCATTTGTTTTTGAATATTATCTATTTGAAAATGTTTTATAATATTGATAATTATATATTTTTAGCGTTTAAAATCATTCCTATGAGTTTTAATTTATTGCATTTCTTTCATGACGCTCTAATTGATCAATTATTCCTGTCATTCATCCACGGAAAAACAGCTGTCAATATCCGCCTGTTTTCATGTTTTAGTATTTTATTGGAAGTACTCAGATCATGTACTTGAGTAAAAGTAGAAGTACCCAGGTTGTGTACTTGAGTTAAAGTAGAAGTATCCAGGTTGTGTACTTGAGTTAAAGTAGAAGTACTCAGATCTTGTACTTGAGTAAAAGTAGAAGTACTCAGATCTTGTACTTGAGTAAAAGTAGAAGTACCCAGGTTGTGTACTTGAGTTAAAGTAGAAGTACTCAGATCTTGTTCTTGAGTAAAAGTAGAAGTACTCAGATCTTGTACTTGAGTAAAAGTAGAAGTACTCAGATCTTGTTCTTGAGTAAAAGTAGAAGTACTCAGATCTTGTACTTGAGTAAAAGTAGAAGTACTCAGATCTTGTACTTGAGTAAAAGTAGAAGTACTCAGATCTTGTTCTTGAGTAAAAGTAGAAGTACTCAGATCTTGTTCTTGAGTAAAAGTAGAAGTACTCAGATCTTGTTCTTGAGTAAAAGTAGAAGTACTCAGGCCTTGTACTTTAGTAAAAGTAGAAGTACTCAGTTCTTGTTCTTCAGTAAAAGTAGAAGTACTCAGGTCTTGTACTTGAGTAAAAGTAGAAGTACTCAGATCTTGTTCTTGAGTAAAAGTAGAAGTACTCAGATCTTGTACTTTAGTAAAAGTAGAAGTACTCAGATCTTGTACTTGAGTAAAAGTAATAGTCCCAGAGTGTAGGAATACTCTGTTACAGTAAAAGTCCTGCATTCAAAATGTTCCTCAAGTAAAAGTAGAAAAGTATTCTCATCAAAATATAGTGAAAGACAGTAAAAGTATTCATTGTGCAGATTGGTCCATTTCAGAATAATAGATATGATATGTTTTATAATGATTGATCATGAAAGTGTTCTCAAAGCTGGTAAAGGTGCAACTAGTTTGAATGACTTTGTATACTGCAGGGTAGCTGGTGGATTTACTCCAGGTGGAACTAAAGTCTGATTTAACACTTGATTAGATTTCACATCATTCATCCACATCATGATTTTATTTGTGTGTTTTCTCACGCCAACCCCCCCCCCTCTTTGATCTGAAGCCCCTCTCAGGGTCAGTGGAGGTGAAGCTTCTTTATTCGCTCAGATAGCGATGAAACCTCCTGGGTTTTAATTAGCCTCATCGACAGCGAGCCGTGCGTTAAAGCTCTTCCTCTCGGAGTTTAGATGTTCATTAACGATGATCAAGGAGCATTTACTCGGATGAAACGGCTTAACAGACGAGGCTGCACAACAAGGGGAGTTTCACAATAAAAGTCCTCAATTAGGAAACTCAGTATTTTAATATGTCCATTAATTGTGTTGACAGCGCTGGTAATGCAACACAAAGAAAGTCCTAATAAGAGGCTTCATAACATCCAAAAACACAAAACAAACACCACCTAGGTGTGTCTGTCTGTCTGTCTGTCTGTCTGTCTGTCTCTCTGTCTGTCTGTGTGTGTGTGTGTGGGGGGGGGTGTGTGTGTGTGTGTGTGTGGGGGGGGATAATTGGGACCTCTTTGTGTTGTGGACATTAGCGGCCGTTAGCACAGCGAGCTAATTCAGTGGGCGTGTGAACGAGGGGGGGGGGGGGGGTGTCTCTGATCACAGGACAGTGTCGGGTGGAACATATCAAATACTCACTCCGTTAAAGCGCAGACTCCTAGCTTTTAAAAGATGCTTCATGTGTTTTTAATCTGCTTCCTGTGGAGTAGTTTCCAGTTTCATGAAAAGGATTATTTTTACATTTTCAAGTGGTGACATAAAACTTAAAAAGGCATACAGTAGGGCGAGATGGAAATAAAGCAAAAGCAACATCAAAAGTTAAATTGAAGGCGGACAGACGGGGATGAAAACATATTGATCACAAAAGCAACTTTTAGAGTTTATTTCTTAATATTTCCAAGAAGGAGGTACTTTAAATTCTTCTTCTTTGGAACCAGATATATCATCAAATACACTTTTTATTAATTTTTAAATATTTTTAGATGATCTCGACGGTCTCCTTTCATTAACTGTCTGAAGCGCTTCTTTTATTCAAATATGAATTATGAATATCCTGATGCTCATGACCTTGAGCTTTTTTAAACATCTTTATATATCCCAGGTAGAGAAAGTGAGATTATTTTTGTCAAAAGATTTTCTAAAAAACTACAAACTGCCTCGCCCTCCTCCGCCATGTTTGTAGTTTTTTTTTCATCAGTGTTTATGAAGCTTTAGAGCAGGGGTCTCAAACTCAAGGCCCGGGGGCCAAATCCGGCCCGCAGCTCCATTTAATGTGGCCCCGCAAGAGCTTGCAAAGAATATAATACGCTTATTATACGGTTACTTTACAGAAGCAGGTTGCCCATAAACTACATGTCCCACAATGCATCTCGTTTTGTGACATGCGCACTGAAGAGACTTGCAATTATTTTCCCTGGACTTCTGCTTTCAGACGTAGTTAATTACTAAGTTATTATCCTATCCGATAATAATCCAATTCAGAGGCAATAATGTAATTTAATACATTATTTTATATATATATATTATATATTTATATAGTTACAACCGGCCCTTTGAGTGCAGCCTTTATGCGAATGTGGCCCGTGATGAAATTGAGTTTGACACCCCTGCTTTAGAGCGACCTACACTTGTTGTGTTCGAACGACTCCGTTTAATTTGACCTCAGCGCTAGGGGTCACAGCGGGGTCAAATGGATGGTTAGCGGGGGAGGGTAGGTCACATGACTGCCTGGGAACCTCTGAAGCCACACGGCCCCCCAAAATTAAAGAGATTAAGAGTGGGACGTTACAATTAGTCAATCGGCAGATATGAAGTCAATAAATATTACGAATACAAATAACACATATATATAATAATATGAATAATATAGAAAAGTATACTTCACTCTCATGTCTTTCAGTCATTTCTAAAACAAATCCAGAATAAAGTATTATTTTTAACGCCAGAAATTCCTGTGGTTTTAAAAAGAAACTCTCCTTTTTACAGAAACACGAAGCATCTCTCCCCTTCCTCCTCTTTCTATTCTGCTGATACTTTGTCCAGTTTAAATCCAATCACCGAGATCAATGGCTCCTCCTTTCATTGATTTCTTTCATTTGAAGCTGAAATGAAGCGTTGGGTTTCTCTGTGTCACGGAGCAGCAGCTTTGTCCTCATTGTAGATTCGGCATCATTGTGTTAAATGGCCTGTGAGCAGCCACAGACTCCCGTCCTTTGCCATCTGTTGGTCCTGAGCGCCATGTGTGCAGAGACTAACATGTCGCTACACTTTGGGAAGTGGATGTATGAAGGGTGGAGGGCACGGAGAGGAGAAATACACCCACTTCCTGCCTCTGCTCATTCTGGGCTGTTAAGGTGTCCATGTTTGGTGCGCCTCTGTTCCCTCTGTTCCCTCTGTACCCCATACGGTCTGAAACATCGTTTTCTCGTGTTTATTAACCCTGACATCTCCCCTCTTTCCCCCTGTTCCTCTGGTCTCTTTAAAGTAGAGACACTACATACTGATATACACCTGAACATCAGCAGGAGAGGACTCTTTAAAGTAGAGACACTACATACTGATATACACCTGAACATCAGCAGAAGAGGACTCTTTAAAGTAGAGACACTACATACTGATATACACCTGAACATCAGCAGGAGAGGACTCTTTAAAGTAGAGAAACTACATACTGATATACACCTGAACATCAGCAGGAGAGGACTCTTTAAAGTAGAGACACTACATACTGATATACACCTGAACATCAGCTGGAGAGGACTCTTTAAAGTAGAGACACTACATACTGATATACACCTGAACATCAGCTGGAGAGGACTCTTTAAAGTAGAGACACTACATACTGATATACACCTGAACATCAGCAGGAGAGGACTCTTTAAAGTAGAGACACTACATACTGATATACACCTGAACATCAGCAGGAGAGGACTCTTTAAAGTAGAGACACTACATACTGATATACACCTGAACATCAGCAGGAGAGGACTCTTTAAAGTAGAGACACTACATACTGATATACACCTGAACATCAGCAGGAGAGGACTCTTTAAAGAAGAGAGACTACATACTGATATACACCTGAACATCAGCAGGAGAGGACTCTTTAAAGTAGAGACACTACATACTGATATACACCTGAACATCAGCAGGAGAGGAATCTTTAAAGTAGAGACACTACATACTGATATACACCTGAACATCAGCAGGAGAGGACTCTTTAAAGTAGAGACACTACATACTGATATACACCTGAACATGTGCAGGAGAGGACTCTTTAAAGTAGAGACACTACATACTGATATACACCTGAACATCAGCTGGAGAGGACTCTTTAAAGTAGAGACACTACATACTGATATACACCTGAACATCAGCTGGAGAGGACTCTTTAAAGTAGAGACACTACATACTGATATTACATTACTTTTAGCTGACGCTTTTATCCAAAGCAACTTGCAATAAGTGCATTCGACCAAGAAGATACAACCTTGAAGAAAACAGAATCATATAAGTCCATCAGGTTTCATAGAGCCAAACATTTCAAGTGCTACTCAACTGGCTCTAGATAAGCCAGCCCTTTATTAGTATATAAGTGCTTTGTTAATAATTCTATCTCTGGAAGTGGAGTCCAAAGAGATGAGTTTTCAGTCTGAAGAAGATGTGTAAGCTTTCTGCTGTCCTGATTTCAATGGGGAGCTCATTCCACCATTTTGGATCCAGGATAGCAAACCCACGTGTTTCTGCTGATGGGAACTTGGGTCCCCCTCGCAGTGCGGGTGCAGCGAGCTGTTTGGCTGATGCAGAGCGGAGTGCACGTGCTGGGGTGTACGGTTTAACCATGTCCTGGATGTAGGAAGGGCCAGATCCATTCACAGCATGGTACGCAAGTACCAGTGTCTTGAAGTGGATTCTAGCAGTTACTGGAAGCCAGTGAAGGGAGCGGAGGAGCGGCGTGGTGTGGGAACATTTAGGAAGGTTGAAGACCAGACGAGCCGCTGCATTCTGGATGAGCTGCAGAGGTCGGATGGCTCTCCCCCTGTGTTCTCACTCTGCGCTGCACCGATGACCACATTCAGGGTTTTTAAAGAGCGATCGGTTCCTGCCAAGAGTCTGCAGACAATCTACCGCCAATGGTCATTTTCTATTCAATTACATTTATGAGTTCATTCTGAGCACGCAGCAACACAATCTGCACACATACATTATATCTTGGGGAGAAATGATTATCATATAAAGCATAATTACATCTTTAGCCAGTCTGTGGTCAATTTATCTGTTTTGGGGGGGGGGTTAGTTTACACAGTGCGCAATTACCCAATCATGTGCCTTTGTGTTGCTCAGTTAGGAAAGGCCAATTTTCATAAAGCTTGGTATTAAGGAGGTTATTGGTTTGTTTGTTTGTTTGTTTGTTTGTTTGTCAGCAACATTACAGGAAAGACAACGTTGAATAGGTTTTCTCATAGGCCAGGAACACCGCGTTGATTTGGATCCAAAACTCCAGTTTACAAAATGTGTGTTTTTAATACGTTTTTTTGTCTGCAAGATTACGACAACACGACTGGCTTGATTTTCATGAAACTTGGTTGAAGGTGTAATCAAGGGGCCGAGAAAGAACCCATACATGTTTTACTTGGATCTGAATCTCAGGTACCCCTAAAGCTATTATGTTAATATTACACTAGTTTTCAACCTGGGTGCCGGTGTGTTCTCTCCGACTGCTCTTCTAGTCAAAGTTGTAACATTAGCGACGGTCTGAACTGACTTTTTTATTGCTTATAAACTTTTTGTTTGTAAGAGGAACATTGTGTTATTTCTTCGTTCAGAAGTGACATTGCATCACTTTGATTATAAGCTCTAATATATAACTAACGATGGCACATGATTGATTTGTCACATGAGGGCTTTTAATGAGATCGAGACGAGGAGGTTATCTCATCACGTCTTAATATTATCTGTCAAAACTCAGTCTCAGTTTCCTCAACTTTGTTTGTCGATCATAAACATGTCAGCGATTGGCTCTCTCCCATTGGACGGTCCTATAACCCCAGAAGCTATTTCTCCTCTCTTTCTTCCAGTGTTACACTACATTGCATTTAGCTGACCCTTTTATCCAAAGCGACTTCCAATAAGTGCGTTCGACCAAGAAGATACAAACGTCCCCCTCTTGTCTCCGGTGTTTCCCCCTACCCATCAGTATGAACGTGCTCTCCTGTTTGACCCCAGCTTCAGGTTCAGCCAGAAGTTAAGAGTTCAGATTGTTCCCGCCTGCTCTTAATGCCAGACTGGCCGTGTGCGCTTGTCTGTCAGCAGCCTTTATTCCTCTAATGGAGCTTTCTGTGTATGTTAACATGCGGGGAAGTCCACTCAAAGTTTAATCATGCAGAAAATGGAAAAGCCTCCCCTGCACCTGATATGGCCAATATACAGGTGCCCATTGACCACCCCTCCTCTCACACACACACACACACACACACACACACACACACACACACACACACACACACACACACACACACACACACACACACACACACACACACACACACACGAGCGGCGTAATGAATCCACATTTATGCGTCCCATCTGTCTGCAGGTGGTCACAGCCGTAGACTTTGAAATAGGCAGCGAGCCTCAGTCCGGGAGTACCCAGCCATCACAAACGCTCCGAAGGCACATCAGTAACAAAAGTATTTTCCCTCACGATGTATGTTAAAGTGTGGGGAAGGCTAAAGCACATTGTTGTTGTGCTCCAGTAGTCATATGTTCTCGTCTTCGCCTCAACGACCTTGTTTCACTTATTACCCGTCTGATACGGGAAAGATATTACTGGCTCTGCAGAGAGAAGAGGGAGCGAGGGATGGCTGGGGTTTAAAATAAACCTTTTATCCAAGAAACTGTAAGAAAAATGAATAAGGGAACCAGACATGTAAGGATTATGATACATTAGTGGTGGAGGAGATCACATATCTCACACATAAAAGGCCAAAAATGCGCAGTACGAAATCTGTGCAATGTGTTTGTTGCCACGCTTATTTGTCATTGTTTTTATGCAGCTATCTCTAGTGGTGATGGTATGTAAGACAAAAGGAGAAGAGGAAGTCAGGTGGCGTAGAGGGGTAGTGATAGTCTAATGGATAGTGAGGTGGGCTGAAGATCGGAAGGTTGTGAGTTCAAATCCCGCCCAGATACATCACCACTAGTGTGCCCTTGAGTAAGGCACTTAGCCCTTAGTTACTCCAGGGAGAATGTCATTTTCATATTGGCCAAAAGGTGGATTTACAACTCCTGTCTCAGTCAAGTGATTTTATGAAGCCCAAAAATACCTTTTGCCTTTGACCTTCGTCTAAATCAAAACATTTTTAAGTACATTTGCTTTCCGGTATGCACACTTGAGTAGCTTTAATTTTAATCCTTAGGTCCAAACCTTTTTTTAAATGCACTCAAAGTTGAATCCAGAGCTATTTTTCTTCCTGTCTTCACGTGACTGAGCCAAGACCAGACAAGTTATCTTTATATCTACGGTCTTGTGTCACTCCGACATTTAGCGTGACCCAATTTATATATGTTGTTGCATGTAAGTTTTCATTTCTGTACTTGTGCCTACGTTTGGTAAAAAAAGGACCCTACTTCCTCTAAACCAGGGGTGTCAAACTCAATTTAATCGCGGGCCACATCAGCATTATGGCTGCACTCAAAGGACCGGTTGTAACTTATATATAAATATATATATATATATATAAAATAATGTATTATATTACATGATTGCCTCTGCATTGGATTATTATCAGATAGGGTGATAACTTCATAATTAACTACGTCTGAAAGCAGAAGTCTGGGGCAAATAATTGCAAGTCTCTTCAGTGGGAATGTCACAAAATGATTTCAAAAGAAAAGCTGGAAAAAAAGTCAAAAACAGAAGTGACATTTAATAAAAAGGAAGTGACATTTAAACAAAACTAAACTTTTTTTTTTTTTGGTCAAATTCTAAGAAAAATGAATATTTAGAAGAAAAAAAGTCAAATTCTGAGAAAAAAGTCTAATTTGAGATGCATTGTGGGACAGCGTGGCAACCTGCTTCTGTAAATCATCATGAAACCGTAGAATAAACATATTATATTCTTTGCAAGCTCTTGTGGGGCCACAGAAAATGAAGTCGCGGGCCGGATTTGGCCCCCGGGCCTTGAGTTTGACACCCCTGCTTTAAACCAAGCCATTATCTTTTCCTAAACCGAGTAGTTTGGTTGGCTCATTTAAATAAACAACACATGCCTTCTTATCTGACAGTTGGGAATGAAAACAGGAAGTGAACCTGTTCAACCCGGAGGCCCCCGCCTTTTTTTTCACGAAACTGTGTCTCAGGGATTCTTGACATTTAAAAACCTATTAATGTGCCATACCCGATTAACGGGCAGAAACTCAGCTAACTGACGATACGAACCATTTTTACCGAAACAAAACACAAGTCTCACAAGAAGCGTCTAAATGAGCCCTGAGCGAAAAAATGCTAACACACTTAGCACAGAACTCAGAAGAATACCCTTATTACTTATCGGAACTGCACAAACAAGATATCGATTAGCAAGCTGAGATCCCACAGATTCTAGGAGTATAAGTATCATCACTGAGCAATCAGAACTCGCGGCGAAATGACAACAAACAACAGCAAGAAAACTAGCTTTACGGGACCAAATCTGAAAATAAGAAGTTGCTGTTGTTCTGATCAAAAGTCGTGTTCAATGGCATTAAAACTATAAAAACGCTGCTGAGGGTTAATCCAATGTGTCTGTGTCTCTTTGAAATGATTACTGATAATCCATCTTCATATTTATGTCAATAACGGAGATTTCCTATTAGCTGCTATGATAGCTATGAGAATGTATGACAGCTTCCGGTTTTGGGCATTCTGTCTGCGCATCACTCATTCACCAATGGGTAATGTTTAGATGGATTTTAGGAACTTCCCCTCGATTCTATTGGCTCTAACGGTTAGAAGAGGTGTCAATCATCAAAATCGACCAATGGGTTCCAGAGATATGGAAAGTCCACCCAAATGACCCCAGAAGTGTTTCTTTTTGCTAAATCTCTCTAAAAAGGTCAAATATCACTTGTTTTGAATCAATCTTGATACAGGGTACTTATTATATGTTGTACTTTGGATTCTTAAAGCTTTTAGTCTACCTTACCATCATCCAAGGGTGGTTTCCACTATAAGTTCTTTTTGGACGGACAGTATAATTTACATTTTCTTACCATGTTCAATCTGAATTTACTTTAAAATAAAAACATATATATTGATTCTGACTCTTCTACATCCAACTCACAGGTTTATCATCGCTTTGAGAAAAAAGATTATTAATTTTCCCCTTTTAGAAGATATGGTCCTTTGTTCTGGGAATGTCATTTTCGAGCCTATTCTTTAAAATGTGGTTTTAAAAAGTCCTGTCTTGGTTTAAAGATCCGTCCCAGCTTGCACTGCACACTTTATAAGGCAAACGCTCGCATTGACTCTAAATGCAGCTTCAACCCCCCCCCCCCCCCCCGATCAGATGGCTCTATGTCACAACACTGGCTCTCCTCCAGTGTTTCTCTCTCCATACATCTGCTTTATGTGCAAGCTGCTCCTGACTTCTCTCTGCCAACAACAGAAGGAAACGGCGATGAGATGACCCGCCTTCAATATCAACTAACGTCTGTCCTCACGGAGAAACCAGAACGCACTGCAGTCCTTTAGAAAGCGCAGAAATAACGCGTCTGACTTTCCCCTCATACGGGAGTTGTTTGCTCTGAATCAAACTTGAAATTCAGCCCGGAAAACTTTCCCTAAACCCCAACGCAGCACCATTATGTCAGCTTTATGCAAGTCTACTTAAAGATTCTGCAGAACTTTTAAAAAGATGCCGTTTCGTAACGAGTCACGGAGACTTCTTCTTGCAGCTCCTCAGATAAGAGTGAGAATCGATAGGTTTATGAATCATCTCTTTCTAATTAACCTCGGTGATCGTTTTACTTTTTCACCCCTTATTAGATAAACATCCAAGTTCTGTATGTGCTTCAGACTTGTTAAGTCTTCCCTCGAGCCGCTCACGTTGCCTAATGCTAAACTGCAAGCCCGACGTGTGCAGAGAGTCACACGGGGCGAATGTACAGATTAGATTCAACCGGCAGGGAATTCCATGATGCAAGGACGAAGGTCCAGTAATTATAAGAGCTGCTCCCCTAGCTTCAGTAATTGAGTTTACGCTGATGAAGTACGGAAGAAAGTCATCTAATCAGCAGAGATACCGGAGAGACTGCTTTCCCTTTTCTTAGATATGCAGTGTGCATGTGGACGGAGTGGAGTTATTTAAAGTCGGGTACATTTTTCGCTTGGCGCTGCTAAGTGTGTCCTGATTGCTCCGTCCTGATGGTGCGCCTCAATCTGCCAATTACAACCACTTTTCCCATGAGCACGATGTCTGCTCGCTGCAGTCAGGCCTGGCTTGAATCACATTGATTTGAGACGTGTGTTTTTCAGTCTTCTTTCTTCTGTCTTTGCTTTTGTGCCACAGGAATAAAGTGTTGCCTTAGAAACAGCCAATCTGACCTGGTGGTTTGTAATATCTTTTTGGATGGACTTCAGATCAGCTAACTGCTGTTGCACTGATCGACAGGTGGTGGCGCTCACACAGAGAAGCACAGCAGTGCCAACAAAGACAGAGAAGAAGATCTCTGCTCCTAAGCAAACACAGATGCAAAACCATCTTTTAAATTGGTTTGAAAACGTTGCAGGAGCAAGTGCTTAAACCTGGAAATGAGTTAGAACTAGAAGTCAATGGTTTTCTGAATGTGTTTTTGCCTGAAATCAGGTCTGAGGTTAAAGAGCAACTTAGAGGTTGGAGACACCAGTGAATAAATGTGTAGGTAAATGATGTATAAACTACATTTACCCAAAAATATACATAAATATACAATACAGTGACATCTGGCCTCGTTTTTGTAATCATTTTTACCGGAGCTGATAAAGAAGCTAGGTGTATTGACGGATCAGCCTCACACGGTCCTGGCTTTGATATCCCATCCTGAACTCCATCAGATCACCTGCCTCATAATCCTCCTGTCGATAATGTGCGCCACGAACGACCTCGTTTTTCGTCACATTGAACGTCTCTTCACCCGCACAAAACGCACCCAGGAACAAAAGCTAGCTCTCGTCCTTTTCCTGTTAGGGAAACTTTGGACTCCTGACAGGCTGGAATGTGTGCTACCTGCACAAACACAAGCTCACCATGATCACAAATGGTGAAACATAATGAAAAATACCAGCTCAATAAAACACAACCGCTCAAACCAACTACAAACTACTACCGCAGATTGGTCGGAGAGAAGGACCCCCCCCCCCATGTGACTTAATGTGACGCGTTTGAAGTATGAGGTTTTAAAAAAAGCAGATTTTAGTAGCAGAGCTCAAAACGCCTCTGAATTCCTTTCTCGTGTCTCGTAAAACATATCAAATCCTGCATTAATTTTTTTATTGTCATTTTCAGGCGAGGTGAAGCATAAATATAGGGGGGAAAACCCTGCAAGTTGCTCTTTAACACAAGCTGGAGAGATGTTAACGTTGTGTTCTCCGACGTAAAGCACGTAATAGTACAGACTTCAGGTTGTTACTGGTCTACTTGAATAGGGGTGTGTAGTCTCTCTGTATGGATGAACATGGTGTAGAGTTACCCATTCATCTCCTATGGAGGTCATTTTGGAACCGGAACACAGGGTGTCCGCGGGGTCTTAAAAAGTATTAAAAGTTGATAAATCAATTTAGCGAAAATTAAGGCTATTAAAAAGTATTAAAAAGTAGTAAACGGCATTTTCCAAGGTATTAAGAAGTCCCACAGCAACGACAACATGAAACACCCTTTAATTGACTGAATCGACATGTCGGGAAACCCCTCAAGGCGGCCCCATGCATAGCGCGCCGTAAAATGCTGCTTCTTATTTTAAGTTTCGTTGCCTTGCTCAGCTCTGTGAGGGGGGGGGGGGGGGGGGGGACTAAACGACTACGGTAACGGGTCCCAAGGTGGGTAGACCGGCATACGCAACGCTCTGGGGGTCCAACGGCTCCGTGTCTAAGCCCTATATGATCATTTTCTGATAACGATGAAATAGCCCTTCTCCCTCTCCCCACGTCTCCTGCTGCTGCTGGGCTGTCAGAAGAGGGGGAGGAAAAGAGAGGCAGTCACCGTTTATTAAATATGATTATATTATTATACAGAGAACAGAGTCGTTATCAATTTGTTTTAAAGCTCAATAAATAACAAAGAAGACCTCTGACCGGCACTTTTCAAATTTTGTACGGAAGATTTAAACTTTAACGGACATGTTGACCGGCGGAACATTTTTTCTAACGGAAACTGCCGCACGGTTCCCTCGTTCCTTGGAAGAGGCGGAGAGGTGGGTGTTTGTCATCTGCTGTGGACTACCTGAGAGATACAGCAGGAGAACACGCCGTAAAGTAAAGCACAGTGTTTATGATGTCAGATTTGACGTGAACACGACAGGACGGTTAAATCATGTTTTTTCTCTTAAATGTGAAATCTCCTGCTTCTAGTTTCCAGATGTCTGCATGAGTCATTGAGTCCTCTTCCTCCTCTTCCTCTCCTCTTGTTTTGTTCTACGACATAAATACGTCAGTAAACACCCTACTGGTGGATTTAGAAATGGAGGTTGTTTCCAACATTCACATGGTTGTAGTCGGTTTGTAATATCTCATGAATGACCATAATTCAGGGTTCTCCATTCACTTCCTGTGGAGGTCTTTTTAGAGCGGGAGCAGCAACGTGGACTCAACCAGTGGCAGTGTAATGAAAGCGCTGATCAGCTGTTTGATGTTCAAAAGCCGACTGTGGAGGATATCATGAGGCCTGAGGCAATCAAACGCTAAACACAACGTTAGTGATTGATGGAAATCAGTGAGATTTGACCCGAACACAACAGGACAAAGTTATGTTTCTTTAAAATGTGAAATCTCCTGCTTGTAGTTTCCAGATGTCCTTATGAATCACTGAGACCTCCTCTTCCTCCTCCTCCTCCTCCTCATCCTCCTCATCCTCTCCTCTTGTTTGTTTCCCTGCAGCCATTGAGACGCAGAGCACCAGTTCTGAGGAGCTCGTCCCCAGCCCCCCCTCTCCACCGCCCCCCCCCAGAGTCTACAAGCCCTGCTTCGTCTGTGAGGACAAGTCCTCGGGATACCACTATGGAGTCAGCGCCTGTGAGGGCTGCAAGGTAGGATCCTCCGTCAGAACCTCGTCAGACCCCCGCTCTGAGACAATCAGGCATCCAACACTGTGTCGTGGAGGGAGGTTAGAGGCAAGGCTTCTCCGCCTCGTCCCGTACTGAGTGCTATGTGTGTGAATGAGACCATTTACCAAACAGATGTTTACCACCACGAAAGGAACCAATAAGTGTCTCTGCAGAATGTGACCCCACCCTTTAAGGGAATTACTGCCGGAACGCGTTTATTACCAAAGTTAGTTTATCAAACGAGTATCTGTAAACGCAACACTTTATAATTCAGACTGCAAGGACAAGCAAGGTTAGCACAAAGACAGATCCAGAAGGCGTCTCTATGTTGGGGAACTCCTCTCTGTCAAGGTCTTCTGGGTTTTGGCCTGTATTCAGTGATTTAGCCCGAACCTGAGAGGCTGGAGGGCAACTCCAATCTTTGTTCTTTTTGTCTTTATTTATTCTAAGACAACTCCAAGAATTCATCAGGTTGAAAACCTTCAAAACACAAAGGACAAACAAATGTTAGCTCACATGCTAACACAAATTACAAACATTTTGCATTCTCAATAATAATAACACAAGCTCAGTTCATTCCTGCCTTTACAGGGTATTTTAATTAAAAGGATAAATTGTGAGTTATTTTAAAACCACATCATTAAATTAAATGAATTAATAAGAGAGTGTTTATCTCTACTTGGAAACAAGCACCAGAGAAACCCTCACCTGACCACCTGCGCTATACAACAAACGGAGCGCAGGCAGACCACGCTGCGTAAAAAGCCGTCGATTGCGCAACAGCACTCTCACAAAGTAAGGCAACAGATCAAGTTCATAAAACACAAGAAACACCGGAGGAACAAATAGATATCTTCTGTTAAAACCTTTGAGCAAAATATAACAAGAATATTGAACCTAGCTTCATCCAATGTTCACATTTCTGTTATATTTAATCCACCTTATTTCAGATTTTCCAGAAGTCTTTCGTCTCTAAAATGTTCAGTTTGAGTCAACTTCTTTCCTCTAAATATCACAACTTGCATTGGAAGACCTTTTGGGGGAAATATTTTCCAAAGATGAACAACTTTTTGACTTCTGTGGTCTGAAATATTATAACAAGTTCCTTAAAATGATCCCATTCATTTCAATATAATACGAGAATAAAACCTCTCAGAAACTTGTAATACACAATATAAATGTCTGAATGTCTGAAAGTCAGTAATGAAGTGAGGAAGTGTCCTGGTAATACAAACGTTTTAATGTGTCTTACCCTGTAGCGCCTTTAAACAGAGAATCGGGGTCAGAGGTCACGTGGTTTTTTTAATATTATTTAATATTATGGAGCCTCACACACACTGTCGCCAATTTCTCCCTCCGTGGCTTTGGGAACAAGAGAGCGGCCATCTTTTTAGACTCAGAAACAGGTTTATTGCCAACTGACTCTGCATTAGGGTCACTGCGTGTGCATACATGGAACAAACCTTTCGAACCGTAGCAAACGGACTGCAAGGGAAAGCACCTGTTTGCCTCACAGACAGATCCAGAGGTTGAATCCAGGAGAGATATATAGACCCTCCAGAAAAACGCGGGCTAAAATCCTTGATTATGCGATTAAACATGCGGTGAAATTGCGGAAAGTTGCGAAAAAGAATAGATTTTTTTTTAAATGTTGGGCTGTCTTATTTATTCTCTCTCACACACAGCCTGCCACTAACGATAAACCCCTTTACTATTCAATTAAACACATTCAATGTTTATTTATTGTTAAAGGGCTATTTTAATCACACTCTCTCTCTCTCTCTCACACACACACACACACACACACACACACACACACACACACACACACACACACACACACACACACACACACACACACACACACACACACACACACACACTCTTGGAAGAGGCAGCTAGAGCATGCCAAAACGGTGAACCATGTCAAATTAAAAAAGAAGTGTTTGCGCTCCCTACCCCTCTGCTTTAGAGACTAACTTCCACACACACACACACACACACACACACACACACACACACACACACACACACACACACACACACACACACACACACACACACACACACACACACACACACACACACACACACACACACACACTTCTCCGCCTCATTCTGTTTTCATTTACTCGTTCGTTATCTGACCAGCTTCAATCTTGTAGGCTACTCACTTCGAAACTTTGTGTGGAAAATGTGGGGAATCTGCGGCCTTTTGATAAATCTGCGCCATTTTGCTGATTATGCGGTAAATTCTGCGATCGCAGGATCACGTTTTTCTGGAGGGTCTATGTAATAAGGCCTCTTAGAGCACATGTCTTACCATTGAAGGACATTCCTAGTTTTCCAGATGCAGAAACGTGTTTCTTGAATCAGAATACCTTTATCCGTCCCATAGGGGGGACATTTGCTTTTGTTCCCGCAGAAAAGAGCCACAGACAGCTAGAGAGCCGACTCAGTTTCCCGTTAAGGTAACATGTTGGGTATAAAGGAACGATTCATCAAACTGAGAAGCACCTGTTGGCCACAAAGACAGATCCAGAGGTGCATCCATGTGACCCTTTGAGGGAAACTCCTCACGATGTGAAGGAAATGACTTCTGTTCTAAAAACCTTTTAGACTCAGAAGCAGGTTACTCACTCTGCATTCGGGTCACTGCGTGTGCATGCATGGAGCAAACCTTCCTAACCGTAGCAAGGGAAAGCCTGAACGTTGTGAAAGTCTAACATGTAGCAGCACGGCAGAGGACAGCAGCGTTGGTCTGCAGGACTCCTCTCTGCAGGCTGTAATTGAAGCGGAGGAATGTCAGGAATCCTTTGGAGGCTTTTGGCCCGGAGGGAGGTGGTGATCGGCTCTCTCTCTCTCTCCGGGTCAAACTGAGTTCTCCGCTGCTCACACGCCGCCATGTGCCAATATAAGCCTCGTCGTAAAAAAAAACAACGTGACCTCTGACCCCGATTCTCTGTTTAAAGGCGCGACAGGGTAAGACACATTAAAACGTTTGGATTACCAGGACACTTCCTCACTTCATTACTGACTTTAAGACATTTATATTGTGTATTACAAGTTTCTGAGAGGTTTTATTCTCGTATTATATTGAAATGAATGGGATCATTTTAAGGAACTTGTTATAATATTTCAGACCACAGAAGTCAAAAAGTTGTTAATCTTTGGAAAATATTTCCCCCAAAAGGTCTTCATAATGTCCAATGCAAGTTGTGATATTTAGAGGAAAGAAGTTGACTCAAACTGAACATTTTAGAGACTAAAGACTTCTGGAAAATCTGAAATAAGATGGATTAAATATAACAGAAATGGGAACATTGGATGAAGCTAGGTTCAATGTTCTTGTTATATTTTGATCAAAAGTTTTAACAGAAGATATCTATTTGTAAACCTCCATGCATTTACAAAAACTGCCATGTTTTTTGTGCTAAAGTGTGTATAAATGAAAATGTGTGTGTGAGTGATGTTAAAGGCTTGGGAATATAGAGAGGCATGAAAGTGGACAGGTTGGTGTGTGAGAGAGGAGAAAGAAGAAATCCTAGCAAAGTTGATTTATTTCAAGAAAGAAAAAAAAATTATATCGAAAAAAATATGGTATTTTTGTGGAGAAAAGTATAATTTGGCTGAAAATAATCTGAACATTTGAAGGAAAATAAGTAGAAATAATTCAAGGAAAGCAACGAGGAGTGAGTCAAATATTTGGAGTCAAAAAGTAGTTAGTTTTGGGAAATGACTCTTATAGTATTTCCCCCAAAAGGTCTGCATAATGTCCGATACAAGTTGTTATACTGAGAGGAAAACAGTTGAATAAAGCTGAACATGTTAGCGAGTAAAAACTAACCGATATCAACATCAAACCTCCCAGCTTCAGAACACACACTAACACTCTTTATTTGTATTTTAAAAGTTCTCTGAAATGTGATTTTTAAACGTGGAAATGAGGCGTAATGCAAACTTTTGGTGGATTCCAGCGTAATCTACAGAAGCAAATTACCAACGTTTGCAAAATATTCCTCAACCGTGTTCTAGATGTTCCCCGGCTACACGCAGACATGATGGAGACAAAAAACAGCCCAAACTCTTTAAAAGTGTGCACGAGAAAGAGATGGCTTTTTACGTGCACCACGCTGACAGATAAGTGAAGCCTCATCATCATCATCATCATCATCATTAGGTCACATGTGAGTGCAGGACACTAATGGCAGTGAGAGTGTTCCCCAGAAGAAAAGCACACAGTTCAGTTTCTCCGCCTCCCGATGTAAAAATAGTCCGACTCGGCAGAACGGCGTTCATTTCTCTGACATCCCGACTCGAGAGGATTATGAGATGCTTTTTACCGAGATCTATTTCTGTCTCCATGGCGAGCGTATTGTTGTTTCTTCCTTTGGGTGGAAGCATGCCGTACAGAGGAAACTTTGACTGCCAATTAGAGCTGCAAATAGACTGTGTGTGTGTGTGTGTGTGTGTGTGTGTGTGTGTGTGTGTGTGTGTGTGTGTGGCAGTTTTTCTGAAGCCCTTGTTTAAGAAACCTCATGCACATTTGATTATTCAATTTAATAATCCATTCCTCGCACGATTACTGTATGTATAATATCCTGCTTATATTTTGTATATTTCTTACTTTTTAAATTTGATTTCTATTTGAGATGTTCACGAATGCAGAGACGGGATGATTTCCCAGGATGGCAGTAATCCTGCTTTATTCCCAATAATCACGATGGCTTCAGCTGACTGTAGAGCTGCAACACGTAGATCAGCTGGGAAATAATCAGCATCTATTTTATAAAAAGCAGAAAAATGACCAATTGTGAGCTTTTCACGTTAATATGCACTAATTTAAATGATTCTATAGGAATCTAAAGACCTATTGATGTGTAAGATCGCCTTAATTGGGATTTTCCAATCATTTATTTTTGTTCTTTGGTTTTTATCGTAGCAAAATGAGCCAGAAATTTAGCAAAAATAGGAGGAATTACAATCATTACAGTAAACGCAAATACATAAACATACAGCGTTTACAGAACTTACTCCTAAGACGTTATTTCACCAGTTCTGGATGTTAAAAAAGTTCAATTTACATGTATTTCTGATCCATTATTTTGGCTTTTCTTATCATTTCTTTGATTCTATGGACCAAAGACAGCAGTAACACAGGTGCAAAACGTCACAGTTGCAACCAGATGACAAAGAACTTGTTTTAATTTTCTATCGATCAACGTAATATTAAATCAGGAGCCCAGCTGCACGCAGGACAGAAACAGCATTCATGCAGATTTGCTGCACTCTCTCAGCGTTTGACTCCTTAAGGGCTGGCTTCCTGTGCAGGTCGCCGTGGGGACCGCTCTGATTTGTTAAAACAGGACATCTGGGCCTCCAGAAGAACATGCATATGCAACGCTGCAGTGACAGCTTCCTGTGTGACGACCCAAAGTCAAGAAGCCCTGCAAAGTCAAAGCAGCATCTCGTTCTCCGCACTTTCTTGCTCCTTGCGTCCTTCTTAGACTCCTCAAATTGTCCCAGCATGCACCGGGGGATCGTCTTTAAGAGACCAGAAAGAATCTGATTAAGGATTCTGTAATTATTACGTTTTTCTCTGCTGTTGAGTCGGCTGGTAACACATGAAGAAAAAGTTGAATATATGTTTCATTCCTGAATACATCGAGTTACATTTGGCTTTCCAGGCTTGACATACTGCTGCCTATCAGATTTATATATCATTTTCAATAAAGTGCTTCCGAGTTTCTCACAAAAGAGGATCCTCAAAGGCTTTTGCAAAACAAACACAAAAAGCTAGTTTGATCGTTAAATGTCAGTTTCTCAGTTTCTTGTCTTTATATTTGTCCTTGTTGCAAATGGAGCTTTCTTTGATGCAAGGACAAATCTCTGACTCGATTTGACTGTTAAGTGTTATCGGATCACATCCTCACGTATAAGTCACGTTGCACACTCCAAAAGTGCTTATATGTCTTTTTTTATTTTGCACAGAGCCTCACAACGAAAGTTACGTCAACACAAAAAGCATAACACGAAATCTCAGAAATCTAAAGAACCTGCAGAAAGAAAAGCCATCTGTGATTCTTCAGACGTGGAGCTCAGGGAGTGTGCACAACACTTTGAAAAAATGACATCTTAACATTGTTTTGCATAAGCCCTGAGAGGTCCAGGGAGAAAGGGCTCTGACAGGCCTTTAGCAGCAGAGACAAAACTCTGAGCCGTGAAACCCCCCCCCCCCCCCCCCCCCCCCGAATACCCTCTCTTTTCCTCTCTGGGTCCCGAGGCGTTGACACGGCAGGATTAGTTTGATGGAACTGGTTTGACAAGCGGGAGAGCGTAACCTCTCTGAATAAAAACACAATTCAGACGGCTAACAGTGGAAGGGAAGCGCCCCTCTTTCTGAACCCCAGGCCCTTTAAAACCCCTTTACCCCCCCCCCCCCCCCCCCAAAACACACACAATGAAGGAAATCACCTAGATTCACCTACAGCGATATTTTAACAAAACAGATTATTTTAGAAGTGATTTGATAAGTTACTTTCAATGCAAGAATGTCCAAAAATGCAGTTTTCAGCGTCTGAACGATGGAGATTTCCTACTTGTCCGTATTAAAGGGCATATCTTTGTTGCTCTGAAGAAACACTTGATACTGAACATAAACTCACCTAGATTCCCTCACAGCGATATTTTAACAAACCAGATTAAAATAGAAGCATTTTGATTATCACTTAACTTAATTTTCTATCAGAGTTTTCAGCCTCTGAAATATGGAGCTCCCTACTTTTTCTTCAATCTCGTATTGAAGCGAATATCTTCGAAATAATGTTTTGGACTGTCAAAACAAGTCTGAAGAAATGTGCACTAAAAAAAACGATGGGCATGTACATTAAAAAACATGCTTTGTGTTCCACAGAGAAAAGCATTGCTAAATACACTTCAGGGAACATGTGTCAAACTCGAGGCCCGGGGGCCAAATCAGGCCCGTGGTGGATTTAATTTCGGCCCGCAGGATAATTTCTAATTCCTATTAGATCTGGTCCGCCGGTATATTGCACGCACACCTTCACTCCATCCTGAGGGTCTCCTCAGCTCAGAGCCTGAGCCCAAACATTGATGACCTTGCACCCAAGATGAGATGCCAAGTATCTGAGCTAGCATCACAGAGCAGCACACTGAGTTTAATGGATGTTTCCTTCTGCACTTTGTCTCTCACGACAACAGGGCATGTTTGGTTTCTCTTTGAGGGAAATAGTTTTGTTGAAGCTGTTGTTGGCCTGTGGGAAAATGTAATCATAAGAACTGACTCTGGAGAAGCTGCAGATAGAGCCATAAGAAATGAATCAACTGATTATTTAATGTTTAATGTTGTTTTTATAGGCAATCATTGAAGCTTTGTTAGTTCCAGGTTTAATATGTGCAATAAGTTCATTTCAATAAGTTCTGCAATAAACATTGAACCAGTCCGGCCCTCGACTAGTACCCATTTTTTTATTCTTGGCCCACTGTGTGTTTGAGTTTGACCCCCCTGCTTTAGGGTGTACACTTATGTGGAAATCCGGCTCTTTGCAGCACATCACTGATCTAAATAGACTTTCGTATGTAAACATATTTTCATGTGTGCATTAAAGGAATAGTTGTTTGCATGTGACATGAAACAAATACGCAATCTTAGCAGAAGTACTGGCAAATACAAAGTGACATCACTCCGGAAAACACTCACGCTCCAACACATTGTCCCTGATAGGCTAAGGGGCGGGACATCTCTAAGCTGTCGACCAATCACAACAGAGCCGGCCAGCTAACCAATCAGAGCAGACTGGGCTCTGGTTTCAGACAGAGGGTGAAAAGAGGTGCTGCAGGTTCTCAGGTTGATGCACCGTCTGTTTAACTGAACCTGATTTTCACATCTTTAAAAAAAAGTTTCCAAATATCATTTCTGATGCTTCCTCTGAGTGAGCCCTGAATAATTGAGTGTTGCTGATGCAGTCTCTCTCGCAGCAGGAGTTGTCAGAAAGCGTTGTGCACATTGTTTCTGAGGTATCCTGCTGACTAACAGACAAACACAAAAACTAAAAATAGGACTTCTTTGGTGTGACGGTGCGTTAGGCAGGAGGTGTTAAATCTGGTAACGTGATTGCATATGCATGTTTCTGCTGCCACTGATTTCAGGATGTGCGCTCATATAAGAATGCTACTCACTTCCTGGTTTCGTACAGGCAGTATGTAGATTTAATCAGGAGTAAAACACACATTCAATCGTCATCTACATACAAATTGTGGACGGTGCATTCAGCGCACGCCCCCTCCTTTTTCTCCTATATCTTTATTTACTCAACAACAAAGAGTCGAGCGTATATAGAGTTCACTTGACCTTAGACATGCTTAGCCTCCTGCTGGTACTGTCTGTTTACTACTGTATGTATTCAGCGACCATGAAAAAGCACCTGATAGAAACCCTCTTCAAACATACTACTGTCTCTTGAAGTGGGAACGCTTTGTCATGGCGTAGACACCAGAGGCTGCTTTGGATATTGTAACTGCGTAAGGAGTAATGCTTGAAGGAACCTGCAGGTCCGCTGCAACTCTCAAGGCTGAAGACTTTTCTTTTTGTCGCTGCTTTTAATTGAAACTGAGCCGTTGTGTTTCTGTGTGAACTATTCATATCTTAAACTGCACTGTAACTTTTTACTCATTTACTTTTTATGGCCTGATCATCGATTCTCAACCTGGTGTCGAGTGATACTTCACCGACACAGGAGAGAACGTCAATGCAGGCACCGTTCTGGTTCGGGGAAGGATACCAAAAAAGTCCTAGAAAGACAGGTGAACTTAGCTGAAGGACTTCTCAACGCTTTGTGGGTCAAACTAGAGGCCAGTTGTTTTAGTTTGGGAAAGAACGAAAGGATCTTATAGTTCGAGGGTGGACTATAGGGCACATTTTCTTAGTTTTGCTCAAACTATTGTGAGTTTAGTAGGATACAAGGTACGAGTATTTCATAGTGGGTTACTACAGTAGGTACGGCTGTGGGTATTTTCTTAGTTGTGGGGGAAACTTTGATGTTTAGTTTATTATCTTTGCTTTTTAATTACTGTTTTTAAATGCCTTTGTCTGAATGTCTTTCATTTTTGTAAAGCACCTTGAATTGCCTTGTGTTGAAAGGTGCTATATAAATAAACTTGCCTTGCCTCGAAGTGGTTACCTGTTACAAACACCTTGGTATCTGGCTTGATGATTGTCTCTCTTTTAAACTTCATGTCAATAACCTGCTTAAAAAGCTGAGGGTTAGGCTAGGTTTCTTTTTCAGGAACAAGTCCTGTTTCTCTTTTGAAGCCAGGAAAAGGCTCTGTGACCTTTTGACCTGTGCTGGACTATGGTGACCTGGTCTATATGAATGCACCTGCCTATTGCCTGAACAAGTTAGATGCAGCCTATCACAGCGCACTGAGATTTGTCACTAACTGTAAAGCACTCACTCATCACTGTACCTGTATACCAAGGCAGGTCTGTCATCACTAACTGTAAAGAGGCTCAGTCACTGGTACACGTTTATTCATAAAGCCATGTTGGGTAAACTCCCGTATTACATCTGCTCTCTGATCACACAGAGAGTTGCAAGCAGCTATTGTCTGAGATCTCATGATGTAGTCTTGTTAGATGTGCCAAGAGCAAGGACTGTCTTAAAGACAGCTTCTATGTGCGCAGCTCCACTTGCTTGGAACAATCTTCAGCAAGAATTGAAACTGAGCGATCTCATTCCTCTGCATGTTTTTAAAGCTAGGCTAAATGAAATGCTCGTTGAAACTATGGGCACTTGTAAATGTCTATAAGTATGTAAATGTATCCTGTAAATATAATGTATGATGTCCTTTATTGCTTTATGTTTCATGTGGAACCTATATGCTGCAGGTCTCCCTTGAAAAAGAGATCTATGACCTCAATGGGACCAGTCTGATTAAATAAAGGCTTCTATATAAACTCAACATGACTCTTTTTAAAACGAAGGGAAACAAGTCCTATAAACACTTCCTTTAATGCACGCAGGTAAGACCTTTAGTATCTCTGTGAAAAATCAAAACAATTACACAAAGAAATAAATTGAATTCGTAAAATAACCATATTCAAACAAAATAGAGTCGAGTAGAAGTATTCATAATGGACTTACGGTAGAGAGTTGCCAAAAAATCCTTCTTATTGATTATTTGTCCAACTTTTCCCTTCATTCACCTGCTGCACTGTGGAAGGGGAGCATGCATCATGAGTTTGTTACATTTAAAGACGTTATTAATTACAGATTCAGTTCTACGACAGAAAGCGCTGTTTGACTTTTAAATGGAGCTTATACATATTCGGTATTGAGCCCATAATTAAGCTGATCGTTATGTTTTTTACACTTGGCTGCTGCTCCCATCACCAGCGATGCATTACTTTACTTCCTGCAGGTCAACATGCAAACTCAAGCCTTCTTTATTTGGCCCTTTATCCTGCATGAAGAAGTCCTGATTCAAAAGGTTCAAATGTTTGAATATCATGCACAGACAGCTACAGATGTAGAAAATGGCAATGAAAATCGTATGACCCTCCAACGATGCAACATATATAATAAAATACAAAAATACAAAATAGTCTTTATACACGTAAATAGAATATGTTATGGACAAGAACAGAATGTAAAATATAATATTGTACGCATAGCCGTGGGAACATATTTCAAATGGGGGGTGCTGTGGGGATGACACCAGGGCTGCTTCTGACCAATGTGCTGCCCTATCGGCAAGATTTTAGCTGGCAATGAAAAACCTCTACAAAAGACCACTACACTATGAAAAGAGAAACATATTGACATGGTGGACAGCTTATATAAAAAGGCTTCAAATGTATTTAGTATTATAATATGTTTTAATTGGGGGCTGGACTTCAAATCCTTGAGGGGGGTCCGGGGTTGCGCCCCCGGGAAGATTTTTTTAACATTTTAAAGTAAAATGCTTCAATCTGGTGCGCTTTGAGCGCCCAATTACTAGAGACTGATCTAGGGGGTACAACTCAAAACACCCATATTAAAAAGATCGGTTTGCATTTTATTAATCAAATAAGTATGTGAACATTTTCAATAACCTACCATAGCCAATAACAAATAAATGTAACTTATTTTATTTTTGTTGTTCATTCATATCTTATTTGACCAGTTAACATTTATTTATGCATATTTTTAAATCTCTCCAACTTTAAACAATATTTTGGTTTACTGTCCTATAGTATACATTGGAATGATTTCAAACCTGTTTTTATTTATCCTAATAATTCTAAAGGTGTGCCTTGGAAATATTTGTTTACATAATTGTGATCAATACGTTTGAGACTCACTGAGATAATTTAGACTAAAATGAACTATCTAAACCCTCAGAGTCCTTTACCTCACTGAACCTCTCAGTCTGACAGGACAGAACTCTTCCTCCACATTATTGTAGAAACAGCTTCTTATATCCGTTAGCGCAGCAGAAGCTAACAACAATCCCCGCCGGTACCTGTGCACCCCCTCTCTCTATCTCTCTCACTTTGGCTGTGAGCTGCGGGCGCCTGAGCCAACACCCCCCACTTTCATCACTACAGCGCCCATCGTACAGGGCAAATGGAAAATGTAACCGGGGTGAAAAGGGTGTTATCTTTACTTAATTATGAATGTTGTTACATCAAGGCTGAAAATTCTTTTTTTTTGTATTATATTAGTATTATATCTTGTAGAAGTGCAGATCCCCTGTGATCCACCAGGGGGTGCTGCAGCACCCTCAGCACCCCTACTTCCCACGGCCCTGATTGTACGTTAAGACGAAATAAAATACGGTTGATTACGGTGAGACGCCCTCACTGTGGCAACACACTCCTGTTACTGTGTGTGTGTGTGTGTGTGTGTGTGTGTGTGTGTGTGTGTGTGTGTGTGTGTGTGTGTGTGTGTGTGTGTGTGTGTGTGTGTGTGTGTGTGTGTGTGTGTGTGTGTGTGTGTGTGAGCGAGCTCTAAAGATGGCTTCTGATCGCTCCGGGGGCAGAAAGACGAGCTGAACGGGGCCTCGGTGATCTGAAACCTCTTCCGTTGTCTTTCAGTTCTCCGGTTCTCTGCAGATATTCAGAGCGGTCAGTCTGTTCAGGCTCTCTCTCACTATCTCACTCTGTCTATCTCACTCTTTCTATCTCACTCTTTCTACTGCTTCCTCCTTTCAGTTGTATCTGAAGCTCCATCTGCTCGGGGCTCAGATAAGCAGTGATTGGGTTTCGGGGGTCTGAGAGAAGTGTCTCTTGTTTTCTGTGTTGGAGTGTTTGTCTCTTATCTGGCCAGGTCTCACATTAGCGGCAGTAACAATGCGGCTCTTTGTGCCGACCAGGCGCTTTTCTTCTTCTGTGGTTGTGTTTCTGTAGATGATACTGAGTCCCAGGAAGTATTCACAGCCTTTACTGCACAAAATAATACTTTTACAATGCTGTAAAACTAATCCATCTCAAATTATGACATGAAAAAGCCAAAAATGTTTACACCATAAAATGAAATAAATAAAGAAACTAAAAAGTAACTGACTTAATAAATAGGTAAAAGCACACAAACATAAGAAGTTAATATTGAAATGTCCAATAAAAAGATTAAATAGAATAATATGTGATTATTTAATGTAATAAATAAGTAAATAAATAATATACAAATGTAAAAAGATAACGTAAACATCTCCAATAAAAAGACTAAAATAAAACGTCCCATGAAATGTTGGGTCTCCTTCCTGAACTCTCCAGTGCACTGCAGGTGTAAGTAATATCCTGGACTGGATAAATATCACCCGTTCACTCCCCTCTCCACCTCTGCTCCTCATTTCTCTGGAACCCCCGGGGTCTCCAGTGTCTTCTCCACTTTCCACGGCAGCGATAAGATGTCGACACGATTAACAGCGAAAGCTAATCCTCCGCCGCTGTGCTGAATGCTCAGCAACACAAAGAGAGAGGGGAGAAAATGGAGGAGGCCAGGTGGACAAGGGGTTGGATTGTATCTAAATAATTAATGGACGGCACTTTCGTTTTTTAATCTGTAAATGAGAAGGCCTAAGATGGTGGGGCGGCCGCTCTGACACTCGATCCGCGGCCCATTAAGATAACAACATGTTGGATAATGATCTCGGTTAAGGTGCAGTTTATCAGATCCGACATCACATCCCAACATGAAGCCTTATCTGTAGAGAGAGTTCAGGTATGAGGAGGTCAGAGGAGGGTAGATATAAACAACGTTACAGAACGCTAGGCTATAAAGGAACTAGAGCACGGTCACATAACGTCACCACCGCTAAGCTAAAGGAGGCTAATGTTGGGCTATAAAGGAACTACAGCACGGTCACATGACTTCACGTCACCACCGCTAAGCTAAAGGAGGCTAATGTTGGGATATAAAGGAACTACAGCACGGTCACATGACTTCACGTCACCACCGCTAAGCTAAAGGTGGCTAATGTTGGGCTATAAAGGAACTACAACACGGTCACATGACTTCACGTCACCACTGCTAAGCTAAAGGAGGCTAATGTTGGGCTATAAAGGAACTACAGCACGGTCACATGACTTCACGTCACCACCGCTAAGCTAAAGGTGGCTAATGTTGGGCTATAAAGGAACTACAACACGGTCACATGACTTCACGTCACCACTGCTAAGCTAAAGGTGGCTAATGTTGGGCTATAAAGGAACTACAGCACGGTCACATGACTTCACGTCACCACCGCTAAGCTAAAGGTGGCTAATGTTGGGCTATAAAGGAACTACAACACGGTCACATGACTTCACGTCACCACTGCTAAGCTAAAGGTGGCTAATGTTGGGCTATAAAGGAACTACAGCCCGGTCACATGACTTCACGTCACCACCGCTAAGCTAAAGGGGGCTAATGTTGGGCGTGATGACGTTTAGTCGTCTCATTTAGACACATGTTAGACCTTTTAAATTTTTTCATAACGTTTTTACATAGAAGTTATATAGAATAAGGTCCAGTCTTTAACCATTGCCTTATATTCCAAATATTAATAGAGTGTATTCTTGATACACACAGTTTAGCTCTCAGCTTAATGTAAAAAAAAATTCTATTGATGATTTCAACTGGATATTGTTTCAGCATCCTTTGTCGACGTGTTTGTAAAGAAACGTCTGTGCTCCAGTTGGATTCAAACCATGATCAACAGAGTTTCAGACCTATCTTATAACCCATTCAGGAGCTTCAGTATCAAACTGTAAGGAGTACCTTGAAGTCGTGCTGTAAGCAGATGATGCTGTGAGAGGTGAATTTACCATCCTTGTGTTTTGAGTGATTCATTCAGCAGAAACCTCTGATCCTATCATTCATTTAACCCCCAAGCTGTTTCTATATCTTAGTAAACACCTTTACAACACTCAGCTCAAGGGTGTCCTTTGGTTGCACATTTGTAAGCTTCTGCAGGTGACCATGTGGAGGAGGAGGAAGACTGAGGAAGAGGAACAGAGCCGATGTGTCTTCTCATGCATTGTGTTTCTCTGTGGGTTCGTAGAGTTAAAGTGCGGAGAGTCCAGCATCTGCTTGAGGAACTACTGGAGATTCAAAACAACATTTTAAATCCATTGTCTTAACACTCAGGACATTAGCATATAAAACAGAAACACAGACTGGTGATTCAAGTTAGAGATTATATCAGAGACAGAACACTTCAGAAGTCAGTGAAGAGTATGACGAAAGAACTGAGAGGATCTTAAAGATTGTTCTGTCGCCAAAAGGCATCTTATGAAACGGCTGCAGCATCAGGAGGCAGCGGGATGCGTAGCTCCGCCTCCAAGAAGTGCAGCGCCAGCGCACCGAGAGCTGTGCCTTTTTCACACCGCCTTGACTGTGTTTACCTTCTTCAGAACAGCTGAGTGACTGCAGGCTGCTACATGTTAACCACACACACCTCTACACACACACACACACACACACACACACACACACACACACCTCTACACACACAACTCTACACACACACCTCTACACACACACACCTCTACACACACACCTCTACACACACACACCTCTACACACACACCTCTACACACACACACCTCTACACACACACACCTCTACACACACACACCTCTACACACACACACCTCTACACACACTCCTCTACACACACACACCTCTACACACACACCTCTACACACACACACCTCTACACACACACACCTCTACACACACACACCTCTACACACACACACCTCTACACACACACACCTCTACACACACACACCTCTACACACACACCTCTACACACACACACCTCTACACACACACCTCTACACACATCTCTACACACACACACACACCTCTACACACACACACCTCTATACACACACACACACACACACACACACACACACACACACACACACACACACACACACACACACACACCTCTACACACACAACTCTACACACACACCTCTACACACACACACCTCTACACACACACCTCTACACACACACACCTCTACACACACACCTCTACACACACCTCTACACACACACACACACACACACACCTCTACACACACACACCTCTACACACACACCTCTACACACACACCTCTACACACACCTCTACACACACCTCTACACACACACACACACCTCTACACACACCTCTACACACACACACACACCTCTACACACACCTCTACACACACCTCTACACACACACACACCTCTACACAAACCTCTACACACACACACCACTACACACACCTCTACACACACACACAAACACACCTACACACACCTCTACACACACCTCTACACACACACACACACCTCTACACAAACCTCTACACACACACACACACCTCTACACACACACACACACCTCTACACAAACCTCTACACACACACACCACTACACACACCTCTACACACACACACAAACACACCTACACACACCTCTACACACACCTCTACACACACACACACACCTCTACACAAACCTCTACACACACACACACACACACACACACACACACACACACACACACACACACACACACACACACACACACACCTCTACACACACCTCTACACACACACACACACACCTCTACACAAACCTCTACACACACACACCTCTACACACACCTCTACACACACACACACCTCTACACACACACACACCTCTACACACACCTCTACACACACCTCTACACACACACACACACACCTCTACACACACACACACCTCTACACACACACACCTCTACACACACACACACACACACACACACACACACACACACACACCTCTACACACACACACACACACACACACACACACACACACACACACACACACACACACACACACACACACACACACACACACACACACCTCTACACACACCTCTACACACACACACCTCTACACACACCTCTACACACACACACACACCTCTACACACACACACACCTCTACACACACCTCTACACACACACACACACCTCTACACACACACACACACCTCTACACACACCTCTACACACACACCTCTACACACACACCTCTACACACACCTCTACACACACCTCTACACACACACACACCTCTACACACACCTCTACACACACACACACACACCTCTACACACACACACCTCTACACACACCTCTACACACACACACACACCTCTACACACACACACACCTCTACACACACCTCTACACACACACACACACACACACACACACACACACACACACACACACACACACACACACACACACACACACACACACACACACACACACACCTCTACACACACCTCTACACACACACACCTCTACACACACCTCTACACACACACACACACCTCTACACACACACACACCTCTACACACACCTCTACACACACACACACACCTCTACACACACACACACACACCTCTACACACACACACACCTCTACACACACACACACACACACACCTCTACACACACCTCTACACACACACACCTCTACACACACCTCTACACACACACACACACCTCTACACACACACACACCTCTACACACACCTCTACACACACACACACACACCTCTACACACACACACACCTCTACACACACACACACACACACACCTCTACACACACACACACACACACACCTCTACACGTATCGAACTGCCCGATTATTCCCCCTATTACTCGTCTTATGAAGGAGATGTCCGTTCACCAAGGCGCATGATGTGTGTGTGCACCGGAACAAACTACACTATCATAATATCTTCTGAAAACAAAGGCCAGTGTCACACACACACACACACACACACACACACACACACACACACACACACACACACACACACACACACACACACACACACACACCTGTTTCCCTGAATAACATCATTTTTTGGGTTTTCCTTTTTTACAAAAAACACTGGTTCTTTTTTTTTAAACGTTGTTAATGTGTTTTGGATGCATATCGTTCTAGTATCTCTTCAGGCTGTTACACACAATTAGTCTCTGTCTCTGCTGGTGAGTGAATATAAAAATCAGTTAAAATTGACAACCGGTCTGCGATTTCTTTTTTATGTATCTGCCGGTCCTTGGCTCAATAAAGGTTAGGAACCCAGATTCGAACACACTGATGGAAGACCTGACAGTCATGGTACTAATGAACTAATTATTACAGCACCAGTAAAGATATTTTAACCAATGCCTTCTCGTTTTTGCTCTAGTCTTGGCTGAAAGAACATTTAACAAGTGGTCGATCACGATCGGTACATAAATACTTAACCTGTTCAAACATGTGCGTTAAAGCCACATAGGCAAGAGATCATCTATTGGACGATCAGAGTTGCTTTGTACTCAGGATTTAAGCTTTTGTGGCATTTTAAAGTTTATTTACCCACCGGTTGAAAGAATGTTGTGATCGTTCAGGATTTGCTCGTGCAAGGTTTTGAGAGTTTAATCATGTGCCTGCAATGACATACAATCAAGTTTAAAAACACGCTCTCTGCACCATTCATTACGTTTTGAAAGAGTTGTAGTAATTACCGTTCGGGAGTTATATGAGTATCACAAAGTTAGGTTCAAGGTTTTTATTTGTCATACGAACATAGCTACAGTGTAGTTCTGGGTGTGGTCCTAGATAACAAATTGTCCTTCACTGCAAACATCGCTGCTACAACCCGCTGCTGCAGATACACGCTTTACAACATCAGGAGGATACGTCCCCAGCTGACCCAGACATCAGCGCAGATTCTGGTCCAGGCTCTCGTCATCTCACGCCTAGACTACTGCAACTCCCTCCTGGCTGGTCTGCCTGCATGTGCCATCTGACCTCTGCAGCTCATCCAGAATGCAGCGGCTCGTCTGGTCTTCAACCTTCCCAAATTCTCCCACACCACACCGCTCCTCCGCTCCCTTCACTGGCTTCCAGTAACTGCTAGAATCCACTTCAAGACACTGGTACTTGCGTACCATGCTGTGAATGGATCTGGCCCTTCCTACATCCAGGACATGGTTAAACCGTACACCCCAGCACGTGCACTCCGCTCTGCATCAGCCAAACAGCTCGCTGCACCCGCACTGCGAGGGGGACCCAAGTTCCCATCAGCAGAAACATGTGGGTTTGCTGTCCTGGCTCCAAAATGGTGGAATGAGCTCCCCATTGAAATCAGGACAGCAGATAGCTTACACATCTTCCGACGCAAACTGAAAACTCATCTCTTTAGACTCCACTTCGAGCGATAGAATTACTAACAAAGCACTTATATACTAATAAAGGGCTGGCTTTCTAAATGCCAGTTGAGTAGCACTTGAAATGTTTGGCTCTATGAAACCTGATGGACTTTTATGATTCTGTTTTCTTAAAGGTTGTATCTTCCTGGTCGAATGCACTTATTGTAAGTCGCTTTGGATAAAAGCGTCAGCTAAATGCAATGTAATGTAATGTAATGTAATGTAGTTATGACCATGAAAATCTGAGGTCACAGACTCCTCCAACAGTGCAACACAATAATACAGAAAAATATAGTGCAAGTAAATATTAAATACAAAAAGAAAAATAGTTTTAAAAAGTGAAATAGTGCAATACAAGTTTATATGCAAGCTATTGGAATATGATATATTAGGGACATCATTTCTAAGTAGCAGATGAATGTTATGGATGTTGTTTCAAAGTTCAGGTGTTTAACAGTCTTCTGGCCTGTGGGATGAAGCTGTCTCTGAGTCTGGTGGTTTTAGTCCGGATGCTGCGGTAACGCAAAACACTGACCCAAAGACTTTTTTCATAAAGGTTTTACACAGAAGTTATATCGAATAAAGTTTTTAACTTAAACTTTATATTCCAAATATGAATAGAGGGTAATCTGGACTCAGTTTAGCTGTTAGCTTGATTAGCTTGATGTGAAAAATGTTTTATATGGGTGCCTTTCAATTGGATTTTGTATGAGCATCTTTTCTCCCTGGTTTGTAAAGAAATGTTTGTTATCAAGTTGGATTCAGACCATGATCAACAGAGGTCCAGACCTAACTTATAATCCACTCAGGAGCTTTTGATTCAAACTGAAAGGATGACCTTGAAGTCCCAGATAGATGCTTTGAGAGAAAGATTCATTTAGCTTCCTTGTGTTTGAGTGATTCATTTAGTGGAAACCTCTGATCCTCTCATTTATTTACCCAAAGAAGTGCTTCAAAGCCACAAGAGATCCTCTATGGGAAGTTCAGAGTTGCTTTGTACTCAGAAGTCATTTGATGCATTTTAACTCGATTATGGTTTATTCACCCAGGTTTGAAGGAGTTTGTGATAGTTAAGGATTTGCTCGTGCAAGGTTTAGAGAGTTTGAGTTATGTTCCTGCAATAACATAAAATGGAAGGTATAAAAGACACTCTCCATTTTTAAAAAGCTTCTATAGGCCGCCTTTAAAACGGTTTTGATTCCAAATCTTAAAGAAATATCTCAGTAAGTACGTCTGCGTTATCCAGAGTAACAGGGACAACAGTTTTGCAAGGAGACTCTGGGGAGACCTCCTCACTAGAAGATTCCTCAAAGATTGTTCAATATAAAGTAGGTCTAATTAAAACAGTTTTAAAGACGGCCTGAAGACCTTGTTCCAGCCGGATCTGATTACATAAAACATCTTATGGCAAAGAGAAGCTAAATAACTCCTGAAACACAAGTTTTGTGAAAGTAAACACTCGATAACTTCTTAAGAAAGTTTCCTTCCCCCATCTCTTCATATATTTGTAATGTTCAGTATCAATGATGTGCATGAGGGAAGTTTTAAAATGAGGGCAGCTCTGCAGGCCTTGAACCGTCAACAAACCTGCTGCAAAGGGCTGAAGCTCACGAAATGCAAATGTTCTGCAGCGAGAGCACGACACACACACACACACACACAGATTTTGAAGGCTAAGTGACCTGCATGCTCTCAGTTTTGGATGACATAAGTACCGGAGCATCCTTGGGTTCTTCACCGAACCTGAACACACTCATACGGTCATCCATTATTAGACCCTCAGGTGTATCTCTGAACACACACAGCTTACATCAGCCAGGATAAAGGCCTCTATTAGGAGAGTGAATAATACGGACGGAGGGGAGGTGACCTCGGGACTGAAGCTGACACCTGATTGGCTGTTAGTATCCGTGCTGGGGGGATCTGGAGGTTGACGGATGCTTGAAACTCAGCCGTTTCAGTCCTGTGATCTAATCTGTTACCCATCATGCATCCTGCCTCTCTAATGAAAAGGCAAGGTCCCATTTGTCACAGGCACGATGGCAAATGGAGTTTTAACCCCCCCCCCCACACACACACACACACACTTATACTGAACGAGGCTCCTCAGGCACAAACGCCTGCAAACATGTGCACAAGGGCCTGCATGATGGACGGTCATTGCAAAAGACCCCAGAGCATCGGAATATTAATATCAAGAGGAAGAAGAAGAAGAAGAGATCAGTGACGACTCTCTGCTCTCCGTCACTTTACAGAGATTCTGTTTCTGTGCACCAACACTGGAATAATATTCATATTTTGTCAGCTAACGGATGCGTGACGTCCTTATTTATCTATTTCCTGGCCTCGAAAAACTAAATATTGATAAATCTAAAAAACAAAAAGTCACAAATGAAATCGAGAGTTGAGTATGGTGTGTTTCAGAACAAGCACAAAATATGCTTCTTAAGTTATAGCAGCTCACATATTGTGTAATACTTTATATCAAACGTAACCCTAACCCTAATCTTTGCCAATGATGCATAGGGCTTTTCATTTCTCCCATAATCCCTCTGACAAACAAACCAACTTTTGCTTAACATAACGTCCTTGGTGGAGGCAAAGAATTGAAAATGAAAAGTGTGATTAGTAGTCGTGCATATCAACTGACAAATGTCCAACGAGAGCCTTTCTTAATTGGACTTTGGCCACTTAATTAATACCATTGTGAGATAGTGTATGTTGACCATCCCTGCTTCATGGGTTCACATCATAACTTAGTTTGATTGTATTTGTATTAGTATTAGGGATGTCCCGATCACCTTTATTTGCTCCCGATCCGATTCCGATCATTTGATTTTGACAATTTGCCGATACCGATTTTTCCCGATCCGATCTTTATGCAATGCATTAAGAGAAAAAAAAGCATTAAAGTTTTCCCTTAAGGTTATTTTTTTATTTAAATTGGATATTCTATCCAACATGGATATAGCTTCTTTCTTTCACAGCAGCATTGGATCAGTTCAGTTGTGCAGCATTGGATCAAAACAAAATAAAGCTTTCAGTACTCGTTAGCTTAATGCTACAATTAGACACTGCGCCCACTCTGTTGCCAGATTTGAGAGAAATAACCAGGTCTATGAAAACAAGCCCCAAAGAAGCAACACATACATGATGTTGTGTAATTTGAAACCAAAACTAAGGCCTCAGGATGACTTTAAGACTTGAACATGGTCATTTTTGTTTTGTAACATTGAATACAAAATTAAAAAAAAGTATTTATAAATTAAAAAAAATATATATATATATCCCGATCCCCGATTTTTTGAAAATCACGTGATCGGCTCCGATCCCCGATCACGTGATCGGATCGGGACATCTCTAATTAGTATCTGTTTTTAAAGGCTTTGTCATAACATTTCCAAAAATCCCAGCATGCCTCAGGCTCCAATGTGTACAGTATGTGACAAGTCCAGTTGAATTCCTCGTATCTCTTTTACCCATTGAATGTTTCTAATTAAGAGCTATTAACCGCTGTTCTGCTGAATTACAATGAAAGCGTTCCTTTGAAAGCGAAGTGTCTTTGGTCTTCAACTGGAGCTCAAAGTCACCTTCAGACGTGCCGCTCAAAATCCTCCCATATTTTTCCATAAAGCCTCGTCCTCCCTCTGTTTGATACCCCGAGGTTCTCTGTTTCCGAGCATGAATGCAACATTTGAAGCGCCCAGCAGGGACTCTCTCGTCTCTCCTTAATGGCAAAGACAAAACATCCAGCACATTGTTGAACAGACTCGTGACATTAGGATATCCAGCGGCTGGGGGATTTCATTTGTGAGTGTTTTAGAAAAACAGGAGGCTGCAGATTAGAAGGGAAATTAGGTTAACGTCTCCTTTTCATGAATAACCCCCTCTTCTCTTCTTTCTGTCTGTTTCCTCAGGGCTTTTTCCGGCGAAGCATCCAGAAGAACATGGTGTACACGTGTCACCGGGACAAAAACTGTATCATCAACAAGGTGACGAGGAACCGCTGTCAGTACTGCCGCCTGCAGAAGTGCTTCGGAGTGGGGATGTCCAAAGAGTGTGAGTTACACACCTGACTTTCACAGTGTGCTGATATAACTTTACTTATAACTTTATTTATTTATACAGCACTTTTCAAAACAACGTCATAAAGTTCTTTACATCAGGGGGGTCAAACTCAATTTCATCGCGGGCCACAGCAGCATTAAGGTTGCACTCAAAGGGCCGCTTGTAACTTTAAGATGATATAAATATATAATATATATAAAATAATATATTATATTAAATGATTGCCTCTGCATTGGATTATTATCGGAGAGGTTAATAATTCATAAATAACTTCGCTGAAAGCAGAAGTCTAGAGCAAATAATTACAAGTCTCTTCAGTGCGCATGTCACAAAATGAGATGCATTGTGGGACATGTAGTTTATGGACAACGTTATATGTAACCGTATAATAAGCGTATTATTTTCCCTCCTATCCCCAGAACATTTCTTGTTAGGTTCAGCAAAAACAAAAGTTGAGTTTTTGTCAAAGTCAAGTCATGTTATACTTAAAGGGGCCTTACTGAGAGGCAAGAAATACAAATATCAACCTCAGAATGAGCATAACATCACACTCAACGACCACCATCTTGGCTACGTCATGCAAGTAATGCAACCAGCAGTGATTGCTCTAGTGAACACAGAACTAAACGAATAAAGTTATACAGTGTGGTGATATGTAACGTACACTACACTGGTGTTGAGGAGAAGCCACCGTTATTTTGAACATTGTTAAACACCGTTAAGATTTGGGTTGATTGAGCAGTTTGTAATGATTTGGTATCGTAACATTTTAAGCTCTCTAACTAACAGTGAACAGCCGCCCTGTGCCATTTGAGACAACCTTAGATGGTCGAGGTTCACACACTGCTTCCTTTGTGTATTAAGTATCCAAATTGAGACACTTGGATATCATTGGCAAAAATGGTCTCTAATCTCCTTATTCGTTTAGTAGTTTGCTTATTATATGTGATATGCCTAAGGGATAGTGAAGTGTAAGTGTGAGAAGCTACCCTTTAATATGAGTGGACAGCATTGTGTCTGTCGGATAAGATCTTATCTGTTAATGTCTGTTTTGTTATCAGTAAGGCGGGGAGCATCAATCATCTTCAGAGTTACTGGAGTTGAGTTACAGGCCAGTATTTCACACAGCGAGGAGGAGTTGCATCATTCAGAACGTGTTGTCCAACATCCACGGGTAACGCTAAAACAAAACAGGATGCAGCCCCTCTGTGTGGAGAAGTATCCAGAGACCATTCTCCATTCCCATCCACAGGAACAGTTTGCATTTCACACGTTATTGGCATCCTTTGATTGCATCAGCATTTATAGCTCAGGTCCACTTCATGCTCCATTAGCCTCAGGGGGGGACCATGCCTTTCTCTTATTCTGTTTCACACCTCAGCAGAGGACTGGTGGAAAAGATGATGTCTTAATATCCTCAGGCTAACCCCCCCACAGGGACTCTGATGGGAGAGGGGACGATTCCCTTACCTATATTCATGGGAGGAGGTGATTTAATGGTATCTTCCTGATCTCAACAGAAGGAGGGGATGTTGCTTTCTCTGCAGGGGCTTCAGGGTTTCAGAGTGCTTCAGGAATTAGTCAGAAAACCTGGAAATAAGTCAGAATGTTGCACTTCTGGTTTGCTGGTCTCAAAGTCTTTTGAATTTGCTTTTGGTTGTTAGGGAGATCTATTTAATGTTTCAAACTGGGCATCAAAATGCATTTGGGAAAGGTTCATCTTACCTATAATAATTAAAATCCACTGCAAGCTTCATACATGCCCAACCATCACTTCTTTAATACATTGTAAGTGTTCATCAATTAGAAATGTCCAATCATATTCCTGAATTTGTGCCAGAGGTAACGTCAGGATGTAGCTTTTAGCTAACTCGTGTGTTTTCTTACGCATGTTCAGGAACACGAGATTAGGCAACACAACTACTTGGTTAGGGTCAGGAAAATGTTGTATTTTGAGTATCTGCGGCATGATTCGGATCCAAAAATTCAATATATTCTTCTGACAAATTGGCAGATTGTGAGATAGTTATCACTGCCATTCTCTGCTGCGTCCGAATGTCTTTAAATTCAATGTTTAGGTTTGATGACATAAGATGTAATCCAAGCTGCAGCTACTAGAGTCTACTGTTACTTCCATACACTTTGTTAATGGTTTGTCGACTTGGACTTCTTAACACATAATCCTAAAGGAGTAATGTAACTCTGGTATTAGGTTTAGGAACACTTTTCTTAGCTAACACTGTCCCTAGGGTTGGAGGCATCCAATATGGCCACCACAGGCTGTATAACTCCTGGGAGCTTACAGTGGTGGTTACATCATAATGAAAGTGGTGTTGAGAGCTCGGTCTTAAGATGATGATCGTGCTATCATGTGATGCTGAGATTACTAGCTGTTATACAAAGAGAGCATTGATTGATGTGTGTGTGTGTGTGTGTGTGTGTGTGTGTGTGTGTGTGTGTGTGTGTGTGTGTGTGTGTGTGTGTGTGTGTGTGTGTGTGTGTGTGTGTGTGTGTGTGTGTGTGTGTGTGTGTGTGTGTGTGTGTGTGTGTGTGTGTGTGTGTGTGTGTGTGTACCAGCAGGTATATGATTGCATGCATTGTTGCACAAATTGTGTGTCCGTATTTTTTTTAGTGGTGAACGATCATGACTGTGGTAAAGTCATGAGTACTGATTCGATCAGCACTTCCTGGTCTGGAAGTCAATGGTTTTCTGGATGTGTTTTTGGTTGTTAGCCTGAAATAAGATGTCTGGTTAAGACAAGCTGAAGAGATTTTAACATGTGGTTTTACTACATAAAATACGTCATCACGCCCAACATTAGCCTCCTTTAGCTTAGCGGTGGTGACGTGAAGTCATGTGACCGTGCTGTAGTTCCTTTAAAGCCCAACATTAGCCTCCTTTAGCTTAGCGGTGGTGACGTGAAGTCATGTGACCGTGCTGTAGTTCCTTTATAGCCCAACATTAGCCTCCTTTAGCTTAGCGGTGGTGACGTGAAGTCATGTGACCGTGCTGTAGTTCCTTTATAGCCCAACATTAGCCACCTTTAGCTTAGCGGTGGTGACGTGAAGTCATGTGACCGTGCTGTAGTTCCTTTATAGCCCAACATTAGCCACCTTTAGCTTAGCGGTGGTGACCTGAAGTCATGTGACTGTGCTGTAGTTCCTTTATAGCCCAACATTAGCCACCTTTAGCTTAGCGGTGGTGACCTGAAGTCATGTGACCGTGCTGTAGTTCCTTTATAGCACAACATTAGCCACCTTTAGCTTAGCGGTGGTGACCTGAAGTCATGTGACCGTGCTGTAGTTCCTTTATAGCACAACATTAGCCACCTTTAGCTTAGCGGTGGTGACCTGAAGTCATGTGACCGTGCTGTAGTTCCTTTATAGCACAACATTAGCCACCTTTAGCTTAGCGGTGGTGACGTGAAGTCATGTGACCGTGCTGTAGTTCCTTTATAGCCCAACATTAGCCTCCTTTAGCTTAGCGGTGGTGACGTGAAGTCATGTGACCATGCTGTAGTTCCTTTATAGCCCAACATTAGCCTCCTTTAGCTTAGCGGTGGTGACGTGAAGTCATGTGACCGTGCTGTAGTTCCTTTATAGCCCAACATTAGCCTCCTTTAGCTTAGCGGTGGTGACGTGAAGTCATGTGACCGTGCTGTAGTTCCTTTATAGCCCAACATTAGCCTCCTTTAGCTTAGCGGTTGTGACTTGAAGTCATGTGACCGTGCTGTAGTTCCTTTATAGCCCAACATTAGCCACCTTTAGCTTAGCGGTGGTGACGTGAAGTCATGTGACCGTGCTGTAGTTCCTCTATAGCCCAACATTAGCCTCCTTTAGCTTAGCGGTGGTGACGTGAAGCCATGTGACCGTGCTGTAGTTCCTTTATAGCCCAACATTAGCCTCCTTTAGCTTAGCGGTGGTGACGTGAAGCCATGTGACCGTGCTGTAGTTCCTTTATAGCCCAACATTAGCCTCCTTTAGCTTAGCGGTGGTGACGTGAAGCCATGTGACCGTGCTGTAGTTCCTTTATAGCCCAACATTAGCCTCCTTTAGCTTAGCGGTGGTGACGTGAAGCCATGTGACCGTGCTGTAGTTCCTTTATAGCCCAACATTAGCTTTTTACTTCAGAAATCATAGTGGTTTCAATATCTGGAGATTATCCTGCTGAACTAAACGTGTAAGAATCATAAACATTTGTTTGCAATTAAGATTATTATCCGACATAATCCAAAATTACCCGGAGAAATCCCATTGGATTCAGATGCTGCCTTCAGGGTCCACTATAGAAATACAACATCCATGTACCACTCTATTCCCTTTCTGCTCGAAGGTTATATTTCTACAATGCATGTTTCCCATCTGACACCCCCCCCCCCCCCCCCCCTCTCCCATCAGGACCATTAGCTTTAAACCCACTGCTGCCAGTGGAGAATGATCATTGTTCGCTGACTCCCACCTGGTCGGTGTTAGAGAGCTGCAGATAAATGGAGTTTATTCAGCGCTGCATCTGTTTGCTCACAGAAACGTTGTGCAGAACACAGATGGTGAGCCGGCGGCTTCTTAAAAAACATCCGGCGTCCACACAACATGTTTAAAGAAGGGCATAAAGAGAGTGTTTACTTCATGTGTGCAAGTCTGTCAAGATATTTACTTCCATGTATTATAAACACAGAGAGAAGCAGGGAGTATCCAGTCGTGTTTGTTCTTGCTGGTTGCATTTTGCTTTATCTAACAATTTATGGTCAGGCAGTTAAAGTAAAGTCTAAGGGATAATGAGTTTCAACCCATAAATCAAAGAAGAGACTAAAAGGAGTCTTTAAGTTCTGCACAAGTCAGAGAAGTATAACATGCTCAGACAGAAACCATGCAAAGTCCACTAATTCATTAGATTTCAAAGCAGTACGTTGACACCATCAAAGGTAGAAACAACACGGCGATACCTCAACATAATGATATACTACTTTTTTACATCCTGTTTTTTATTGCATCTGATAAGCCTTGAAACTCATGGATCTAAAATGCCAACTGGACTTCTTGCATCATATTTCATTCTATAATTCACACCGCTGGAGCCTCCTGTTCCTTTTTAAATGCAGGGACTAAGAAGTCAACATGTAGCAACAATTTCATTTCATTTTTATTTGTTCCGCTCATGGTACGCAAAACCCAATGTACAATAATTGCCAACAAATCATGTCTCTACAAAAACACCATAGAGCGAAAAGGAGCAGGGAGAAGAAACAAATCTGATAGGACCCGCCCCTTTCTAAACAAAACTACATAAATAGGAATAGATGGTCTGTCCTTCATAATCTTTTTTTTTTTAAATGTTCACAGCCAAACATAACAGTATCTTAGGATGCAAAGGGAAACACAACAAATACTTATTTCCCACTTGACGGTTAACGGAAAGAAACAAAACAACACCAAGACATCACATGGATAAGGAAAAGGAAAAGAGCAACACCCTCATCTGAGTCCTACTGGAGAAGAAGGTGGAAAGCAGCGCATAATAATAATAATAATAATAATAATAATAATAATAATAATAATAATAATAATAATAATAATGATAATAATAACAATGGGACCTGCAAATAAAGAACGGACATCACATCAAAGACATCACACATACTTAGCAATGCAGGACCAGAGTACATAGACGTATTCACATTCTGCTCCATATTGTCCCATCTTTCTTAATTTATACAATTTCTTCAACTGAAAAATACATACACAATTCTTAAGATCCTTCTGTTGAGAATTCCACCATTTTACACCAACCACCGAAATACACATTTGCTTAAGAGTCGTCCTTGCATGAGGATGCTTAAAATTACATTTCCTTCTGTGGTCTTCCTTGTCTGATCCAAAAACAAACAACTGTTATAAATTAAACATTATTAGAATATTTGTTTCTTTTTCTCTTTTATTCGGAGACCATTGGTCACATAAAGAAAGCTCTTTGCATCTTTTAAGTAAATTGAGGTGGACATAGTGTTCTGTTTTTCTTGAAGTGCATGATCCTAGATTCTAAGTCAAAGAGGTGTCTGTAAGCAATGCAGAATTCACAGGAGTTCAGCCACGATCTGACAGAAAACAGCACTAAAAGAGTCCTTTAATTCATTTCAATATGAGAATAAGATCACAAATGCTTACGGCCCGTCCACACTACAGCTTCAAAAAAAGCTTGCCGTCGGGCGTGTCTGAAGCTCGACCAACAACCAATCACATGAATCTCCCGCCCCTGACACACAAGCAGCGTTTTGATTGGCTAGAGCTTGTACTGGCATATGATTCGATTGGCTGACGCTTCCACCGAAAGCTTCAGAAGCTTCAAAAGTTGAACATTGCTCAACTTTTGCTGAAACGCCAGGAAAGCTCCGCTCTGCTACCCACAATGCAGTTCGGCGAAAAGCGAGGCAACGTTACGTCACCCCATTCAAAGTGGATGGGCAGACGCGTTTGAAACCGTTTTTGAAGCTGTCGAAGCTGAAGTGTGGACGGGCCGTTACAAAGACGGATAAAATGCACCATTTTCCTTCAACAAAGTGAATAGTGTGCAGATTGTGGCACCTGATAAGCCTTCAAAGCAGAGGCGGATTTTGCGGGGGGGCAGGGGGGGCCCTAGTGGCTGAAATATGTCACAGCATTACTACGTCAAAAACTGTTCAAATATAAATATTTCGCATATCAATATTGGAATAAGGTAGGACACTGGTTAATAATATTGTAGCGTGTTCAAGTAACCAAGGGATACAGTTATCAAATAAGTATAAGATGTGCACAGTTATGATAGTTATGTAATGCACTGTTGGGGGAGGGACCGCCCCTTCCATGTGAGTGTGTGTGTGTACGGTGGGCATGAGGCGTGTACGACGGGACGAGTTGTGTTCGTGTGTGGAAAAGTCACTCAGTGCAGTGAGCGCTGGCTTTAATGCTACTGTATCCGTAGCACCCCACGCAATAGTTGGGACTGTGTGCTGACGTCAGTGAAAAAGGTTTGCCCCCCCAAGCGCAAATGGAAAACTCCGCCTATGCTTCAAAGCCATTGATATAAGATTCAAACTGGAATTCCTGCATCATATTTCATTCTATCAACACCACTTCTCGGCCTTATTTTCAACGCAGGGACCAAGAAGTCAAGATTTGAAACAGAAAACCGAGCTCAGAGCCAAACAGCCACCAGGCAGCAAACATTAAACATTTCTCCCGTGTTAGTCAGGAGTGCAGATCACAGACAACCTAATGAGAGTCCCTGCACCGGATGGGTTCCTTCTGCCCTCTTGTTTTGGATATAAAAAGCCTCCCAGCATCCCAAAGACTCAGCAGAGCAGAGAACAGAATCACCATGCAGCACCTAGAGGCAGAAACAGACACTAAGAGGAAGAGGGGACGAGAGACAGAGGGTCAGACATCGCTCGTTCACTAAAGGAGGCGTCGCTGTGAGAGTGTGTTTAACAGCGTGATGAAATCCTCTCAACGACCCTTCATCTTCACACACACTCCACACACACTCATTCAGCGGAGGGTTAAACACACTCCAAGTCACACACACACTTCTCTGCTGTGTGTGCATGAGGAGCTCTTTTGTTTTCAAGTCCTAACGCTGATTTTAAATAGATTTTAATAGAGTTTGTCTACTGATATTTGGAAAACATGTATCATCATCATCATCATCATCATCATCATCATCATCATCATCATCATCATCATCATCATCATCATCATAAGTTAGAGCACAAGTTAGATGCAAGTAAATGTAAGCAGCATGTTTGTGCTATGAATAAATCAGACTTAAAGCACTTTAAATTCACGTTGTCAAAACGTATTGATTCTAAAGCCCTCAAGGTTATAAACATTGTGGAATATTTTGAAATGTAAAAGCAGCCTTGGAGCAATTGAGGGACATGTTGTTGTTGAAATGATCCTAAATGAAACGAATTGATAGGCTAACCCTTAAACCACAAAGGAGTGTTTAAAAGTCAGGGAGTAAAGGCATGTTAACACAGACAACAGCAACATGTAAAAAAAGACAGCCCTAAAAAAAATATAAATGTTAATATTTGCAGAGTTTTGGCATCTTGTAAGCCATCAAACTCATGAATCTAAAGGCCCGGACACACCAAGCTGACACCAAAGAACTCACACAGACGGACCCGACTGTTGTGTCGCCTCGCCTCTCTGCGTCTTGGCCATGTGTCGCACTGGAACACACCGACTTCAGCCGCCGGCCAAGAAGCATGTACGAACTGCGCATGAGTTAGTGGCAATACCTCTCCTGGCCAGCAGGCGGCGGTAGTGTGTATTCGTCATTCAAAAGAGGCAACAACCGGAAGACAGACTGCGTGATAACCGAGAGAAGAAGAACAGACTGCGTGATATAAACAAACAACAAATAGCGTGTTCCATTTTCCCTCTACAGCGAGAAGCTCACGAGGCTTTCCCCAACCTGTGTCGAGAGCTGGAGTTCAATGAAGTCTCAGATTTTCTAAATCGTTTGTTTGGGTCCCTCACTTCCGTTTCACTTCTCATGCACTGATTTGCTCAGCTGAACAGCCAATCAGACTGATTTATTTTGCCAACAGCCTTTGGCCGACTGCCCACCGATTCGACATCGGTGGGCAGTCGGCCAAAAAGGTGTCGGCACGGCTGAAAAGACATGACGGTGCGGGACACACCAATCTGAGTAGGGCATGTCGACGCCCACCGACGGCCAAAATCGGCTTGGTGTGTCCGGGCCTTAATACTCAAACTTGACTTTGTTCATCACATATCTTTCTCATGGACAACCGCACTGTTACAAAAGACACCCTTAATTAATTTGAATAAAACTATAGTTTGATAAGTGCCAACACAAAGGAGGGAAACTTGGGGTTTCCAGATAAAAAATAAGTAGTTTTGCAGCGTTTTTTGGACCTGATAAGCCTTGAAGCTCATTGATGTTGAGCTCAAGCTGGACTTCCTAGATCCCATTTCATCACATCGCTCACACCAATGGAGCCTCTTGTCCTGTTGTTCACCACAGGGAGCAAGAAGCCACACATTTAACACCGAAAGCAGACTTTAAGGAGCATAACAGACACTTATAGAGCAGTAAAGATGAAACTCAGTCAGTGATCGCAGACATAATGAGTGGGTCTTTCCTCTCAGTGCGTTATTTCCACCGCCTCTCGTCCAATGCATCATGGGGATGTATCTGCTCATGCTCGCTGAAATTGGCTGTGGGAGTGCGCTGGTAATTGATTGCTGTGTGCTTGTGTGTGTGTGTGTGTGTGGGTGGGGGGGAGGTTGCTGTCTTCCTAAATCACATCCTTTCAGTGTGGACCCCCCCACTCCAGACGCAGTTTGTCAGCCCACAATGACAAATGACACTCAGACACATGTGAACAGATTGTGGACCATCCCCCTTTTTCTATACAATTATCTGAACTATCCCCCCTGCCTCGAGGGCTAAAGTGTTTTTGTGTTGTGTGTATAGCGAGAGATGGAGTTAGTTTATCAACACAAGAAACATCTTCAGCAACTTGACAACACATGCAGCGTTTAGAAAACATTCAGCAACTTGAGGAGACATGCGCAGCGTCTACTAAAAGCTGCAGAAACCAAACGCTGCAAGAAGCTCAAAACACTACGGAGACCAGGGGACACTAAAGAGGGACGCACATGGCTGCGAGACCAGGGGACATTAAAGAGTGACGCACACAGCTGGGAGACCAGGGGACACTAAAGAGTGACACACAGACAGCTGGGAGACCAGGGGACACTAAAGAGTGACACACACAGCTGGGAGACCAGGGGACACTAAAGAGTGACGCACACAGCTGGGAGACCAGGGGACACTAAAGAGTGACGCACACAGCTGGGAGACTAGGGGACACTAAAGAGTGACGCACACAGCTGGGAGACCAGGGGACACTAAAAAGTGACGCACACAGCTGGGAGACCAGGGGACACTAAAGAGTGACGCACACAGCTGGGAGACCAGGGGACACTAAAGAGTGACGCACACAGCTGGGAGACCAGGGGACACTAAAGAGTGACGCACACAGCTGGGAGACCAGGGGACACTAAAGAGTGACGCACACAGCTGGGAGAACAGCGGACACTAAAGAGTGACGCACACAGCTGGGAGACCAGGGGACACTAAAGAGTGACGCATACAGCTGGGAGACCAAGGGACACTAAAGAGTGACGCACACAGCTGGGAGACCAGGGGACACTAAAGAGTGACGCACACAGCTGGGAGACCAGGGGACACTAAAGAGTGATGCTCACAGCTGGGAGGGAGCGCTTGGTGACGTTCAGGATTATAAAGCTGAACAACTGTCTCTGTTGTTGGAAACGTAGCTAAAATGTTTGATGGTCTTATTTTAACAATGTGGTCACATGACTCCTTCTGATGTCACTGCAGATCTGCTGTAAGCTAGCTAGCTAACGTAGCTAACCGTCATTTCACATATACTGAAAAAAAAACCTTATGAAGACTCTGTCCCCCCATGTCCGGTGATTGGTGCGGGTGGGGATGGATAGGAGGTTGGCTTCTGATGAGCGGAGGCAGCGGGAAGGGGTGTGGTGGTGCAGCAGGTCTGTGAGGTAGGGGGAAGGGGTGTGGTGGTGCAGCAGGTCTGTGAGGTGGGGGGAAGGGGTGTGGTGGTGCAGCAGGTCTGTGAGGTAGGGGGAAGGGGTGTGGTGGTGCAGCAGGTCTGTGAGGTAGGGGGAAGGGGTGTGGTGGTGCAGCAGGTCTGTGAGGTAGGGGGAAGGGGTGTGGTGGTGCAGCAGGTCTGTGAGGTAGGGGCAAGGGGTGTGGTGGTGCAGCAGGTCTGTGAGTTAGCGGGAAGGGGTGTGGTGGTGCAGCAGGTCTGTGAGTTAGCGGGAAGGGGTGTGGTGGTGCAGCAGGTCTGTGAGTTAGCGGGAAGGGGTGTGGTGGTGCAGCAGGTCTGTGAGGTAGGGGGAAGGGGTGTGGTGGTGCAGCAGGTCTGTGAGTTAGCGGGAAGGGGTGTCGTGGTGCAGCAGGTCTGTGAGGTAGGGGGAAGGGGTGTGGTGGTGCAGCAGGTCTGTGAGGTAGGGGAAAGGGGTCTCGTGGTGCAGCAGGTCTGTGAGGTAGGGGGGGCCTGGTTGTTGAGGGCTTTGTGAGTCATGAGGAGGACTTTTGAAGTCGATTCTTTGACGGACGGAGAGCCAGATAATATTCAATATATAATATATTATTATAATATATATGGACCTCACCTCCTCTAGGGGGGTCCTGGGGCATGCTCCCCCGGGAAGATGATTTTTTAAATGTTGAAGTTAAAAGCATCAATCTGCTGCACTTTGAGAGCAACATTAGGGACTAAATCTATGGATACATCTCTCAACACCCAGATGAAACAGAACTGTAAACAGATTTACTTTTTCTTTATGCATATTTCACAAATCACTCCCCTTTTAAAAACACTTCTTGTGTTACTGTCCTATAGTATGAGTTGGAATTATTTCATACCTGTTATTCTCTTATTTGTCATAACTATAATGATCATAAAGGAGTGCCTTGGAAATACTTGTTTACATAAATGATTACCAAACCGTTTGAGACCCACTACTTAGACTGAAGTGAACTATCTGAACCCTCAGAATCCTTCACCTCACTGAGCTGTAGTTATCAGCCCCTCAGTCTGACCCTCCACCTCTTTAATAACAGCACTTTATATCCGGGTGCTCGTGAACTGTTAGCGCCGGAGCCTCATGTCGGGGAAACTGTGGCGCGCATCATTTGAGAACTAAAGACACAGCTACACAACAAACGCAGCATGTGTACGGCTCATGTGTACGGCTCGTGTGCACGGCTCATGTGTACGGCTCGTGTGGACGGCTCGTGTGGACGGCTCATGTGTACGGCTCTGAGAATCTGTCTTGGTACAAAGCAGCAGTGAAAACATGGTACGGAGTTTCATTGATTTGGGCTTTCTCTCAATAAGCAAGTGGAATGGATTTGATAGTGAAGCACTGACACGGCGCTCTACAGAGAGCGGCGAGTGGATAGACCGATTCACGGACTTTCCACATGGTAAAAGTGGGGGGGTCTAAACTAATCATTTTAAAAGGTGGGGGGGACTTGTCGACGCCCATGCATACTGCCTTATAATGCGCATATAGGTCACAGATGTAGGTTGCATTGTATGGAGTGATTACTGTCAGCACTCTGACGGTAATCAGGCCACGGCTGACCAGAACACTCTGAATCTCTGAAACTGAACATCACATCGACTCATATTGTCTTTTTAAAGCTGTGAGTTGCTCCGATAATGAAGATGCAGAGATGTGGGTGTCAGATGTCCCCACATGTCAACGTAAACACACACAGCATAGGGATTTGACTGATGTGGCTGTGCATTTGATTTAATGACATATTTCTAAAGGCATCCAATTATATAAATTAGATGTGTATATGTATTGAGTTGTGTGCATCCGTTGAAGGATACAAAGCGTTGTTGGCAAAGCAGATTTGAGGTTGACTCTCATCTGGGTTTAATGCCTGATTATGGGGATAAGCGCTTTAATCTATAGACCATAACATAACCCCTCTGACCGTCAACACTGTGAGTCTAGAGTCGACCATGGATGTATAATAAGAACTGGATACAGCGTGGGAGGTGGGTCTCGGTCTTTCCTATGAGAGCTGCTCATAGAGAGCCACAGTGACGCGTCCTAAAACTTGGAAGCAGAGATGGAGTCGAGTCGGACTCGTTACTCGACTCGGACTTGGACTCGTGAATTCTTGCGTACGCTGACTTGGACTCGGACTCGTGAATTTTTCCCCCCACGATGACTCAGACTTGACTTGTACATTGACGCTCTGACTTGGACTCGGACTCGGACTCGAGCAAGTTTTCTCTGGAGTCTGATGTCCTCTATCCTGGCATGTGGACCTGTGAGGCGAGTTCACGGACTGGGCCCCGCTATTCCAGTCTAGAGATGTCTAGAGACACACCCCGCATCGTGCTGTATGCTTTCACACATTCTGCTTCCACATTGGAAAAGAGCAGCGCAAAATGCTCGTTATGTGGAAACAATATTGAAGAGAGGGCTCCGTAACACATAACGCTAATGATCGAGTTCAGTCCAATGTAGAGGAGCAGCTACATTTCAACACATATATCCATGAAGGTTAATACATGAAGACTTGTGACTCGGACTTGACATGGACTCTTCTTAGGTGACTCGGACTTGGACTCGGACTCCAACACAGGTAATGATGACTCGGACTCGACTCGGACACTCCTTGGGTGAGTCGGACTTGGACTCGACTACGACTCTCCCTTGGTGACTCGGACTTGGACTCGGACTCGAAGAGCGGTGACTCGAGAGTGACTTGGACATGTGAATTGGTGACTTGACTACAACACTGCCCGGAAGTAAACTCTTTCTGGTTCCTTCGACAAAAACCAATGCAATTTCTCCATAGGATTTTAGAAAATAGCTGGAAATAAGGTCTGTGGTTGAGACACATTGAAGAGACGGGTCACGTTTTCCTCAGCCGGATAATCTCCACACGTGTACCCTACTTTTATCATTTTCAAATCAAAAATCTAGTCGCCAGAAGCAAAATGCTAACGTGATGCTATAAAGGAACTACAGCAGGCTCGCTGCTTCAACGTCACGCCAACTTCAGATCCATATTCAAACACACAGATTCTAAATGGTCCGAGTTGAAGCGTTTGTTTGAACAGTCTGCAGGAGGCAGGGACTTGCTTTCAAGCAGAACAGAAACTAACTCAGAGGAGTGTTTACGTGTTCGGCGTAATGACGTACAACGGCCTCCACGACTTCTGTAGTCCTATTCAGCCACTTGGTAACAACCATCGTTTCTCAGACACGTCAACTCTTCAGAAATCACCAGTGGGGTCACAGCTGATGGATTTAATGTCGTAGAACAAAAACGTGATCAGTCTCTTCAATGTGTCTCAACCACAGACCTTAGTTCAGATATTTTCCTAAATCCTATGGAGAAATTGCTTTGCTTTTTTGTAGAAGGAACCAGAAGTGGTCAAATGCTAACTTACTTCACTGCGGCGCATGAAGACAAAATGGCCCAACTTTTGAGAGAGCGAAACGTCACAGATTACCCATCATGCCTGGCTGTCAGAGCAGAAGTACCCGTATGTGCACTCATAGAGCATGCGCAGTTGAGTTGCCCCTTAAGCCCCGCCCCCGAGCTCCCACTGTCAGATGCACGTTCAAAATGCCGAGGGAAATAACTCTCAGAATAACGTTATTAGCACATTTTACAACTTGAGGACCGAATGTTTTTAATAAGGGCTATACTGGGTAGTTTATTTAGTTAAAATTATCCAACGATTTACAGACGTCTCTTTCCCAATGTTAGTCAATGGGAAAGAGTCTTTCTGGGCCCAGGGACGTCACGGACTGATACGGAAGTTTCAGTACCGCCGTTTGGACACAAGGAATATTTTCCTCAGAGTCCGGCGCACTTCCTGGGGGCTTGGTCTAGAGTTGATGCTGTGGCTAGGTAGGATAGCAGCTGGATTATTACGTTAACTTGTCTAAATCATAATATAACAAAGGTGTAAGTTACATAACAAGCCTAATAAACTATGCTACTGTATTCTTCTACTCTATTGCATTATAGGCGCCAATATTGTACCTTTTACTCCACTACATTTATTTGACAGCTTTTGTTACAAGTTACTTTATTGGGTTTAGGATAAAAGCTAATTCGTAATATAAGTCAATTATTAAATACACTTTGACACATATTTATAGGTTAAGATATCCAGCAGTATATAAAGTTTTAAATTAGCTCGACTTTACCAGTTGTGATAAAAAACATGAATATTCATAACAGTATATTAGTAACTCAATGAATGTACAATTCTGAAATGGGACATTACGGATAATGAGTACTTTTACCTTCGGTACTTTAAGTATATTTGGACGCCGCTACTTTTACTGTAGTACAATTTTGAATGCAGGACTTTTACTTTTTTAAATGTAGTTTTGCTGTTAACTCTGAGTACTTCTTGCTCCACTGCTTTTAACCGAAACCATGATCTGTTCTCAACCTCAACCTAATCACGAAGAACTGTCATTTTACTCGCATCACATGCCAAGTACGACCCTATGTCTATCGGACTACTTTTTACGTTGGAATATTACGCAAACATGTACCGAAAGCAAAATCAAAAGTAACACCAAAGTGTCCTTATTGTGTACAAATATATATGTGTGTTCGCATTTAATGTCTTAGCGTCCAACTTTAGCGATAGCTCTTGGACTTGTGTAGCCAGTTTATCACGAAGACCAATATAGTTTGTTGTAAAAGTGAAACATGTGTATTATATGTAACTGTCAGTGGTAAAACATTGCAGAGAGAACAGCTGTGATCCACATCCTGTATGGAGAGCGGTGGATTTATCTCTCATCACACATCATACTTGAGTCTGAGAGATAAGAGAGTATGGATTACATCAGGATAAAAATAGCCCTCATTGATCCATGAACACAGATATATCTCTCTATGGTGTGGACCAGCTGAGTGACGTATCGTATCATGGAGATAACTCAGATGTGAATAATTGATTATTTGATTTTGGTTGATAAACAACAGCTCATGTGTTCATGAACATGCATTGATTTCAGACGTTGTGTTTGATGGCCAGCTGTCATTTAGTCCTACATTTCCACCTGTCAATCATTAGAAAAGCAGGAAACCATCAACCTGACACTCACCCATCCTCCCTTTGAACGCTTGAAGATTAAGAAAAATACTGATTGACAGCTGCCATGCAAAATGATACCCATTGATTTCTTGTTTTCACCAATGATAGCTTTTTTTAGGTAAGAGAGAAGGGTTTAAGATATTAAGAAAAGTGGATTCATATCAAGGTACACAAATTGTTTGTCCAACGCAAGGAGTTTAAGGAACGTTGAATAATGCATGGACATAAAAACAATCGAATTTATGTATTTATATTGTCTTATATTAGATTATTACATGTTAAGCTATTCCCTATTAAAACCCTTAGAAGATGTTGTTACATGTGTTCAGCTTCTGGATTGGTTCAGTTGACTCTTACGTCAAACTGAAAATGTATATTGTTGTGGTCTAATGTGTTGTTGTGTTGTCTCTCCGACATTTAAAACCAAACCTGCACCTCACATAAGTTTCACTTTAGACTCAACTTGAACTACATCATAAGACTTCCCAAATAGCTCAGAGAAAAGTGTAATTAATTGACTCGGTCAAATCATTAATTGCGCCTCAAATCAGAAAATTCATTTTTATAGCACTTGAGTTCCCAGACTTTGTTTTTCCTAAGTTTGGAGACTCTGCCGGTGGCACTGAGCTGTCAGAGTCTCAGCTGCAAACTTTCTGTCCTTATATAAGGTCTGACAACTCGCTGCAGCTTTTAAAAAGTACCCGGAGAAATGTGCTTACTCGCAGCAAAGTTCCTCCAGTTGTCAGACGATCAGAGGTGGGAAGTAGTGGAGTACAAATACTTCGTTACTGTACTTAAGTACATGTTTCTGGTATAAGTACTTTACTCCACTACTTATTTTCCTGACGACTTTTTACTTTGACTTCTTACATGTTGAACACAAATACCTGTACTTTCTACTTCTTACATGTTGAACTCAAATACCTGTACTTTCTACTTCTTACATGTTGAACACAAATACCTGTACTTTCTACTTCTTACATTTTGAACCCAAATACCTGTACTTTCTACTTCTTACATGTTGAACTCAAATACCTGTACTTTCTACTTCTTACATGTTGAACTCAAATACCTGTACTTTCTACTTCTTACATGTTGAACTCAAATACCTGTACTTTCTACTTCTCACATGTTGAACTCAAATACCTGTACTTTCTACTTCTTACATGTTGAACACAAATACCTGTACTTTCTACTTCTTACATGTTGAACTCAAATACCTGTACTTTCTACTTCTTACATGTTGAACACAAATACCTGTACTTTCTACTTCTTACATGTTGAACACAAATACCTGTACTTTCTACTTCTCACATGTTGAACACAAATACCTGTAATTTCTACTTCTTACATGTTGAACTCAAATACCTGTACTTTCTACTTCTTACATGTTGAACACAAATACCTGTACTTTCTACTTCTTACATGTTGAACTCAAATACCTGTACTTTCTACTTCTTACATGTTGAACACAAATACCTGTACTTTCTACTTCTTACATGTTGAACTCAAATACCTGTACTTTCTACTTCTTACATGTTGAACCCAAATACCTGTACTTTCTACTTCTTACATGTTGAACACAAATACCTGTACTTTCTACTTCTTACATGTTGAACTCAAATACCTGTACTTTCTACTTCTTACATGTTGAACACAAATACCTGTACTTTCTACTTCTTACATGTTGAACTCAAATACCTGTACTTTCTACTTCTTACATGTTGAACTCAAATACCTGTACTTTCTACTTCTTACATGTTGAACTCAAATACCTGTACTTTCTACTTCTTACATGTTGAACACAAATACCTGTACTTTCTACTTCTTACATGTTGAACTCAAATACCTGTACTTTCTACTTCTTACATGTTGAACACAAATACCTGTACTTTCTACTTCTTACATGTTGAACTCAAATACCTGTACTTTCTACTTCTTACATGTTGAACTCAAATACCTGTACTTTCTACTTCTTACATGTTGAACACAAATACCTGTACTTTCTACTTCTTACATGTTGAACTCAAATACCTGTACTTTCTACTTCTTACATGTTGAACTCAAATACCTGTACTTTCTACTTCTTACATGTTGAACACAAATACCTGTACTTTCTACTTCTCACATGTTGAACCCAAATACCTGTACTTTCTACTTCTTACATGTTGAACACAAATACCTGTACTTTCTACTTCTTACATGTTGAACTCAAATACCTGTACTTTCTACTTCTTACATGTTGAACTCAAATACCTGTACTTTCTACTTCTCTCATTTTCCAAAAAGGCTGGTTCCTTTAGTCTGAATGTGTGTTTGGTGGCGTGATCATTATTATTTAGAGTCATTGCGTGCCTATTGATTTTGACGATCAAGTCATTGTAGTCTCTAATCCTTTGTTAATCCTTTCTTCTCCTCCAGCGGTTCGAAACGACCGCAATAAGAAGAAGAAGGAGAGTCCGAAGCCGGAGCTGACGGAGAATTACGAGCTGACGGCCGAGCTGGAAACCATCATCGAGAAGATCAGAAAGGCCCATCAGGAAACCTTCCCCTCCCTCTGCCAGCTGGGGAAATACACCACGGTGAGTTCAGGGACCTGCGTCATAAACATGTTAGAGCAGGGGGTCAAAGTCCTCTCAGTTCAGGGGCCACATTTGATCTCAAGTGGGACGGGCCAGTAAAATCCAAGCATAATAACCTAGAAATAACCACGACTTGAAATGGTTCCCTTTGTTTTAGTGCATAAAAGTAAATTCTGATCTATCTTTGGACAAAACATGATGAACATCCTGACATTTCACGGTGAGTTCAAGGACCTGCGGTGCTCCAGGTGTTGAATGGATCATATAAATATTAGAGCACGGGGGTCAAAGTCATCTTAGTTCAGGGGCCGGACCAGTCGAATCCAAGCATAATAATCTAGAAATAACGATGATTTCAAATTGTTCCCTTTGTTTTAGTGCAAAAAAGTGAATTCTGATCTATCTTTGGACAAAACATTATGAACAAGTCAAAGTCAACTTTATTGTAAATCTTTCAGTTTGTGTGTACTGACATACCGTTTCCCACAATCCAGAGGAATACTAAATACAAATATATATAAAATATGTATACAAATATGTATATATATATATACACAATCAGAAGACACATGTACTGTATACATATGCACACATTAAGGTCATAAATAAAAGCACAACAATCAATATTTACAAAATAACAGCCACTTCAAAATCTGTGAAAAACAACCAAGAAAATCAAGAGCAATTTCAACAGTTTATCCCTAGTCACACCAGGGCGGTCCTTAGTGCCGTGTACATTTTCAAATGGATTTATTTGAAGCTCCAACCACCGGATTTCGTTATGATAGTCAAGAAAACTCTCCTGGTGAATTTTTTTCCAATTCCAACAACATCTACCCCCCCCCCCCCTCATCGAGCTGGGCTGCCACACCAGCAGCTGCAACTGAGGCTACACTTCCAGCTCGATGAGGGGGGGGGATGGAGCTCAGGCTTTCCCACTTTCAATTTGAAGGACCACCCTCATTTACACATTACATCAGATCACAGTGTATCTACAGACACATGTAGTCGGTGGTATCTGGAACTGAACTATATGGTATTTTACTTTGTGATGTATTCGTCTGATCATGTCCACATCTGTGTAGTGATCCTGACACACCACCATACAAACTAAAGTGGAAGCCATTAAGGAAGAAGTTATCCGCCTGCCTGTAAATACATGACTTTGTACGTCAACATACATATAGGTTGTGGCAGTGCGTGAACTATAGGGCTCGACCAAACCCTCTCTTGTTGCACTCAAGCTGCTGACTCACAGTATATTGAACATTGAACAAAGTATGTTAGACTCCCCTGTCTTAGAGCTTTCACCCTGATCTACCAGTATCTCTGCCTTTTGATCCCAACTACCTGCAGGGTGCAGAGCTCATAGTGATAATCAATACTTAGTACTGTACTCTAAATCCCCCTCTAAAGCACTGCCAGGTAAATCCTCAACACCACCTTCTTCTTCTCCTTCTTCTTCACCTTCTTCTCCTTCTCCTCTCAAGAGCCACTCTTTAAGTGTGATGGAAAGGCTGTAGAAAGCATGAGTCACACAGTAATAACATTGTGCGGTGAACTCATCGCCGCTTCCAGCTGTCTCTGGTGAGCTGGGTCTGATGATGGTTGCAGGGTTTGTTTGCCCCAGATTTTAGATTTGGCATCAGAGAGAGGTGGGTTTAAAAAGAGAGAAGTCTAGACTGGAAGACGAAGCAGCCGAAGGGAAACATGTTCCCAGACAGGAAGCAGATCGTCCCTGCAGCGTCTGGCTCTCTGGTGATGTGCTCAAATGAACAAACTCAAGTCTGTGAGTTCTCATGAATCCTTAACTTTACCCACTCTCTGGTATCTGTTACTCTGCATTGGGAGGACAACGTTTGACAAATGATTAAAGATCGTACAGTTCGCCTTCACCTGTTCTTCCAGGTGAGAGACGGACAGATTCACCCTGAGCTTTAAAACAAGAGGCATTTTGAATCAAAGCATTGAAAGACTAGCCTGTGTATCTACATTGATGTAAACATGTAACGACTGATATTCACACATTCTCACCGTTGATTTCTTGGAGGTTAACATTTGACAAACAAAGCGTACAGTTCGCCTTTACAAGAGTCTGTCCTCTGATCCTAGCGAGACACAGATTCACAAAATCCTGAGGGTCAAATAATTGTTTCATTACGAATCAAAGCATTCAATAAGCTGGGCATTGTGTCTTTATTAATGCACACACATACTGACTGGTAATGCATTGAAGACAAGTTTTATGGGGTGGGCATAACGACCGTTCAAACATGCATGTACTTAAACTAACTCCATATTATTCCTTAAAACTCAACAGGTTACATTAACAAAAGGAACAGATACTTTGAGTCTGCACATCACTGCAGGACAGTGGATTAAAAGCAGCTAATCCAGTCAGCCTGTGTTTGTGTTTTTATGAATGAAAGCGTACGGGAAAAGTATCTGAGCAATTTATCGATATTAAACCAATATCTTGACATGAGGCCCAATATCGCCGTGGAGTTTGGATGTCATTAACTCCTGATAGATGTAATGTTCTGGAGTTACAGCTGTGTTTACACTCGTTATACTTCTTCTCCTTTCCGTCAGACAGCCTTTCTTTGTCTATCTGCTCTTTAAAGCCACCAGACTCCACTGACAAAAAGAGCCATTTCCCCGCTGCAGAACACAAACATGTCTGGTTTGTTTGTGATATTGTTTGACTCTGATGAATTCAAACTAACTAACCCTTTAGTCAAACAAAGACAAAGGGGTTAGTTACGCATGATGTAAGAAAGGGCAATACATTAATATGATATCGATATTGTGATTGTAATATCCCACATGTGTCTTTTCCTGGTTTTGAACAAAATGATGGATTTCTCTGAGCTTACCAGTCATTTCATCCATATTACCGATGGTGTGTGTGTGTGTGTGTGTGTGTGTGTGTGTGTGTGTGTGTGTGTGTGTGTGTGTGTGTGTGTGTGTGTGTGTGTGTGTGTGTGTGTGTGTGTGTGTGTGTGTGTGTGTGTGTGTGTGTGTGTGTGTGTGTGTGTGTGTGTGTGTGTGTGTGTGTGTGTGTGTGTGTGTGTGTGTGTGCGTGCGTGCGTGCGTGCGTGCGTGCGTGCGTGCGTGCGTGTGTGTGTAAAATCTGTCTGTGTGTGTGTGTGTGTGTGTGTGTGTGTGTGTGTGTGTGTGTGTGTGTGTGTAAAATCTGTCTGTCTGTGTGTGTGTCTGTCTGTCTGTCTGTCTGTCTGTGTCTGTCTGTGTCTGTCTGTGTCTGTCTGTGTCTGTGTCTGTGTGTGTGTGTGTGTGTGTGTGTGTGTGTGTGTGTGTGTGTGTGTGTGTGTGTGTGTGTGTGATTATCCCTGTCATCTCCTAACGTCATGCTAGAGAGATCTGTGTCGTCCCTGAACCTCCGAACAGCGGCTCAAAACTAACAACCCATGAAGCCCAGATAGCCAATCCTCGCAGGACCTTGAAGAAGAATCTGTCGGACACATCAGGCCTCGCTCGTCCGGTCTCGCAGCAAACCGACCCTGTAAAAGATCGTACGTTCCCGTCATCTGAGTGACAACCAAACCCCCGAGGGACGTTCCTGCTCTCGACATGACTCGGTGTAAAAGTTGGAGGTCATGCAAGTGTTTGGAAAAAACCTCCAGAGCGAGCTTTGTGACGCTTTGACAGGTTGGACGGCTGGAGGTAGCGGAGATGGGGACGCTTTGATTGACACGCAGGAATGGCAGCGCTGTGTTTGTTTTTAGGACGACTTACAGATAGATTACAGCGTGTGATCGACTGACGCTCCACACAAACACTTCTGTAGGGAGCGAGCGAAAGCTAACGGGGGAGGGGAGGTTTCATGATTTAGTTGTGCTAGATTTAGAAGTCTCGTGACACCTGTCAGTCGTGTCAAAAACTGGTTGTCGAAAGATAAGCTGCCGTAATGTGTCTGTTGTTGCAGCGATGAGATTCTCTGACAGTAAACCTCGGAGCAGAGCTGCTGAAACGGAGCAGAGTGGCACAAAGTGAAGCTATTAGCTCCGCGGCGGTTAAGCCCCCGTCTCCATAACGCTCTATTTTCCCCCAACACAAAGCTGCTAATCGCTGTAACCCCTCTCTCCCCCGCCCGCATCCCACTCCCTCTGCCACCAGACACTTCCTGCTCTTACTAAATAAACATAGTAGACATAATAGCAGAGATCTGGCTCGCTCGGGTAGACAGTATGAGCCAGTGTTTGCTGGAGTGGCAGCCGGGCCTCAGATAAAGCCTTAATCTGGATCAGCGGTAATTAGACTGTGAGAAGTTCCTCATTATTACCAGAGATCGGATCCTGATGCGCCTTTTGAGTCCTCCCACAGAAGAGGAGCTCCGCGCCCCTAGATTAGGTTAAAGCTCCAATTATGTGCTGAAATATTCAAATCCTAGTCTGCAGTGATTTAGGAGTTCATTACCGGGTTAGTGGAGAGAGAGGGAGAGGGTTTAGAGTCACCGTGAATAACGCTCAGCGATGCAAAACCTGACAGGCTCCTTCAAAGGCAAAATACAGTTAGAGCTCCGTGCTGTACAGTAGAAGTACTCAGACCTTGTACTTGAAGTAAAAGTAGAAGTACTCAGATCTTGTAGTAAAAGTAGAAGTACTCAGACCTTGTACTTGAGTAAAAGTAGAAGTACTCAGACCTTGTACTTGAAGTAAAAGTAGAAGTACTCAGACCTTGTACTTGAGTTAAAGTAGAAGTACTCAGATCTTGTAGTAAAAGTAGAAGTACCCAGACCTTGTACTTGAGTAAAAGTAGAAGTACTCAGACCTTGTACTTGAGTTAAAGTAGAATTACTCAGACCTTGTACTTGAGTTAAAGTAGAAGTACTCAGATCTTGTAGTAAAAGTAGAAGTACTCAGACCTTGTACTTGAGTAAAAGTAGAAGTACTCAGACCTTGTACTTGAGTTAAAGTAGAATTACTCAGACCTTGTACTTGAGTAAAAGTAGAAGTACTCAGATCTTGTACTTGAGTAAAAGTAGAAGTACTCAGATCTGGTAGTAAAAGTAGAAGTACTCAGACCTTGTTCTTGAGTAAAAGTAGAAGTACTCAGATCTTGTACTTGAGTAAAAGTAGAAGTACTCAGATCTGGTAGTAAAAGTAGAAGTACTCAGATCTTGTACTTGAGTTAAAGTAGAAGTACTCAGATCTTGTAGTAAAAGTAGAAGTACTCAGACCTTGTACTTGAGTAAAAGTAGAAGTACTCAGATCTGGTAGTAAAAGTAGAAGTACTCAGATCTTGTACTTGAGTAAAAGTAGAAGTACTCAGATCTGGTAGTAAAAGTAGAAGTACTCAGACCTTGTTCTTGAGTAAAAGTAGAAGTACTCAGATCTTGTACTTGAGTAAAAGTAGAAGTACTCAGATCTGGTAGTAAAAGTAGAAGTACTCAGACCTTGTACTTGATTGAAAGTAGAAGTACTCAGATCTTGTACTTGAGTAAAAGTAGAAGTACTCAGATCTTGTACTTGAGTAAAAGTAGAAGTACTCAGATCTTGTAGTAAAAGTAGAAGTACTCAGATCTGGTAGTAAAAGTAGAAGTACTCAGACCTTGTACTTGAGTAAAAGTAGAAGTACTCAGATCTTGTAGTGAAAGTAGAAGTACTCAGATCTAGTACTTGAGTAAAAGTAGAAGTACTCAGATCTTGTACTTGAGTAAAAGTAGAAGTACACAGATCTTGTTCTTGAGTAAAAGTAGAAGTACTCAGATCTTGTACTTGAGTACAAGTAGAAGTACTCAGATCTTGTACTTAAGTGAAAGTAGAAGTACTCAGGTCTTGTACTTAAGTGAAAGTAGAAGTACTCAGGTATTGTACTTGAGTAAAAGTAGAAGTACTCAGATCTTGTACTTGAGTAAAAGTAGAAGTACTCAGATCTTGTACTTGAGTAAAAGTAGAAGTACTCAGATCTTGTACTTGAGTGAAAGTACAAGTACTCAGATCTTGTACTTGAGTAAAAGTAGAAGTACTCAGATCTTGTACTTGAGTAAAAGTAATAGTCCCAGAGTGTAGGAATACTCTGTTACAGTAAAAGTCCTGCATTCAAAATGTTCCTCAAGTGAAAGTAGAAAAGTATTCTCATCAAAATATAGTGAAAGACAGTAAAAGTAGTCGTTGTGCAGATTGGTCCATTTCAGAATAATAGATATGATATGTTTTATAATGATTGATCATGAAAGTGTTCTCAAAGCTGGTAAAGGTGCAGCTAGTTTGAATGACTTTGTATTCTGCAGGGTAGCTGGTGGATTTACTCCAGGTGGAACTAAAGTCTGATTTAACACTTGATTAGATTTCACATCATTCATCCACATCTGTGAAGTAACTAAAGGTATTAATATACATGTAGTGGAGAAACAAAACTCAAGAGGTTTGACACATTTCAATGACCAACAGAGAACAGTCACTGCTCATAACTGCAGGAAAGTGGATTAAATGCAGGTAATCCAACCGTTCATGATCTTTTTTTATAAATTAAAACACAGTGTTACCGTGTCAGACAAGTGGTGATGTGAACAATGAACAAACACATTTCTATTTAAAAAAACGACTTCTTAGCGCATCAATGAACACGCTTCATTGACAGTGATGGTGATGGAAAACAGCATGGCACTTTGAAAGGCAAAATAAAAGTGTTAGCGATCGATGCTATCCGATGCTATTCGATTCTATTGGATTCTATTGGATGCTATTCGATGCTATCCGATGCTATTCGATTCTATTGGATTCTATTGGATGCTATTCGATTCTATTGGATTCTATTGGATGCTATTCGATTCTATTCGATTCTATTGGATTCTATTGGATGCTATTCGATTCTATTCGATTCTATTCGATGCTATTCGATGCTATTCGATGCTATTCGATGCTATTCGATGCTATTCGTCACATTCGTGCTTCCACTGCCTCCCCCTTCCTGCTTCTTCTCTACTTCCACGAGTTGTCTTAATTCGTTTGGATAAATGTCTTCAAATGGAATTAGAAATCCCCGGCAACTTCCTTGTTTGGCTCTATTGAATTATGGGACTGGTGTAATTGACTGAGATTGCAGGGGGGGTGGGGGGGGGGTGGTTTAAACAGAAAGAAATCTAACTGTGTGTTATCTCCCTCTCCTTTTCCGCCCAGAGGCAAGAGCAAGATGAGTTGCTTTAATATCAGCCACCTCCACCCCCTGACACATGTGCAAACACATCCTCTGTCTCTCTCTCTCACACACACACACACACACACACACACACACACACACACACACACACACACACACACACACACACACACGCACACACATCAAATCGGACGTGAATCAGGGGAATGTGCGTCCGTAGTGCCGTTGTGTCGACTGCAGCTCGTTGTGTGTGATTTAAGCTCGGCTCTAATGTGCCTCTCGCTTAACCCCAGATCATATTTAATGATCTCCCTCCCTCTCTCTCCCTCTCTCTCCCTTTATCTCCCTTTATCTCCCCCTCTCTCTCTCTCTCTCTCTCTCTCTCTCTCTCTCTCTCTCTCTCTCTCTCTCTCTCGAGTGTCCACAGTACATTGTTTGCTGACAGTGTCCAGAGCAGTAACACTCAGGAGGATTGATGTTGTGTTTAAAGCTCCCGCGGCTCAGACTGATGTTGGAGTTTGAAGACACACTGAGTACATATTGGATTTTCAGTAAAGGACGTCAAGCGCTCACTTTATCCGACAGCTTCTGTTACCTCAACAGCTGCAGGGCGTAGAGATAGCTGCGAACGTTATCACAGTATTTAATAGTGTTGTTTGAAAAAGATAGAAAGAGCTACGCCGCTAATTTGCCTCAAAACCAGGATTAGGCGTCTAGTTTTTCCAACATGCAGTTCCACCTAGTGATGGCAGTTTGACACTGAAGCTTCGAACGGAGCTTCGACCTTGGACTTCCTATTCCATAGAAGCAGTGCTTCGAAGCTTGCTTCAAATCACGTAACATGTGACGTCCGAACCAGCAACTGCTTCATTTCCTGAATGAATCAACTCACTGGTTCGCCGTCCAATCAGGTGATTCAATGCACTGCCTCGTCTCGATTCTGACAGGTGACAGGTTGAAACAGTTTCAAATTTGAGCGCTTCAACACTTTATAACCGCTCTAAACAATGCGCAATGTGTGGGTTGTTGTCGTAGTTTGCATTGTTGCTGTTGAGTTGTGGTTGGCATTGCATTTGAATTGGATCATTATATATCACACTTCGAAATGTGGAGAAGTTGTGAATAAAAAAGAAAATGAGTAATATAAAAACACTTCAATGGTCTAAGGAATTGATAGTCCAGTGGATAGAGCCGGCGGCCAGGATGCGGCGATATCCTCTGCGCAGCTGGTTCAAAGCCCGGAATAGATAAACTTTGAATCATTGCTTTTCAACTTTAATACTTTAATAACTGATAAAAGGCCGTCTCCGCCCAAAAAAATGTCAAGCACTCTCTAGTCTCTTCTCAATAACCCAATACACACTATTATCAATCTTTAATTGCAAATAGAACATGATATTCAGTCTTAGTGTGCATCGAATATTTTTCAAGGCAGAGATGCGTTAAACCCACTGCAGCCTTGCACTTCGCCAGGAGAGGTCGCTGTAACTGAAGCTTCAAGAAATGAACCTATTTCCGACACAATTGTCCAAGTGGTTCGACGCTTCATTCAAAGCTTCATTTTGCCATCACTAGTTCCACCTCACATACGTTTAAAGAAGTATTTTTGACCTGCTGGAAAATAAGTGTTAAACAAAAAGATAGCACTTTTATAAATGTCCTTTATAAGCCATCACCTACAGTGGCTCACGGGTGCTCACGGGTGCTAACGTGCTACAACGACCCGAATCACCTCCATCAGGAGAAACGTGCTGCAGCTTCAGAAACGATGCAGATCTACAAACACAAATGTTTCTGTCCACAGGGAGTCATGTGATCACATTCATCAATATATCACAGCTCTCAGATATATCCAGAGCCTGTCTCTGATTGGCTGAAGCACCAAACAGATCATTGCAGCATTACCCATAATTCCCCTCGGTTTCAGCCCTGTTTCCAAAGTGCTGATTCTCTGTCTGTTACTTTAGATGAAAATAAGGAGCCCCTGATGATGTAGAAGAGACATGAAGAAGAGGGGACACATGTTGATGTAGAAGAGACATGAAGAAGAGGGGACACATGTTGATGTAGAAGAGACATGAAGAAGAGGGGACACATGTTGATGTAGAAGAGACATGAGGAAGAGGGCACACATGTTGATGTAGAAGAGACATGAAGAAGAGGGGACACATGTTGATGTAGAAGAGACATGAAGAAGAGGGGACACATGTTGATGTAGAAGAGACATGAAGAAGAGGGGACACATGTTGATGTAGAAGAGACATGAAGAAGAAGGGACACATGTTGATGTAGAAGAGACATGAAGAAGAGGGGACACATGTTGATGTAGAAGAGACATGGAGAAGAGGGGACACATGTTGATGTAGAAGAGATCTGAAGAAGAGGGGACACGTGTTGATGTAGAAGAGATCTGAAGAAGAGGGGACACATGTTGATGTAGAAGAGACATGGAGAAGAGGGGACACATGTTGATGTAGAAGAGATCTGAAGAAGAGGGGACACGTGTTGATGTAGAAGAGACATGAAGAAGAGGGGACACATGTTGATGTAGAAGAGACATGAAGAAGAGGGGACACATGTTGATGTAGAAGAGACATGAAGAAGAGGGGACACATGTTGATGTAGAAGAGACATGGAGAAGAGGGGACACATGTTGATGTAGAAGAGACATGAAGAAGAGGGGACACATGTTGATGTAGAAGAGACATGAAGAAGAAGGGACACATGTTGATGTAGAAGAGACATGGAGAAGAGGGGACACATGTTGATGTAGAAGAGACATGAAGAAGAGGGGACACATGTTGATGTAGAAGAGACATGGAGAAGAAGGGACACATGTTGATGTAGAAGAGACATGGAGAAGAGGGGACACATGTTGATGTAGAAGAGACATGGAGAAGAGGGGACACATGTTGATGTAGAAGAGACATGGAGAAGAGGGGACACATGTTGATGTAGAAGAGAAATGAAGAAGAGGGGACACATGTTGATGTAGAAGAGACATGGAGAAGAAGGGACACATGTTGATGTAGAAGAGACATGGAGAAGAGGGGACACACATTGATGTAGAAGAGATATGGAGAAGAGGGGACACACATTGATGTAGAAGAGACATGAAGAAGAGGGGACACATGTTGATGTAGAAGAGACATGGAGAAGAGGGGACACATGTTGATGTAGAAGAGACATGAAGAAGAGGGGACACATGTTGATGTAGAAGAGACATGAAGAAGAAGGGACACATGTTGATGTAGAAGAGACATGGAGAAGAGGGGACACATGTTGATGTAGAAGAGAAATGGAGAAGAGGGGACACATGTTGATGTAGAAGAGACATGGAGAAGAAGGGACACATGTTGATGTAGAAGAGACATGGAGAAGAAGGGACACATGTTGATGTAGAAGAGACATGGAGAAGAGGGGACACATGTTGATGTAGAAGAGACATGGAGAAGAAGGGACACATGTTGATGTAGAAGAGACATGGAGAAGAGGGGACACATGTTGATGTAGAAGAGACATGGAGAAGAGGGGACACATGTTGATGTAGAAGAGACATGGAGAAGAGGGGACACATGTTGATGTAGAAGAGAAATGAAGAAGAGGGGACACATGTTGATGTAGAAGAGACATGGAGAAGAAGGGACACATGTTGATGTAGAAGAGACATGGAGAAGAGGGGACACATGTTGATGTAGAAGAGACATGAAGAAGAGGGGACACATGTTGATGTAGAAGAGACATGAAGAAGAGGGGACACATGTTGATGTAGAAGAGACATGAAGAAGAGGGGACACATGTTGATGTAGAAGAGACATGGAGAAGAGGGGACACATGTTGATGTAGAAGAGACATGAAGAAGAGGGGACACATGTTGATGTAGAAGAGACATGAAGAAGAAGGGACACATGTTGATGTAGAAGAGACATGGAGAAGAGGGGACACATGTTGATGTAGAAGAGAAATGGAGAAGAGGGGACACATGTTGATGTAGAAGAGACATGGAGAAGAAGGGACACATGTTGATGTAGAAGAGACATGGAGAAGAAGGGACACATGTTGATGTAGAAGAGACATGGAGAAGAGGGGACACATGTTGATGTAGAAGAGACATGGAGAAGAAGGGACACATGTTGATGTAGAAGAGACATGGAGAAGAGGGGACACATGTTGATGTAGAAGAGACATGGAGAAGAGGGGACACATGTTGATGTAGAAGAGAAATGAAGAAGAGGGGACACATGTTGATGTAGAAGAGACATGGAGAAGAAGGGACACATGTTGATGTAGAAGAGACATGGAGAAGAGGGGACACACATTGATGTAGAAGAGACATGGAGAAGAGGGGACACATGTTGATGTAGAAGAGACATGGAGAAGAGGGGACACATGTTGATGTAGAAGAGAAATGAAGAAGAGGGGACACATGTTGATGTAGAAGAGACATGGAGAAGAAGGGACACATGTTGATGTAGAAGAGACATGGAGAAGAGGGGACACACATTGATGTAGAAGAGATATGGAGAAGAGGATTTTGCAGAATAGGTGACCTTTAAAATAAGCCCATAACCCTTTAATTTCCACCAACCTCTCGGGCCACCGTAGCAAACTGGTCAAACTGGTCAAACTGGTCAAACTGGTCAAACTGGTCAAACTGGTCAAACTGGTCAAACTGGTCAAACTGGTCAAAGTTCCAGTATAACTCTCTAATGACTGCTCTTGTTTAAAACTTTGGGATCTAGCTTTCTGCGCTCTTCATTCAATTATCTCAGTCTGGGTTTCGGAGTTGTTCCAGAAGCTTCTCCACCCAGACAATAATAACCCAGATCGAGTCAGATTATCATATTCATCATAACTGAGAGGAATACAGAACCCCCCCGGTGACTAGCTTAAACAGAAATTCTGTTCTTTTGTTTTATTCCTCAGAAAGCTGCGGGGTAGACGGACTCTGTTTTAAATCAGAATTAAAGATTTACTTGTTGGCTGATGTTCTGTATGTCCAGCTCTAATATTCCCTTTGTCTGGGTTTTAGTTATGTTATGCTTTTGTCTGTCAATGCTATTTATTATGTATCTGCTTATATAACTCTCTTTAAAATATCAAGGCAGAGTTTATTCTCATTTCCCAAAAAGTCTCCTAAATCTAAATGAACTAATTGACTATTGGCTATAATGTCAGGTATCGTAAGTTATTATATAGAGAGCATGTTTCTCTGGGTGCTTCTCAATGTCGAGGAAGGATGCTCCAGAGCCACTATTTCAAGCATGCTACGTCATCGAGTCCCGCCGAAGGACTGTTCCAATGTCCAGGATGCTTGGAATTCAACCGAGGCCGGCGTCCTTCGTTGCGGGATATTTCGAGGCTGCACATGTGTATCCTCCGCGGTCTTAAAATCCCCACAATGCTTTGCACACGAACCAATTTCCCAAATCTTCATTTAATGCGGGGCCTCGCATATGACGCACACTTAGCCTGTTCCACCATTCTTCGTCTTTCGAGGCTAAAGGATTCTTGCCTCGCTTCTGAAGGACCTGACTCGGAGGGACATGTCCTACCAAGGAAGCGTCCTCGACATTGAGAAAACATCCACTGTCTCCTCTGCTTTATAAATACTGAATAAACATCCTTAATATCGAAGACACACAGCACTGAATACAAATAATACGTATATTAAAAAAACACAGAAGAAGGTAAATCTTTTTTTTTGAAATAATACCTTTTGAAAATAATGAATTACATTTTTTTATTTAAACGCTAGAAAGATTTGCAGTAAAAAATAAAATAGAATACAAATATTTACATTTGAATAATACAAATAGTTATTTTCACAACATAAGAAAAGTAAAAATGGGCAATAACATATAAAAACAATTAAATACACATACTTATATGAACATTAGCAATAAAGTAATAAGCGGGGGAATAATGCAAGATGTGCATATTGTTTTAGTACAATGTGCACATCTTGCATTATTCCCCCGCTCTGCCCTCACATACTTAACTCTCCCTCCTCTCACCTGTCAGCCTCCCTCCCCCCCTCCTCCCCCTCTCTGCACACCGCCCCGCTGGTTGTTCTGGTTCTGGTCTGTGTTTGTGTTTTAATGGCAGCGGCGCCTGTCACAAACGCTCTGACTGCTCATTATCTCAGAGACTCAGCAGCACCTGAGCTCAGGGCAGATTCACTGTGAGGGAGGAGAGGAGACGAGAGAGGAGGAGAGGAGAGGAGATGAGAGAGGAGGAGAGAAGAGGAGAGGAGAGAGAGAGGAGATGACTTATTATTATTGCTATATATGACTTGTTCTATTCTTGTTTTTAGCATTTACGATCATTGTTGTTATTGTTATAAATTATGCAGATTTATTATTTTTTGTTGACATTTCTTATAATTTGTTTTTTTATTCTAATGTACAGTGTTTTATTATGTTTTATATGTATGTCTCCTGCACTACTTTATTGTGTGTGTGTGTGTGTGTGTGTGTGTGTGTGTGTGTGTGTGTGTGTGTGTGTGTGTGTGTGTGTGTGTGTGTGTGTGTGTGTGTGTGTGTGTGTGTGTGTGTGTGTGTGTGTGTGTGTGTGTGTGTGTGTGTGTGTGTGTGTGTGTGTGTGTGTGTGTGTGTGTTCAGAACTCGAGTGCGGACCACCGTGTGCGGCTGGACCTCGGTCTGTGGGATAAATTCAGTGAATTGGCCACAAAGTGCATTATAAAGATCGTGGAGTTTGCCAAACGAGTTCCTGGCTTCACGGCGCTCACCATCGCCGACCAGATCACTCTCCTGAAGGCCGCCTGCCTCGACATCCTGGTGAGGCTCTTATTGTGGAGGGGTTAAACTTCAGTGCTCTTATTGTGGAGGGGTTACACTTCAGTGCTCTTATTGTGGAGGGGTTACACTTCAGGGCTCTTATTGTGGAGTGTTACACTTCGGTGCTCTTATTGTGGAGGGGTTACACTTCAGTGCTCTTATTGTGGAGGGGTTACACTTCAGTGATCTTATTGTGGAGGGGTTACACTTCAGGGCTCTTATTGTGGAGGGGTTACACTTCGATGCTCTTATTGTGGAGGGGTTACACTTCAGGGCTCTTATTGTGGAGGGGTTACACTTCAGGGCTCTTATTGTGGAGGGGTTACACTTCACTGCTCTTATTGTGGAGGGGTTACACTTCAGTGCTCTTATTGTGGAGGGGTTACACTTCACTGCTCTTATTGTGGAGGGGTTACACTTCAGTGCTCTTATTGTGGAGGGGTTACACTTCAGTGCTCTTATTCTGGAGGGGTTACACTTCAGTGCTCTTATTGTGGAGGGGTTACACTTCAGTGCTCTTATTGTGGAGGGGTTACACTTCACTGCTCTTATTGTTGAGGGGTTACACTTCAGTGCTCTTATTGTGGAGGGGTTACACTTCAGTGCTCTTATTGTGGAGGGGTTACACTTCAGGGCTCTTATTGTGGAGGGGTTACACTTCAGGGCTCTTATTCTGGAGGGGTTACACTTCAGTACTCTTATTGTGGAGGGGTTACACTTCAGGGCTCTTATTGTGGAGGGGTTACACTTCAGGGCTCTTATTCTGGAGGGGTTACACTTCAGTGCTCTTATTGTGGAGGGGTTACACTTCAGTGCTCTTATTGTGGAGGGGTTACACTTCAGGGCTCTTATTCTGGAGGGGTTACACTTCAGTGCTCTTATTGTGGAGGGGTTACACTTCAGGGCTCTTATTGTGGAGGGGTTACACTTCAGGGCTCTTATTGTGGAGGGGTTACACTTCAGTGCTCTTATTGTGGAGGGGTTACACTTCAGTGCTCTTATTGTGGAGGGGTTACACTTCAGTGCTCTTATTGTGGAGGGGTTACACTTCAGGGCTCTTATTGTGGAGGGGTTACACTTCAGGGCTCTTATTGTGGAGGGGTTACACTTCAGTGCTCTTATTCTGGAGGGGTTACACTTCAGTGCTCTTATTGTGGAGGGGTTACACTTCAGTGCTCTTATTGTGGAGGGGTTACACTTCAGTGCTCTTAGTGTGGAGGGGTTACACTTCAGTGCTCTTATTGTGGAGGGGTTACACTTCAGTGCTCTTATTGTGGAGGGGTTACACTTCACTGCTCTTATTGTGGAGGGGTTACACTTCAGTGCTCTTATTGTGGAGGGGTTACACTTCAGTGCTCTTATTGTGGAGGGGTTACACTTCAGGGCTCTTATTGTGGAGGGGTTACACTTCAGTGCTCTTATTGTGGAGGGGTTACACTTCAGTGCTCTTATTGTGGAGGGGTTACACTTCAGGGCTCTTATTGTGGAGGGGTTACACTTCAGTGCTCTTATTGTGGAGGGGTTACACTTCACTGCTCTTATTGTGGAGGGGTTACACTTCAGGGCTCTTATTCTGGAGGGGTTACACTTCAGTGCTCTTATTGTGGAGGGGTTACACTTCAGTGCTCTTATTGTGGAGGGGTTACACTTCAGGGCTCTTATTCTGGAGGGGTTACACTTCAGTGCTCTTATTGTGGAGGGGTTTTCTTCAGTGCTCTTATTGTGGAGGGGTTACACTTCAGGGCTCTTATTCTGGAGGGGTTACACTTCAGGGCTCTTATTCTGGAGGGGTTACACTTCAGTGCTCTTATTGTGGAGGGGTTACACTTCAGTGCTCTTATTGTGGAGGGGTTACACTTCAGGGCTCTTATTCTGGAGGGGTTACACTTCAGTGCTCTTATTGTGGAGGGGTTACACTTCAGTGCTCTTATTCTGGAGGGGTTACACTTCAGGGCTCTTATTCTGGAGGGGTTACACTTCAGTGCTCTTATTGTGGAGGGGTTACACTTCAGTGCTCTTATTGTGGAGGGGTTACACTTCAGGGCTCTTATTCTGGAGGGGTTACACTTGATTTTTAGGGTTGTAGAATTGCATTGTGGTGCTTTTATTTTGGAGGGACTACACTTGTTCTTAATGGTGGTGTAAGGTTCTTTTATTTTGGAGAAAATCAACCAATTTAGTGTTTCGATTTTAGAGGAGAGGAGAGAAGAGAAAGGAGAGAGAGAGAGAGAGAGAGAGAGAGAGAGAGAGAGAGAGAGAGAGAGAGAGAGAGAGAAAGGAGAGAGAGAGAGGATAGAGAGAGGAGAAGAGAAAGGAGAGAGAGAGAGAGAGGAGAGGAGAGGAGAAAGGAGAGAGAGAGAGGATAGAGAGAGGAGAAGAGAAGCGAAAGGAGAGAGAGAGAGAGAGGAGAGGAGAGGAGAAAGGAGAGAGAGAGAGGATAGAGAGAGGAGAAGAGAAAGGAGAGAGAGAGAGAGAGAGAGAGAGGAGAGGAGAGGAGAAAGGAGAGAGAGAGAGGATAGAGAGAGGAGAAGAGAAAGGAGAGAGAGAGAGAGAGAGAGAGAGAGGAGAGGAGAGGAGAAAGGAGAGAGAGAGAGGATAGAGAGAGGAGAAGAGAAGAGAAAGGAGAGAGAGAGAGAGAGAGAGAGAGGAGAGGAGAGGAGAGAAGAGAAAGGAGAGAGAGAGAGAGAGAGGAGAGGAGAGGAGAGAGGATAGAGAGAGGAGAGGAGAGGATAGAGAGAGGAGAGGAAAGGAGAAAGGATAGAGAGGAGAGGAGAAAGGAGAGGTTGTGCTTTTATTTTGGCGGTATTAAACATGGCCTGAATGCACAGATCTAACCCTAAAGTTAGATATGTGCATTCAGGTGCTTTTATTTTGTAGGAATACCGTTGAGTGTTTAAATAACTGAGTAATAAAGAATCAAGAAGATTATTAATGTTACAGTCCAAGACCACACAACTTTATAAACACTACCTTATTAGAACGTTCCAGAATATCCATATCTCAGATTCTCAAAGACTCAACGATTGTGTTTTTCTTTACATTGTTAAAATAGTTGTTTGTTGACATGCTGCAACATGTCAACAAACAACAAGGGTCCCTGTCACTGCACTCGTTAGAGACGTGTGTGTGCTGTGCAGCTGCAGAGAGGCTTGTCCTCAGCAGGTCTTCAGTGGAGCGATGTTCGGTCACTGCAGTAATGAGATGGAAAATGGAAAAACGTCCGCCTCTCTTCCGCTTCTGTCTGAGATCAGATTAACACACATCGCTCAGAGAGGAGGAGGAAGTGATGACAGGCTGGAGCATGGTCTGTGTAACCTGCACTGTTAGCACACCATGCTAACTGTTAGCACACCATGCTAACTGTTAGCACACCATGCTAACTGTTAGCACACCATGCTAACTGTTAGCACACCATGCTAACTGTTAGCACACCATGCTAACTGTTAGCACACCATGCTAACTGTTAGCACACCATGCTAACTGTTAGCACACCATGCTAACTGTTAGCACACCATGCTAACTGTTAGCACACCATGCTAACTGTTAGCACACCATGCTAACTGTTAGCACACCATGCTAACTGTTAGCACACCATGCTAACTGTTAGCACACAATGCTAACTGTTAGCACACAATGCTAACTGTAAGCAAACAATGCTAACTGAGGTATTTTGCTATCATATAATACCAGGCTATGCTAGCTCTACTTAAATCAGGGGTGGCAAACTCATTTCAGTTAAGGGGCCACATACTGCTCACTTTGATCTAAAGTGGGCCGGACCAGTAACATCATAGCATAATAACCCACAGGCCCTACATAACGACAATATTTCTGTTTAAGTCAAATAAGTAGCTACAAGTATTCGGAAAATGTCCACATGTAATGAGACGCAAAACGTTATGAACAAACTGAAATGTACTGTATTAAGACAAACAAGTGCAATTTCAAGTGCTACACACATGTTCTTTACAACAGATCACAGTTTCCACCTGAACTGACTCACCACAAAATGCAAATAAAAACGTGGGAGCTATTAAGTGAGGAGTTTGAGTTACCTCCCTTGCCTTGAAAATATAGAATTTTTATATTGGCAGTGCAGCCACAGTGTCACATCAAATCAAACTTTTTTTTGCCTATTGAAGCTGCTGATTGACATTATAATACACAATGTTCAGTGACAGAATAATATAACATTTTCAAATATTTCAGCAGGTTCTTATTTTCACAGAACTGAGGTCACAGAACTGATTAATTTGCTCCTGAAACTTGACATCTTTTAGCCCTCACAAGGGCATCAATATCAGGCTTAAAATCCTGACTAGCAGCCAATTTAATTATTTCATTCAGGCACTTGTGTGTGAGTCTTGAGCGCAGCTTTGTTTTAGTAATGTTCATTACAGAGAAAACCTGTTCACAAAGGTAGTCCCAAACATGCTCAAAACCGTTGCTGCCAGGGCTGTCAATTTGGGGTATCCTGGCAAAAGATACCGATAAAATGTGGACAAGTCCGACGAGGCAAATTTGTCCTTTAAATCCTGATCACATTGTAAGTCGATTATCTCAAGTTGTATGTCGACGGGCAGATCCGCAGCCTTAACTGCAAATGGCGAGCGAAAAACTGCAAACTCTGTCTCAAGCTCACCAAAGACCTGAAACCGCCGCTCAAACTCCCGCAGCAATTCCGTAATTTTGTCTTTGTACCGTCTCATGTCAGAAGTAACTCCGGTCGTATGCACATTTCTTAGATGAGGGAAATGAGCAGAGTCACCACTTGACAGCTGTGTCTCCCACAAAGCCAGCTTCAACTTAAATGCGCTTATGCTGTCATAATATTCTGTGACAACTTTTTTGCGACCTTGCATCGTTATGTTCAGATTATTCAAGTGCTCTGAAATATCCACCATAAATGCAAGGTCCTGCAGCCATTCTGGGTTTTTTAATTCATGCACTGGCTTACCCTTTTTCTCCATGAACTGTCCAATTTCCTCGCGTAGATCAGAAAAACGCTTCAGCACGGCACCTCGGCTCAACCACCTTGCTTCAGTGTGATATGGTAGGCTACAGGTGATGTCTTTATCACTGAGGAGGCTGTCGAACTGACGGTGATTCAGCCCTCTGGCTCGGATGAAATTAACCGTTTGAACAACCACTTTCATGACGTGATCCATTTTTAACGACTTGCAACACAATGCCTCCTGGTGCAAAATACAGTGGAATGTCCAAAAACGATCTCCTCCATTTGCTGCTTGTACTTTCTCCCTGAATTTCGTTGCAACACCTGCTTTTTTCCCAATCATTGATGGCGCGCCGTCTGTAGCCAGACTGACAGCACGGGTCCAGTCCACTCCAACCCTGTCCAGTGCTTCAACGAGAGCGCTAAAAATGTCATCCGCTTTAGTGGTGTCTGTCATAGGAACCAACTCAAGGAACTCTTCGGTGACCGTCAAAGTCTCATCAACACCACGAATGAATATGGCCAGTTGAGCAACATCTGTAATGTCAGTGCTCTCATCGATTGCAACTGAAAATGCTACGAATGACTTGACTTTTGTTTTTTTCTGGCTATCCAAATCTGCTGAAAGATCGGCAATCCTATCCTTCACTGTATTCCTCGTTAGACTAATGTTGGCAAAAGCCTGTCGCTTCTCAGGGCACACCATTTCTGCAGCCTTCAGCATGCATGTTTTCACAAACTCACCCTCAGAGTATGGCTTTGAGGCTGATGCTATTTCGTTAGCGATGAGATAGCTGGCTTTCACTGCTGCGTCACTTATATCTCGGCTCCGGGTAAAAATGGCCTGTTGTTTCTTTAGACCTGATAGCAGGTCATTTATCTTTTCTTTTCTCCGTTGTCCTTGCAAGCAGTCGTATTTCTCTCCATGGTGAGTCTCATAATGGCGGCGAATATTATATTCTTTGAGCACAGCAACTTGCTGCGAACACACCAAGCATACAGGTTTTCCATTTACCTCTGTAAAAAAATAGGATGCAGTCCATTTTTCTTGGAAAACTCGGCACTCCGTGTCCACTTTTCTCTTTTTTGACAGAGACATTTGGGGATGAGGGTGTCAGAGGTTATTGACTGCATTCACTACTCTTACTCATCACTTGTTTTACAGTCTGGCTGCGCTCTCACTGGTACCGGTGCGGTAGTGCGCCCACTAGTGGAAGGATTCAAAATAGCAGTTTTTTTTCCTCCTCTCACAGCCTACTTAGCAAAGTCCTTCAGCTCCGTGGGCCAAGCTGAAATGCTTCCCGGGCCGGATCTGGCCCGCGGGCCGTATGTTTGCCATCCCTGACTTAAATAGTTGTTCCTTAAAACGCGGTGCTGGAAAAAGAGAAAGTGACACAGGCTGATCTGCATTTTGGTTTGGGAACTCAAAATGTGTGATTTATTTATGAAGATGGGTATTTATGTGAGGTTTAAATGCAAAACTCATCCAGACACAACCTGGGTAAATGAACACTGAATACCTACTGTATCTGTATCACGTGAGTTCTTTAGGAGCGTCTGTACCAAACAAGGATTCAATAAGACTGTATATAATTATTTCACATATTTTGACTTTACCAAATATTGGTTATCAAGATTAGATCATTGTTAAGACATTATAAGATGAGATAAGTAGAGTGAATTTAAGGTCAGCTAAACTAAGCTAAGAAACGATATGCTGCGCTATAGTACGCTATGCTACACTATGGTACTGTAACCCACTGGATAGACCAAGGTTAACAAAGCTTATTGGTTCATATTGCAATCATGATTGCAGTTGGACTCAAATCCGCCAAGTCCCGCCTCCTCACTCGTTGACGACGTGTGTTTGAGGGAGCAGCGTCACGCTGGAAGAACGGAGACACTTTTGATCATCATATGAACAAAACAGCGCAAATTCAGAGTTTTACCGCGGCGGCGGCGGTGGACCAATCTCTGAGGCCGGTGTTGGAGCTGCTTTGGAAAGCGGGAGTTTTCATTGTTTTATTTTCCTCTGTGAGTGAAGCAACACGCTACATGCTACATGCTAGTTGCTGCCTGCATGCTGCGGGCCTCGTGGTGTGTTAGCCACCTAGCTCTTTTGAGAGTTCAGTTAGGTTGAGGTTGATAGTTACAGTAGCTATATATTGTGTATTACTATACAGTGCTAACAAGAACTAGACATTTATTTTGTTTACTACAATGTTTTGAGCATTAATGTTTAAACTGTAAATGCTTATCTTGATCTACATTTCATGATTTCATGGTTATTGACGTCAGTGTGTTTTTAGTAGTGCATGTAGAATGAATCTTTTATTTACAATGCAACAGTTTTCCATATTATGGTATCTAAACGTGTTGTATATTTGCATTGATAATTTAGCACTGCACAGTTATGATATTTGATGCACATGTGTTGAAGATACATTTGCAATGTTTTAAGCCGTGTTATATTACACAGGCTGGGTTTTTATGATACCCTTGGATTGTGGACTCTGGATTTTCTCCCTGACGAGGGGGATGGCGAGCTTCCAATGACAACCTGAACACCTTATCTTTCCGCTACCAGTGGTAGGATTTTGAGAGGACCTTACAGGAACTGATCAAATAACTATTTTCTTTTGGGGTGCACCTAAGTGTCAAGAGCTTTATTTAGAACAGTGTTGTTTATTCCTGTGCCAATATATATATGTTTTCCTTTATAAAATCAGTATTCACTTCATTCACTCTGGTGTTCGACTTCATTTATTACCCATCCTTTAAGAACCTGGAATACTGGTCCAGTTGTCACACACCTGACAGACTGGTTACAGTACACTATGGTACGCTATGCTACACTATGGTACACTATGGTACGCTATGGTACACTATGCTACACTATGGTACGCTATGCTACACTATGGTACACTATGGTACGCTATCAGGGTGTCCGCGGGGTCTTAAAAAGTATTAAAAGTTGATAAATCAATTTAGCGAAAATTAAGGCTATTAAAAAGTATTAAACGGCATTTTCCAAGGTATTAAGAAGGTCCACAGCAACGACAACATGAAACACCCTTTAATTTAGTGAATCGACATGTCGGGAAACCCCTCAAGGCGGCCCCATGCATAGCGCGCCGTAAAATGCTGCTTCTTATTTTAAGTTTCGTTGCCTTGCTCCGCTCTGTGTGTGGGGGGGACTAAACGACTACGGTAACGGGTCCCAAGGTGGGTAGACCGGCTACGCAACGCTCTTGGGGTCCAACGGCTCCGTATGATCATTTTCTGATAACGATGAAATAGCCCGCCTCCCTCTCCCCACGTCTCCTGCTGCTGCTGGGCTGTCAGAAGAGGGGGAGGAAAAGAGAGGAAGTCACCGTTTATTAAATATTATTATATTATTATACAGAGAACAGAGTCGTTATCAATTTGTTTTAAAGCTCAATAAATAACAAAGAAGACCTCTGACCGGCACTTTTCTAATTTTGTACGGAAGATTTAAACTTTAACGGACATGTTGACCGGCGGAACATTTTTTTTACGGAAACTCTAACGCACGGTTCCCTCGTTCCTTGGAAGAGGCGGAGAGGTGGGTGTTTTTCATCTGCTGGTGGACTACCTGAGAGATACAGCAGGAGAACACGCCGTCCACCGCGGAGAATAAACAGAAGGGCAACCATGGCAACCATGCTCCGGGGTCTTCTTCGCTGCTTTTGGTGTATTTTGTGGCGGCAGCAGCGCCACTTACAGGCCTGACGTATGTATTACAGCGTTTCCAGCATTTCCAGCGGTCTAGTGTGAACGGACACGTTAATGAATCGAATGCGTGTGAACGGAAGACTTTTTTGCGTTTGCGTATGCGTTTTACGGTATGCGTCCTCGTCGGGCCGGGGTCTAATCCAAACTATATCCGATCACAGAGATCTGCTATTTTAAAGTAAAGTCAACACATATCGACCCTAATATAGTCTATATTAAGAACGAGAAAAGTCTTAAAATATATCATTTTTTGTAAACATATGACAAATGTGTGAGGGTGATGACGTCAGAGCATCGTCCTATGTGCCAGGGCTTAGCCCCGGACAGCACCAGCCCAATTTAACCCCTGGGTATTTGTGAGGGAGCTCCTATAGCATTACCCCGCTGAAGCTCACCAAAGTTTAATATATTTCATAGTTCAAAGTTTTGTCAATTGTTTTTTTTATTGGTCAAATACTGGTTTCTAATGGTTTCTGAGGAGTTTTACTGGAATGAAAGAGCACAGAGTCTACAGAAGCAACAAAGCAGCATACTGCAATAAACCTGACCTTCACAGAGAGGTTGAAGTTCATGTGGAGAGGAGGCTTCAGTAGTCTGTCTGCACTCTGTTTAGTTGTGCTATCTTACAATCAATATAGTAAATGTGAGGTAAAGTGTGTAGCCAATGTAACCAGTTAGAACTCAAAGTTGCGATGAGGTCTTAAAATGTATGGAAAGGGTCTTAAAAAAGGTCTTAAAAGGTATTAAATTTGACCTCAGGATTCCTGCATATACCCTGGCTATGCTACACTATGGTACACTATGCTACGCTATGGTACGCTATGCTACGCTATGGTACGCTTTGCTACACTATGGTACGCTATGGTATGCTATGGTACGCTATGGTACGCTATGTTATGCTATGGTACGCTATGCTACACTATGGTACGCTACACTATTGCAGGGTTTCCCAAAGTGGGAACCGCGAGATGATTACAAAATAATAATGGAAATATAAAAATTATTTTAAAAAATTGATACATTTTTTTAATTTTTTTTTTTAAATTATTATTAATAATAACGTTAGCATAGACATTTTTTTCTTTGACAATCCACTAGCGCAGTGTTTCTCAAACTTTTTCTTTTTTTCTGAAATTCCCGACAGGGGGTCGCCAGTCTCTGGCACTGTTATTTTGGGGGTCGCGGGCGGAAAAGTTTGGGAATCCCTGCCCTAAGCTACGCTATCCTATCCTACCCTATGGCACACTATGTTACACTATGCTACGCTATGCTATCCTACCCTATGGCACACTATGTTACACTATGCTACGCTATGCTATACGATAAGATATCATTTCAACATAAGATACGATACAACACAAAAGTTCAGTTCAGGCCGTATCATAAGATAAGATACACCTTTATTGGTCCTCGTAGCAACGTGTTGAAACAGCAACAGGAATAACATTTAGCCGATAGAATTTGGCTAAACTAATATATATATATTACGTGCATCATGTTATTGCACAACTCCATTCATTGTGCAGCCTTACAGTTTTCTGCACACACACTCAGCTTGTTATAAGATAAGATAAGAAGTACTTTATTGATCCCAATTTGAGAAATGTTTGTGTTGCAGCAGCATAAAAAGACACGGCATTGTACATTAACAATTAAAAGACTAGAAATAAACATTCCAAATTCTAAACATCTCAAGAAATAAAAGTGTGTGTGTGTGTGTGTGTGTGTGTGTGTGTGTGTGTGTGTGTGTGTGTGTGTGTGTGTGTGTGTGTGTGTGTGTGTGTGTGTGTGTGTGTGTGTGTGTGTGTGTGTGTGTGTGTGTGTGTGTGTGTGTGTGTGTGTGTGTGTGTGAGAGAGCGTGGAGCGAGTTGTCAGGTGTGTAAGAGTTGAGGTGAAGCTGGGATGATGCTGGCTCTACTGTCTGAACGAAGGGCGTAGGTACTGGACAGGGAAGATCAAACGCAGTGTGTGTGTGTGTGTGCGTGCGTGCACGTGTGTGTGTGTGTGCCCAGGCCTGGCCAGCCGGTGCGAGTCACCGCCAGCAGCCGTGTTTTATTCTGTTTCATGTTGCAGACACGCTGCCACTCACTGTCAGAGCTGGCCCACTCACACAGCTTCAAAGGAGACTGTAGACACACACACACACACACACACACACACACACACACACACACACACACACACACACACACACACTGTGCAGCAGGTGATTCTCCTTCAGTGTGAGGAAGGTCATTGTTTGGCTTGTTGTTCTTTATGTGAAACTTCTTCCACCTGCCTCACACTTCTCAGAGTTATTATCAGTCAGAAACACCAGGTTAATAAAGTGTGAAAATAAAAAGACTTAACAAATAGATTGTGGTGATCAGCTGGTTAAACTGGCCAGATGAATGTCATGTCTTTATTTAAGATGAAGTGTTCGTTAGAGGTGTTGCAACATATTAGTATTTAGAATAATAGGGTCATATTGAATACCTTTGGTGAATCGTCTGATGTTGAGACAGCCCCAGACTGGATTCCCCTGAATAACACCTGCATGAATCGTACTTACTTTCATATCTCAATTATTTTTATTTGATTCAACTCTCTGTCGCTTTTGAGGCAGTAAAAGCTTTTGTGCTGCCTTGAAGGAGACAGAAAACTAGTTTGTTGTGCTGATCGCTGATGGTCACATCATCGATTCAGTCCAAGAGGTTTTCTAACCCGATAAATGAAGTTTCGTGAACATTCTCCACGCTGACAGCCTGAAGCAACTCTCGATGCGTGCTCTAAAAGCTGCTCGACTGAAAGACAAAAGCCAAACTCTAGTAAGTAAAGTAACCTGTCCTTTAAATCTTTGTCTCCTCGTCCCCCTCAGATCCTGCGCATCTGTACGCGCTACACCCCGGATCAGGACACCATGACCTTCTCCGACGGCCTGACTCTGAACCGCACTCAGATGCACAACGCCGGCTTCGGCCCGCTCACAGACCTCGTCTTCACCTTCGCTCACCAGCTGCTGCCCATCGAGATGGACGACACGGAGACAGGGCTACTGAGCGCCATCTGCCTCATCTCCGGAGGTATTTGAAGAGACACCACTCTCTATTGATTTGATTGATTCTACTATTTCAGGAAAGGACTCTTTAAAGTACGGACGCTACATACTGATATACACCTGAACATCAGCAGGAGAGGACTCTTTAAAGTACGGACGCTACATACTGATATACACCTGAACATCAGCAGGAGAGGACTCTTTAAAGTACGGACGCTACATACTGATATACACCTGAACACCAGCAGGAGAGGACTCTTTAAAGTACGGACGCTACATACTGATATACACCTGAACATCAGCAGGAGAGGACTCTTTAAAGTACGGACGCTACATACTGATATACACCTAAACATCAGCAGGAGAGGACTCTTTAAAGTAGATACACTACATACTGATATACACCTGAACATCATCAGGAGAGGACTCTTTAAAGTACGGACGCTACATACTGATATACACCTGAACACCAGCAGGAGAGGACTCTTTAAAGTACGGACGCTACATACTGATATACACCTGAACATCAGCAGGAGAGGACTCTTTAAAGTACGGACGCTACATACTGATATACACCTAAACATCAGCAGGAGAGGACTCTTTAAAGTAGATACACTACATACTGATATACACCTGAACATCAGCAGGAGAGGACTCTTTAAAGTAGAGACACTACATACTGATATACACCTGAACATCAGCAGGAGAGGACTCTTTAAAGTAGAGACACTACATACTGATATACACCTGAACATCAGCAGGAGAGGACTCTTTAAAGTAGAGACACTACATACTGATATACACCTGAACATCAGCAGGAGAGGACTCTTTAAAGTAGAGACACTACATACTGATATACACCTGAACATCAGCAGGAGAGGACTCTTTAAAGTAGAGACACGACATACTGATATACACCTGAACATCAACAGGAGAGGACTCTTTAAAGTAGAGACACTACATACTGATATACACCTGAACATCAGCAGGAGAGGACTCTTTAAAGTAGAGACACTACATACTGATATACACCTGAACATCAGCTGGAGAGGACTCTTTAAAGTAGAGACACTACATACTGATATACACCTGAACATCAGCAGGAGAGGACTCTTTAAAGTAGAGACACTACATACTGATATACACCTGAACATCAGCAGGAGAGGACTCTTTAAAGTAGAGACACTACATACTGATATACACCTGAACATCAGCAGGAGAGGACTCTTTAAAGTAGAGACACTACATACTGATATACACCTGAACATCAGCAGGAGGGGACTCTTTAAAGTAGAGACACAACATACTGATATACACCTGAACATCAGCAGGAGAGGACTCTTTAAAGTAGAAACACTACATACTGATATACACCTGAACATCAGCAGGAGAGGACTCTTTAAAGTAGATACACTACATACTGATATACACCTGAACATCAGCAGGAGAGGACTCTTTAAAGTAGAGACACTACATACTGATATACACCTGAACATCAGCAGGAGGGGACTCTTTAAAGTAGAGACACTACATACTGATATACACCTGAACATCAGCAGGAGAGGACTCTTTAAAGTAGAGACACTACATACTGATATACACCTGAATATCAGCAGGAGAGGACTCTTTAAAGTAGAGACACTACATACTGATATACACCTGAACATCAGCAGGAGAGGACTCTTTAAAGTAGAGACACTACATACTGATATACACCTGAACATCAGCAGGAGGGGACTCTTTAAAGTAGAGACACAACATACTGATATACACCTGAACATCAGCAGGAGAGGACTCTTTAAAGTAGAAACACAACATGCTGACATTACATTTCATTTAGCTGAGGCTTTTATCCAAAGCAACTTGCAATAAGTGCATTCGACCAAGAAGATACAACCTTGAAGAAAACAGAATCATATAAGTACATCAGGTTTCATAGAGCCAAACATTTCAAGTGCTACTCAACTGGCTTTAGATAAGCCAGCCCTTTATTAGTATATAAATGCTTTGTTAGTAATTCTATCTCTCGAAGTGAGATGAGTTTTCAGTCTGAAGAAGATGTGTAAGCTTTCTGCTGTCCTGATTTCAATGGGGAGCTCATTCCACCATTTTGGATCCAGGATAGCAAACCCACGTGTTTCTGCTGATGGGAACTTGGGTCCCCCTCGCAGTGCGGGTGCAGCGAGCTGATTGGCTGATGCAGAGTGGAGTGCACGTGCTGGGGTGTACGGTTTAACCATGTCCTGGATGTAGGAAGGGCCAGATCCATTCACAGCATGGTACGCAAGTACCAGTGTCTTGAAGTGGATTCTAGCAGTTACTGGAAGCCAGTGAAGGGAGCGGAGGAGCGGAGTGGTGTCCCGCCACGTATAAAATACGTACGATAGGTGTGTATACATATCATATCACATTTTGCTCTCAAATTGCAACAGGTTGATGCTTTTAACTTCAATATTTGAAAATAAATCTTCCCGGGGTAGCTTGCCCCCGGACCCCCCTAGAGCAGTGGTTCTCAACTGGTCAGGCCTCGAGACCCACTTTTTCCTTAGTCAATACATCGCGGCCCGAAATTTTGAACCACTCAAATCTATTCAACAAAAAAATTGTGCAGTAAAATATACTCTTTTCAGCAAACATTATTAATTAAAGTGAAGTACAGTGCATATCCCTTATATCCCTTCATAGAACTAAAGTATGCTTTTAAAAAATGTTTAATGAGATGATTGAATCAAAGCTGAACTGTATAAAAAGGCACACATGCTGAAAACCCACCCCCAGCAGGGGGGTCTGGGGGGATTCTCCCCCAGGAGATTTTTTGAAATACTAACATATAAACTACCCATTCTGGTACACTCTGAGAAGAAAATAAATAAATCTTTTACTACCCAACATATTCATAATATTTGATGCCATTGTTTGTTTTTCACTTTGTTCTGACATCTTGCTGCGAGAAGAGCAAAGAGGAGATAGTCTGTGTGACTTACTTTAAATTGTGGGTAAGGGTAGATAGCTCCCATTGTTCTGTGACCTGTCAATCATCAAACCGGGGGTCATATTTCATTATGTGTTCATCTGTATCTGAAGTTGTACCCATGGATGTATAAAGAATAGTTATACCGCAAAGTTATTCTCCGTGGGGACTTCCGGCAACAATCTTGATTCTGATTGGCCAGAAGACTCGAGAAAACATCAGCAAAGATGTTTTATTGAGTTTTCCAAACCGTTCATGGTCTCTGGTACTTTCAGTCCAACGCCTACTGCATGCACAGCGTTAGAAAATCGGGCCTTCAAAATAAAAGACTTTTTTTCCCTCAAAAAAAAAAAAGGAAATATTTTTTTTTCTTCACTCACACATCTGCGACCCACTTGAAACGGGCCCGGGTCGCGACCCACCAGTTGAAAACCACTGCCCTAGAGGATATAGGGTCCACACACCACCTATAAAAATAGCACTTGACCCCTGATTACACCTATATGCTGTGAGCTGATTATCGAGCCTTCATTGAAACAGTCGCGGGTACATTGTGTATTTGCGTGAGGAGTCTTGCAGTATAAAACTCAACTGTAGCGCTGGTGCATTAATGGGAAACCCTTCATGTTTGAGCACCCTCTATGAAACGTCAAGCTACCCCACAGCACCCCCAAAATAAATCTCTTGCGCCGCCACTGAGCCTGACTATTTGTGTTGGGGGGGGCCGACTTTTTTTTTTCTCCAAAGACAGCCTGACAGAAAAAGTTTGAGAACCACTGGATTCATCATTCACACATCAAAAAGGAACCCACGCACACACACGCAAACACGCACGCACACACACACACGCGCACGCACGCACACACCCAGACACACACACGCGCACATGCACGCACATACATGCACACACACATGTACACACACATGCACACACACACACACACACACACACGTTGCACACACACACGTTGCACACACACACACATGCACACACACACACACACACACACACACACACACACACACACACACACACACACACACACTGCACACACGTTGCACACACACACACACACACACACACACACACGTTGCACACACACACACACGCACGCACACACACACACACACACACACACACGCGCACATGCACGCACACACACACATACTTCTTCTCGATCACATTTCAGAAGCCGGTATTGGACTCCTTTACATTCCTCACACACCAAGTTTTACTCCTAAATGTTCCTCCTCTCTCCCACCTGTGGTCGCTGTCCGTCACCAGCTGGGTTTCATCCAACAATAAATATTTATCTATATTTATATTATAGCTCTTAATCCCCAGAGATATCACAGGCTGGTGCCTAACCCTGGACAGTGAGAGACACTCTGATTCAATCTGTCATCACACGTTACACTTTCTGCTGATCTCCACTCACACACTGCCCCCTGCTGGAGAAGTGTGTGTGGTGTCTGAATATATTCCCTTCTCTGTGTGTGTCACTCTTTAGTGTCCCCTGGTCTCCCAGCCGTGTGCGTCACTCCTTAGTGTCCCCTGGTCTCCCAGCTGTGTGCGTCACTCTTTAGTGTCCCCTGGTCTCCCAGCTGTGTGTGTCACTCTTTAGTGTCCCCTGGTCTCCCAGCTGTGTGTGTCACTCTTTAGTGTCCCCTGGTCTCCCAGCTGTGTGCGTTACTCTTTAGTGTCCCCTGGTCTCCCAGATGTGTGCTTCACTCTTTAGTATCCCCTGGTCTCCCAGCTGTGTGCGTCACTTTTGAGTGTCCCCTGGTCTCCAGCTGTGTGCGTCACTCTTTAGTGTCCCCTGGTCTCCAGCTGTGTGCGTCACTTTTTAGTGTCCCCTGGTCTCCAGCTGTGTGCGTCACTCTTTAGTGTCCCCTGGTCTCCAGCTGTGTGCGTCACTCTTTAGTGTCCCCTGGTCTCCCAGCTGTGTGTGTCACTCTTTAGTGTCCCCTGGTCTCCAACTGTGTGTGTCACTCTTTAGTGTCCCCTGGTCTCCAGCTGTGTGCGTCACTCTTTAGTGTCCCCTGGTCTCCAGCTGTGTGCATCACTCTTTAGTGTTCCCTGGTCCCCCAGCTGTGTGCATCACTCTTTAGTGTCCCCTGGTCTCCCAGCTGTGTGCATCACTCTTTAGTGTCTCCATGTCTCCTCAATTTGCTGGAGATGTTTCTTCATGTGGAACCTTTGTGTTTTTATATCTGCTTCCTTTCTGAAGCTGCAGTTTGTCCTGATGGAGAGGTTTAGGCCGTTGCAGCACGTTAGCCACTGTAGATCTGAATCCTCCTTTCGTTCCCTTATTAGAGTTGCTGCTTCCTGCTGTGTGACGCTTTAAGCCCTCCGTTATCAGAGCTTAACACTCAAAGCAGAGGATTGAAATGAGTTTCTGCTCAACTTTATCTCTTTGTCCTCATCTCTGCCGTCTGCAGAAAATAAGTCGACATGAAAAGATAAACTCTTCCTCTCAATCAGTCCGGCTTCACGCTGAGATTCATGAATCAGCCTGAAGCCCGTCTGCATCAGATACACTCACTCACTCGTCATGGTTCAATCTGCCTTGAGTTGGAGCTCAGATTGTTGAAGAGAAAGTGTGTGTGTGTGTGTGTGTGTGTGTGTGTGTGTGTGTGTGTGTGTGTGTGTGTGTGTGTGTGTGTGTGTGTGTGTGTGTGTGTGTGTGTGTGTGTGTGTGTGTGTGTGTGTGTGTGTGTCAGACCGCCAGGACCTGGAGGAACCCTCTAAAGTGGACGAGATGCAGGAGCCTCTTCTTGAAGCTCTGAAGATCTACGTGAGGAAGAGGAGGCCGAGCAAACCTCACATGTTCCCCAAAACCCTGATGAAGATCACCGACCTGCGGAGCATCAGCGCTAAAGGTACAGGAAACCCTCTTTCATCTGATGGGGGTCTGCAGGGGGGGCCTCTCACATCGGGGCGGGAGCTGAATCACCACGGGGCGTTTACAGCAGAACCCTGGAAACATGAGAGCAGGGAACCCCCACTACATATAACATGGAAGTGCATATTCAAATCTGTCAACAATAACAAGCTAGTTCCTATTGAATCTAAATGTATACACATCCATCTTTATGGTGCTCACTATACTAAACTATTAAATCAATAATTAGCTTAGCCAGACGTGGATTTGATCTGATGTCATTCAAGACAAAAAGTATATTTGAAGTATATTTAATCGAATCTATCAATCAATGTGTTTATATTTTAGAATAGTTTATTTCTACTCTTTTGATTTGTTATTGCTGCTGCAACCAAACCATTTCCCAAATTGGGATTAACGAAGTACATCTTATCTTATTTTATAAAATGAGATAAGACAAGATAAGGAAATGGTTACCAGAGTTACAAAGATACACTAAACACAGCAGCATGATAATACATCTGTACTCTCACAGAGTTAAATAACTCCAGGAAACAGAGACGTCGTTCATGTGACCGAAATCAAACACTGACCAAAACACAGACTGGCTTTTCATTTGAATCATGTTGCTGTTTTAATATTTATTTATTTTCTTTAATTCAATTTTATCATGTTTTATCAAACCACTGTAAAGCGTCTTTAAAATTAAATGTATTATTATTATTATTATTATTATTATTAATGTAAATATTAACAGTTTTTAGTGGTGGCAGATACGTAATTGCACGTTTTTTTGCGTATAACTAAACACATGAAGTGCACCACGGGTAACTATTTACAGCCTTCATGTCAGGGAGGGTGTGGCGCAGTGGGTTGTGCGTTGGTGTTGGGATCGGGGAGCACAGGTTCAAACCCCACTGCAGTCAGCATGTCGTTGTGTCCCTGAGACACTTCACCCCAAAGTGCTCCTGTGGGGATTGTCCACAGTATTGAGTATGTTAGTTGCTTTGGATAAAAGCGTCTAACAAGTAACTTGTCATCGTTTGATTCTTTCGTGTCAGAAATGTGTTGGGCTTCATTTAAAGGTGACCTATCATGCAAAATGCACTTTTGTCTTTTCTACATGAATATGTGTCCCCGGTGTTCCAGGGAACTCACCAAGTGTCAGAAAACACAACCCTCTCTATTTTCCTCCATACCCAAATCTATTAAAAAGGGGCTGCAACGGATCTGATAGACTGATCCAGATTTGAACACTTCTATGACGTCACAGAAGTGGCGCTACGGCTATTGGGCTAACTCCACCAATCAGGAGGAGACAGCCACGGACATTGCCGTTGGAAAGCGCTGGAGACGCTGTAGTACATATGCCAGGCCTGTAGATGGTGCTGTTCTCACAGAATCAGCCCATGATGCAAAGACAGTGTTAAATTGAGCAAAATGAGGAATGGCTAAAATGCATCTGTTTGACATTTTGAAAAATGAAAAGTATAAATATGCCTTATATAGGTATGGTCCTACACTATATTATTCACATATAGCATGATAGGTCCACTTTAAAAGAAATTGTAATGTCTTCCTCTTTGATGCCATTAGAAATGTTGTGACCACATAGTTTTATGCAAAAACTACAAAACTAATAATAATAACTTCTTTATCTTAACCCCTCTTCTTCTGCCCTCCTCGTTGTCTTGCAGGCGCCGAGCGGGTCATCTCTCTGAAGATGGAGATTCCCGGTTCGATGCCGCCGCTCATCCAGGAGATGTTGGAGAACTCGGAGGGTCAGGACGGCTCGAGCGGCGGGGAGAAGAGCTCCGGGGGCGGGAAGAAAGGAGGGAAGAAGGGCAAGAAAAACAGCGGGAAGAGCAGCAGCAAGGGCGGCAAGAAGAAGAGCGAAACCCCGGCTAAAGAGGAAGAGGAGGAGGAGGAAGAAACTCCTCGGAGAAACGAAACTCCCAACGAAAAAACCGCTGAATCGCCGGAGTTTCCGGACACCGAAGAGGCTTTTCCGCCCGGAGACAAGTCCTAAAAAAAGTCTCTTTCTGACTTTCCTTTGCCCAGAAAGGAGCATCCTAGCAAGGCTTCCCTCCTAGCAAGGCTTCCCTCCTTGCTAGGCTTCCCTCCTTGCTAGGTATCTTTACTTCTATTCCCCTTAAAAAGAAGACATGGGAGGCCTCGTGTGAATCATTTGGACTCGGTGTTTTGGACGAAGAAGTAAGAGGAGATTCCCCTCAGGTCTCCTTTGTAAACCCTAATGCATGATGGGAGATTGATGAGTGAATTTAACCCTGTATTGACGGCACACACGTTGTAAATACCATCGGACGGAGTCTCTGTTTCTATGATGGATTTTGTGGTGCTTTTTAATCATTGTCTTAAATATTATCTCTGAGGCGAGCGGGACTGACAGCGGTCCTTTCCGGAGAAGTTATCTAGAATGTTATTGCTTATAGACATTACGGAATATTTTATATTTGTCTTGCTATATTTAAAAAAATGTTTTCCGTCTTTTTTAACCCGTCATGAATCCGCCAGAATGCAAAGCTCCTCTCGAGCTCAACAACAGCCTTCGATACGCACTCATCAGAGTTCAGAGGAATGAACGGCTGTGACCTTTGTTAACCTTTAACCTTTAACCTTTAACCCCGACCATGATCCAACTCTAACTGTGTCGCACTTTATTATCACCGTCTGGTCGGTTAGGAGGTTAAACAAACCGATGCTACGCTAACTCATCCGGTTAACTCGTCTGAAGGGTCTGCGTTCGTCCTGATCTGGTTCAGAGCATGATGAGTTGTTCTGTGGAAAGAGGAGCGTTACCAGGGAAACGAATCAATTAGAGATTCTGAGGAATGCAGTTCAAACGGACGTCATGCACTTACACCATTGACCTGAATAAATCACGACCGAAACCTTCAAAAAAAGCCCTAAACTGTAGTTTTTTGCATCAGAGTTGAGGCTTTTATGTCACACAATAATATCCTATATTACTAGAAATGCTATGTTTTGATTTTGAGATCTCAGAAATTATTTTGATGAGTATATACGTAGAGATGTAACGATATATCGCGATAAATAAATGTCTCAATACCGTTGTGAGACTGACCAAATCTACCACGATTTAAAAAGATATATTTCTTTTTTTTCTTTAAATAACTTTTTTTTAAAACCTTTATTGAACCAGATGGCCCCAATTAGATCATCGATCTCTTTTTCAAGGGAGACCTGTCCAACATGGCAGCATGTAGGTTACAACATGAACATAAAACAACAGATAACACAAAAGGACATGGTATTTCCACGGCTACATGTACACACCTAGAGACATTGAGAAGTACCAAAAGTATATTTATATCTGGCCCTGTCAATAAGCCTCACCTTCTTGGTAAACACGGTATTGTTTTTGAAGAGGTGGAGAGACAATGCACAGTTTGATCCACTGCTGTCACCCATGGCCAAAGCATATCTCTCTGTCCCGGCAACATCAGTACCAAGCAAGAGAGTTTTTTCCACAGCAGGGGATATGTAGGATATTGTAAACGCCCAAACATCCCAGCTCCTACCTGGAAATGTGGACATGCTCATATTCCTAAAAGATAACCTTGATGGTGCTGAGTGAGTGAGTGAGTTAGTGAGTGAGTTAGAGTTGAGTGAAACTTGATTCATTCTATTGCAGGGTCTGATTATTATATTGTTGACACTTTAAAATACTACTATCCTACTAAAATGCTGTACGAATCAGATTTATTATTTCATAAAGAAAAAAAAATTAAAGTAAAAAAAAAAAAAAAATCACATTTTTTTCCTTTATTTTTCAATATCACGATAAATATTGTGCCGTGGACTTTTTATTGCGATAATATCGTACCGTGAGTTTTTGGTATCGTTACATCCCTAGTGTATAGTCTTATCAAACCAATATACATCTCTTTAGAGGAGCGGTCGTTACCAGGGAAAGGAATCAATTATTAGAGAATACTGAGGAACACAGTTCAAACGGGCGTCATGCACTTACATTACTGATGTTCAAACCTGGATAAATCGCGACCACAACGTTCAAAAAAAGAACTAAACTAGGTTTTTCTTGCAGCATTTGTGTTGATTTTCTGTCACACAATAATGTTCTATATTACTAGAAATGCTATGCTTCGTTTTTGAGATCTCAGCAATGATTTTGATGAGTAATAAAAACCTACATAAATCATGGCAGAAAGAATGACCCACATTTGAATACAATGACAGCTCTCTTTTGCTGCTTTACGTCACTCGCTTGCAGTGCTACCATTTCAAACTCTCACCACTTGCTTTGAGGAGCACAGTGGAAGTGAAACTGATAGAAATCATCAACTGCAGCCCTTTGGTTCCTTTAGATCACATGAAGGCGTGTTCTCTGTTAGCTCGCAGCGCTACGTCGGTGTTGGTACGTGTGATCGCAGCCCGCTATGACTTGATGATAATAATAATAATAGTTTTTATTTATATAGCGCTTTTCATGAACTCAAAGACGCCTAATTGACTGATGACCTGATGAGTGTGTATCCTTCACTAACAGCATTTCAACCTGGGCTCCACCACACACTCTCTGTGACGCCTTACGAGCAGAACCTCCCCTCTCCTCTTAGAAGTGTCTTTTAGAAACCGCTGAGCAGACGGAGGGAAACGCAACCCTTACAAAACATTCTGATAACCGGGACGATTGTACACTGACGTAGAAACGTAGAAACGTAGAAGCACACAGCCTCGATCCTCGGACCGTTTGAGAAACATTTACACGATGGAGAAGCTTCTCTACAAACACAGCTCTATATCACTGAGAGGCGGGGAAAGTGGAAGATAGCAACACAATATGAACAACAGAGGTGGGAGAAGTACTCGAGTAGAAGTACTCAGATGTTGTACTTGAGTAAAAGTAGAAGTACTCAGATGTTGTACTTGAGTAAAAGTAGAAGTACTCAGATCTTGTACTTCAGTAAAAGTAGAAGTACTCAGATCTTGTGGTAAAAGTAGAAGTACTCAGATCTTGTACTTGAGTAAAAGTAGAAAAGTACACCATGTACCTCTGAAGTGTAGAGGAGTAACACTCTACTTAAGTACAGTTCTTGAGTACATCTACTTAGTTACTTCCCACCTCTCCCGACCAATAGGAAGAGGTGATATCTCCTCCTCTCACAGGACCCCCCCCCCCCCCCCCCCCCCCCCCCCTCTCTGCTGCTGAAACATCTGGAAATACCTGAAGCTCAGATGTAAAGACATGAAGCACAAGAGAATATTAAAACCCGAAAGCTTTGGAAATGCTTCCTCACTGCTGACGGAGAGAAGCAGGAAGAAGACTCAGTGACACGTGGAGGTGTTTGTGCCGAGGGTTCAATTGGGTTCATCTGAATTGAAAGATGTTCAGTTAACGATTATTAGTCAGATCTTTCGTCATTAGTTTTTCTTTTTTTCGACATACTTAATGACTTTTTCATGATATTTTTTCACACGTTATTTTATTTATTTTTAAGGTATTTTTTGGGATATGTAAAATTATTAAAAAAATTCCAGAATATTTTTTAATTGAATATACTTTGACTGTCATAGGATATTTTTCCAAAAGCTATACTATGACTATTTTTCATTTTTTTCGACATACTTAAAAAACAATTTTAAAATACTTTTAGACAAGTGTTTTTCAACTTAATATTCTTTGACTTTTTAACACTCTTTGCTGTGAATGTTCTGACATTTCTTGACGTACTATATTAGGATTTATTATACATATATATGAAGTTTTTTCTGGAGGTCAGTCAAATCACTTTCGTTACTAGTATGGATAAGAAAATATGAATCCCACAAGACAAAGGTCGCATTTCACAATACCGCTTTTAATGTGAATTACTTTCTTCAATAAGTCGTAGAGAGTCAGGTTGATTTTGGACGCCGTTATATTTAAACTTTAGCCGAATTTTCAAAGTGGAGCTTGTTGACACTGCAGCTGATAAATCACTAAGCTTCTCAGAAACAGATTCAAATTGAAAACCTGGCACAAACATCTCAGTGACGCGGTCTCAGTGAGTCATTCAGCTTCTTGCATTTTGATCCAAAACAGAGAGTAAGTCACCCTTTAGGGCAGTGAGGGGCTCTGGGTCGCAGCAGCACATATTAATAAGAAGAAATAAAACTCATCTGCAATCCATTCCTGCTCAGAAATACATATCATAAGGGAAACCAGAGCAGACCTTTATTTAACCGTTTGAATGTGAATAATGTCAGAATGCAGTGTTACGGAAACTAGAAAGGCTCCCTCTCTGTTCTCCTGGCGAGAGAGGGAGGGAGCCATCTTTGGTGTTTTTATTTTTATTTGAAGCTGGAAAACAGCCCAACGAATGTTCACCCCCGACCCCTGAACGCAGCAGGGACGACTCCTCTGTTCCTGCAGCAAACAAACTCCACGATGCTGAATTTGACTCTTGTTTTCTGTTGAATGTTGTACCGACGTAACTGTAATACTCTACTATCTAGCTCACTGCGGAGGTGTTATATAAGTGATGTTTGCTTTGCATTACAACTGGCAGCTCTGTGGGGAAAAGACCTTTCAAGTCGTCCTTGGGAACTCACGTCCAAGTGTACAAAAGATAAAGAAGAATGGAGGAGGAGGAGGAGGAGGAGGAGGAGGAGGAACTGGATTTTGGAGAGCTGATTTGGGACGGACATGAAGGAAATGGACATCATGTTTTTGTTCCTGTTTCATGTCTAACAACAGAGCCTCCATCTCAACCAGGGAGCCAATCAGCTGTCAATCAATCAAACCCAATCAATAGACAGCGATTTGGTGAACAGGTCCACTAAGGAGCCAGGGTTATACCGACATGTGGGGCGGAGAACTGATCCTTTTTAGACGATAAAGGGATCTTCTTCACATGAAATCTATTATACAGCAATATGCATTTATTCCAAGTTGGAATACATTTAGCATTTTTTAAAGGGTTTTAGGTGAATTTATAGAATTTATTTGAGCTTTTGAATGCCACAAAATAATAAATATGTATTTGAAATACTACAGGAAGCGTAGGGTTGAAAGTTATATGTAAAAATGTGCATGTTTTGTTGATAAAGTTAAAATAAAAGTCCCTGTTATTCTTATACATTTTTATTATTTTAAGCAAACTACTGTCCGTTGCTAGCCCTTTTATAAATTCATGTTACATATATTTAATGGCTTGTTTCCTTCTCGGCAGAATTATATGTATTTATCTGTTTTATTCAAATTTTAATGTCAACAATTTATTAACAAATGTAAAAAAAAAGTGAAATTCCCATTTTTGACTCAATTTTCAATTCAATTTTGTATGACAATAATTCAAACACAAAAGCATCCCATAATAGGTTTAATCTCAGCCCCACATGTCGGTCTAACCCAGGATTAAACATCGTTCCTTCACCACGTGAACCTCAGAACCAATCACAACGCTCTGTTGTTGTCCAGTCGCCTTCTTTCCACCGATCACACGCAGTGTTGTACAGTCCTGTTACTATGAGACATGATGCTCACGTCCGATTGGGCATGAGGGTAGAAGGGGCGGGGCTTGTTTGCTCTCTGCTGCCCTCCCATTGGCTGAAATGGTTTTACCTGTTTCAGCTGTCCATTTTAAATACTGTCTCTGTTTGTACATTAACATAATGCTTTTTATGTTCATATACTGTTAAACTTTACCATGAACTGTCCTGGCAAAGTAATAAAATATATTTATTTTAAAAAATACTTGTGTGTGAATCTATAATGTGGCGTCCAATCAGAGGAGAGAATCACATCTTTAATAATGTGTGCAGTATAGTGTATTTTATAGTATATTGTGCAGACAAATTGAAAAGTCGTAATATGGTAAGTTGAAGAATAATGAACAAAGGTTTGGTTTAGTAGGTCACATATTTTAAAACATAGTATATGTCTAACATCTTTAAAAAGTCATAGTATAGTATGTCGAATATTGTTTAAAAATATGTGGTGTAGTCAAATTCCCTTTAGAAAGTCACAGGGTGTTTCTCAATGTCGAGGACGCTTCCTTGGTAGGACATGTCCCTCCGAGTCAGGTGAGTGTGTGAGTGAGTGTCTGTGTGAGTGTGATTTTTTGTAGAGACCTTCTGACTTGGCAAAAATGATCAAAATGAGTTGTGCAGTGTTTATATATCTGTTGTGGAGGATATCATGAAGCCTTGTTCCGATAAAAAAAAAAAAAACAGCGTAGTTATTATATAATTTGAACTTGAACCGGGTCACGGGAGACCCGAACACAACGTAAGGGTTAAACTAAAAACTAAGTCTCTCATGATTGATATATCACAATAAGAAATGATTTCCGTGTGACGGCAAGTGATAACGTTCTCCTCTGCGTAATTTAGAGTCATGAAATAATCAGGCGGACACATCGTGGACATTTCATCGTTTACTTCATGTTCAAAAAGTTACATAGTATTTTAACAATTAAAGAGTGCTAAAGCACCGCTGTCTAAACTTCTAAAAGCCGCTTCGGACAAATACGGAACATTTCAATGAGCAATAAAAAAAGAAACCTGTATATGTATAAGAAAAAGTGTAAAACAACCACACGTTAAAAATCATTGAACGTCACCATTAATGGAAATAAAACGAAGGAGGAAATGTACAAAAGTCTGTGGGGGGGGGGGGAACACAAGGTTGGGGGGGTGGAATGTGTTTGAAGTGTGTGTTTAATCGAACATGTCGTCGTCGTCTTCTTCTTCTGGGTTATCTGAATCCACAAAGTAACTCACTTCCTTCTTGGCTCGACCCGGACGGTTTGCAGACGAGACGCTCAGGAAGTGATCGTCTTCATCGTCTGACGGAGGTTTCTGAGGCTTCTGCACAACAAGGAAACACGTTATAAATATACTGTCTGCTATAAAGTACCATGTCTGAGGCTTCTTCACAACACACAAGGAAACACGCAGTAATCAGCAGCGAACCGATTCAACACGTGTATTTCGGTTTATTCACGGCATTCTTTTTGTTATTCTACAGTATTGTTGTTTTAGAGTTATTTGTTAATGTAACCCAATTTGTGTTCTTTGAAATTGAAAAGCATATCGCATTGTGTTTGTTACTGTCGTTGCAGTTGTATATGTCTTCAGTGTAATTTGGCTTGGCTTCCTGTTTATGGACATGCTTTTATTTTGAAGGAGAGGTAGCGCTGTTGACAGGAAGTTGTTGTTGCTATGGAAACAACGTGACGGAGATTAACGGAGAAAAGTAATATCTACATATAAAGACGGAGAAAGTAAACGATAACGTTTATGGTTAAGTGTTAGCACCCCCCGAAGAGGCACAAGCTCTTACGTTGATATTGGAGATTTCAATGAATTCAATTTGAGAAAAAAAACGGGGAAAAAACTAACAAAACGAATATCCGAATAACGAAATTGAAATCCGAATAGTACTCCAACGAACGAATATTCGAATATTCGGGTACAGCCCTACCTGATAAAGAGCTGTATAAGTACAGAACCAAATATAAAGCCAAAATGCAAAAACACAAACACTGCCGGAGAAAACTCACTTTGCCGACCGGTGTCCTCTCCTTCTTCATGGGACTGTACTCGTCTTCAGACCCGGAGCCCTTCCTCTTCCTCCCCCTGCCTCTCCCTGCACCACCTGGATAAACACAGACCAAACCGTTAAAGGACTTTTAAATGTTGTGTTCATTATTTGAATAAGACAGACAGCGCACTGTACCTTTAGGAGCTGAAGCTGATGCTGCTGCTGGTTTCTTGGACCCGGTGTCAGAGTCCGAGTCGAAGATGGATTTATCAGCTTTCTTTGC
>NC_136908.1:1964572-1974064 GCF_949606895.1 Notothenia rossii | reverse complement strand
TTGATCTGACCGCATCGTATCGTAGATGATGACACCATGACATGCACGCCCTTTACCTTTGAAATCTATTTCTTCTTGCCTTTTCTAAACTTCAAATTGCAGCATATTTAACAGAATAAGTGCCTGGTATAAATAAGGGCTGCACGATTATGGTGCAAAAGAATAAAGACGCTTTTCCCGCTTGCTTTCACTTCCCTGTTGTGCTACATTCCAGCTAGTTTAATGTATACATATATATTTGTTATTGTCACAGAATTGTATTGCAATCTCGGGCCCAAAAACACTTGTTTCTATTAAAAAAGTGTTGATTTACAACCCGTTAAAATCCGTAATTCCTCTTGACTTCCCCAAAGCTTCGGTTTTAAAAACAAGTCTCAAAATAAGTTTATTCTTTTCCAGAAATCAGTGTATTTGTTGCGTAATAAAGAAAAAAGCTCAATGTTAGACAAATACAGTGGTTCTCAAAGTGTGGGGCGCAGAGGCATGACAGGGGGGGCGCGAGAGACCAGGAGGAAAAATGGTTATTTAAAAAAAAGATTAAAAAAAAAATCATATTTTGAAAAATGATTGATTCGAAAATAATATGATACAGTACTATTACGTCTGGGTCTCTGTGTGTCATTAAAGCTCGGCTCTGTGTGTGTGTGGAACGAGCCATTTTGTGTGCGTGCGCGAGCGAGAGAGAGAGAGAGCGCACCGGTACCGGAGATCGTTGATGTCAGTTTCTGGTGCTAGCGTGCTACGCTAACGGATATAAGGAGTTTTTTCAACCACAAAGTGGAGGAGAGTCCTCTCCTGTCAGACTGAGAGCTAAAGGACTCTCTCAGTGTTCTCTCAGCGGGTCTCAAACGTTTTGGTCACCATTAATGTAAACAATTATTTCCGAGGCACACGTTTATATGATCATTATAGTTATAAAAAAAAAAAAAAAAAGTTTGAGAAACACTGGACTAATAGAATACAATGCATACTGTTTATACAAGGCTGCATCTTAATATTAGGAACGTCAACGACACGTTCATTTCATTACCATCATACAAAGATGTGCAGCCCTAGTATCTAAAAACCTTTAATAAAACCTTTAAAGTCCAGAAACATTTATATTAAAGATCTCCTATCATGCAAAATGCACTTATTGATGTCTTTTATATATAAATCTGTGTCAGGAGAATCACACAGTACCCACATCTCTAAAAACGGGGGTTTGCTGCGTTCATGACGTAATACCTGTGGGCATCCCTCGTATCTAAAACCTAGAGCTCTCAGAGTCCAGGTGAATGTCTATCTTCTCCTAACGTTGCTCTCCCCCCCCTCAGTCCTCTGGCGAAGCTGCTGTTCCCGTCCGGAGACGCCAACCTGCTGAAGTTCCTGTACGATGATAACCAGAAGGTGGAGCCGGAGTGGTACATCCCCATCATCCCCATGGTGCTGGTGAACGGGGCCGAGGGCATCGGCACCGGGTGGGCCTGCAAACTCCCCAACTACGACCCCCGAGAGATCGTCAACAACATCTACCGGCTGCTCAAACACCAGGACCCCCTGCCCATGGTGAGCGGGAGTTAACATAACTGATGGAAATGGATTCATCCAGCTGTGCTTCGATAGACGGGCCAAAACACAACCTAAAGGATTCATAAAGGCCGTCTCACTGGGGGGGATGTGTCCTTATTATCTCTGGTTGGGATCGACCACTGGATCTCAGGATTTTAATATAATGGCATACCTTTAAGAATTGTCAGTAATGTTGACTAATTGATAAAACAACGTTTATTATCCGGTCAAAAGGTGAATGTATGCACAGGTAGTGAAGAAAATATTCAATTATAGGCAGTTTAAGAGTTCACTAATCAAACTGATCCCACAGGAAAACACTGGGGGTTGTTTACAAACCAACACAAGTCAAATGAAAGGTCAGATTGCAAGTGGCTAAAGATTGATGCAACAAATGTGTTTTTGTTAAGGAGATACTGTATTGCCCCAAAAATAAGAGAATTGAGAAAGAAAATATAAGCAAGGGTTATGAAGGTCTAGTAAAATGACTGGTATATATATTTGGAATTGCCTCACACGTGGCTCAACTTAAATACTTTCAATTCCAGTTTTTCTCCTCATTGACTTTCAATATGTGATACCCTAGTCTTAACTGTGCCCTCCCTCCAAGAAGAGAGAGGGTTAGGAGTCTGAATCTACTCTTGTTAAATCACATCGTCGTGCGGGTGCGTCAGGAGACTTTTCTCAGTGTTTCCGTGTTATTGAATGTGATCTGTTCTCCTCACAGCTTCCCAGGTACAAGAACTTCAAAGGAGTGATCCATGAGCTGGGTCAGAACCAGTACCTGATGAGTGGAGAGGTGTCGGTGCTCGACAGAACCACCATCGAGATCACAGAGCTGCCTGTGCGCACCTGGACTCAGGTACAACCTAAAGTTATCTAAAAGGGATCTAAATATGAAACACTTTAATATAAACAGTGATAAGGTGCAATAATAATAAGACGTGTGGTGATTATCCCCCGTCAGAGGTGGGAAGTAGTGCAGTACAAATACTTTGTTACTGTACTTAAGTACATGTTTCCGGTATCAGTACTTTACTCCACTACTTATTTTTCTGATGACTTTTTACTTTGACTTCTCACATGTTGAACACAAATACCTGTACTTTCTACTTCTTACATGTTGAACACAAATACCTGTACTTTCTACTTCTCACATGTTGAACACAAATACCTGTACTTTCTACTTCTTACATGTTGAACTCAAATACCTGTACTTTCTACTTCTCACATGTTGAACACAAATACCTGTACTTTCTACTTCTTACATGTTGAACACAAATACCTGTACTTTCTACTTCTTACATGTTGAACACAAATACCTGTACTTTCTACTTCTCACATTTTGAACACAAATACCTGTACTTTCTACTTCTCACATTTTGAACACAAATACCTGTACTTTCTACTTCTTACATGTTGAACTCAAATACCTGTACTTTCTACTTCTAACATGTTGAACTCAAATACCTGTACTTTCTACTTCTTACATGTTGAACACAAATACCTGTACTTTCTACTTCTTACATGTTGAACACAAATACCTGTACTTTCTACTTCTCACATGTTGAACTCAAATACCTGTACTTTCTACTTCTTACATGTTGAACACAAATACCTGTACTTTCTACTTCTTACATGTTGAACTCAAATACCTGTACTTTCTACTTCTCACATGTTGAACTCAAATACCTGTACTTTCTACTTCTTACATGTTGAACTCAAATACCTGTACTTTCTACTTCTTACATGTTGAACTCAAATACCTGTACTTTCTACTTCTCACATGTTGAACTCAAATACCTGTACTTTCTACTTCTTACATGTTGAACACAAATACCTGTACTTTCTACTTCTAACATGTTGAACACAAATACCTGTACTTTCTACTTCTCTCATTTTCCAAACAGGCTGGTTCCTTTAGTTTGAATGTGTTTTTGGTGGCGTGATCATTATTATTTTATTTATTTATTTATTTAATATAAAGGGAGGTCAGGTACTCTTTAAAACAGCTGCTAGTTATGGGTACTTTTTACTGAAGTACATTTCAAAGCCTCTTTACTTTGACTTGAGTAGAGAAGTTTAGTCAGTACTTCTACTTTCACCAGAGTATTTTTAAACACGAGTATCTGTACTTCTACTTGAGTAAAGGAAGTGTGTACTTCTACTTGAGGAAAGGAAGTGTGTACTTCTACTTGAGTAAAGGAAGTGTGTACTTTAACCACCTCTCTCCCCTGTTTGTTTAGTCGTATAAGGAGTCCGTTCTGGAGCCCATGCTGCAGGGAACAGATAAAACTCCGGCTCTCATCAACGACTATAAGGAATATCACACGGACCAGACGGTGAAGTTCGTGGTCCGGATGTCGGAGGAGAAGCTGGCTCAGGCCGAGTCCGTGGGGCTGCACAAAGTCTTCAAGCTGCAGTCAACTCTCACCTGCAACTCCATGGTAAAGAGAGAGATGTAACTCCATATAACACCTGACTGGGACCAAGAACAGAATATGAAATTAAATAATGTACATTAAGACAAAATCACATACGGTTTACCCTGACCCTTTAAGTTGTTCATGGAGAATTATGATCTGACTCACAGCCATTTCTCTGTCTGAGCAACAGAGACACTGAAGCAGATGTGCTTTTTAAACTAGCTTTTTAAAACACCTTTATTTCTGGTGTAGGAATCAGATACATTCATACTCATACTCTCAGTTTCTGAATAAGACCAATAGAAGAGCACACATAACCCTATTTATAAAGTGTTGACTCTTTAGTCTTCAGTTTTTCAGTTTTTTAATGTACGGTTTTACAATTGTATTATTTATTTCACTTTATTTTATTCTCTATATACCACCTTTTTAATCTGCAGTTTCTTAACACATTGAATCTTAAACCGCTTCCTCCCCCCCTTCTTCAGGTGCTTTTTGACCACATGGGCTGTATGAAGCGTTACGACTCGGTTCAAGATATCCTCAAAGAATTCTTCGACCTGCGTCTCCAATATTACAAACTGAGGAAGGATTGGCTGCTGGGAAGTCTGGGAGCCGAAGCCTCGAAACTGTCTAATCAGGCTCGCTTCGTCCTGGAGAAGATCGAGGGGAAAATCACCATCGGTATGTGTTAGAAAAATCTCCCTGGTCCCCGGCTTGAGCTTGAGTCTCAGGATCCATGTATTTGTGATCCTCTCCAGAATGGAAGGAGTCATCACATACAGAGCATCAACTAGTTCCTGAACAGTGTCCTTCACATGCTGATATCCAAGAGAGGGAGTTCCTCAGTCCCAAGATGGAGGAATAGAAAGCAGTATTCAATGTTTACTTCAGATTAGCTCCACGTCAGAAATGATCATGCTTGTCATATGTCTCTCTCCATAGAGGCTGAATCATCATGTTAATCACATAGCTATCATATGCCTCAAACAGTCCTGATGCTCTGCTAGGTAATCACACATCCTGTCATGTTCACAGCTACAGGTGATACCTTTGTTAGCATGTTGCTCTCATGTTGGAAGAGGACGTTCAGTATGTTCCCAACAGTATGAATGCTGGACACCTGATCTCTTTGTGTAACAGTGAGTGGTTTAATACTGTCTAACATGTGTGTTATTTGTCTTTAATAGAGAATAAAAGCAAGCGAGAGCTGATCCGCATGCTGGTGCAGAAAGGATTCGAGTCAGATCCAGTGGCTGCCTGGACTAAAGCTCAGGAGAAGGTACTTATACACAGGTTTTATTCTACATTTACACGTATACAAATACAAATAGGAACAACAGGAAAGTTCATCAGGCCTGTAATATGGGACATAAATATTACAATGCAACACAAAGAGATGGATTTATCTTCAGGCTTTCTCTGATATATCAAATTCCAAGTCTGTACAGATGAACCAAACATAATAACTTTACAACGTAGACAATCCTGAAGGCAGAATGATGATGTCAACGTATTTCAAATAAAGGGTTATACCTGGCAGTGGCTCAGTCAGTAGGGGCTTGGACTGTGAGCCGTAGGGTCGCCGGTTCAAATCCCCGACCAGACCTAAATATGGAGTGTGGACTGCTACGTGGAGAGGTCCCAGTTCTAACAATGACATTATTGTTCTATTAATATAAAGGGAGGTCAGGTACTCTTTAAAACAGCTGCTAGTTATGGGTACTTTTTACTGAAGTACATTTCAAAGCCTCTTTACTTTGACTTGAGTAAAGAAGTTTAGTCAGTACTTCTACTTTCACCAGAGTATTTTTAAACACAAGTATCTGTACTTCTACTTGAGGAAAGGATGTGTGTACTTCTACCTGAGTAAAGGTTGTGTGTACTTCTACTTGAGTAAAGGTTGTGTGTACTTCTACTTGAGTAAAGGATGTGTGTACTTCTACTTGAGTAAAGGATGTGTGTACTTCTCCCTCTCTGTGTAAAGCACCTTGAGTTGCCTTGTGTTGAAAGGTGCTGTATAAATAAACTTGCCTTATCTTCTGATTCCTGTGTTTTCCTCCAGGCTCAGGAGGTGGAAGAAATTCGAGACGGGAACGAGAGCGACGGCTCGGTGGATTCTGGATCGGGACCGAACTTCAACTACATCCTCAACATGCCTCTGTGGTGCCTGAGCAAAGAGAAGGTGGAGGACCTGCTCAAACAGAGGGACCACAAGGTACACACTCCACATTTCACCTCTTTCACTTCTTTAGGCTGTAGTGTGGCTCACTTGGACGCTGAAGGGACTCTCAGGCACGAGTTCAACATAAATGTACTTTGTTTGGTTGTGGAAATACAGAAACACAAACACATCACTGCAGAATACAGGCATGTTGTGGGATAGGCTTAATTAATATGAAGTAGTATGCAGCAGGGCTGCACGATATTGAAAAAAAACGACATTGCGATATATTTTTCCCCTGCGATATATATAGCATTTTTTTAACTATATTTAACCGGATGAAGGATTTGAGTCACGGACGTCTGGATCTTAACTGGTTGACTCATCATACCTTAAGTCATGATCTAACATGTCATGATAATGCAGGTTGCTTACCCTCAAATAAGGGGGTTCATCTGTGAATGAAGAAGAGAAGAACCTTTTTGTATCCAAAATAGTTCCAGATGCTGCTTTTCTTTTTGGAAGTAAATCTTCATTCTCTCCGGTATTGTCCTCCTGTCCCTCGCTCATTTTGATGGTCTGCAAACTAGCGGGGCGGGGCCTGCTGTGATCTGATCAAGAATGATTGTGATTGGTGGTTTGCTGTGCATGCAGAGCCTGCATGTCACTCACTCAAGTTCCCCTGACATGAGAGCCGCGCAAGTTTTCCTTTTTTAGCAAGCAGCAAAATAATTGTAACATGACGTGTTTGAGTTAATACTTAATATCGCACGTCCTAAAAAATATATATATATATATTAATAAAATAAATGAATAAAATCACACGTCCATATCACGGTTATCGCCATGACACGATATATCGTTCAGCCCTAGTATGCAGCAGTATGATGTTGTATGCAGCAGTATGATGTTGTATGCAGCAGTATGATGTTGTATGCAGCAGTATGATGTTGTCATGTATTAATTCAAGTGATTGTGTCCCCTCAGAGATCGGAGCTGAACGACCTGGATAAGAAATCTCCGGAGGATCTGTGGAAGGAGGACCTGGCTGTCTTCATCGAGGAGCTCGATGTAAGTTACTGTTTTAATACTTTATTGACATTTCTGCAGCGCTGATTCCACCAGTAGAACAAGAGTCAAGAGTCAAGAGTCTTCTCTCATGGAAAAGTACTTTTTATTCACTAATTGTTTCCAGTTTCAAATTTTCTTTTCACCAATTAACTTCCAAAGAAATAGCTGACATTTTGGGGAAGATAAATGACACCCTCGGATCCATTTGTATCTATCTGTTAGATATGAAGAACGAGAAACACAACGGACACACCGGAGCCGTTACGTCCGCGGAGTCTGTGTGAGCACACACAGACTCACTGTGTGTGTGTGTGTGTGTGTGTGTGTGTGTGTGTGTGTGTGTGTGTGTGTGTGTGTGTGTGTGTGTGTGTGTGTGTGTGTGTGTGTGTGTGTGTGTGTGTGTGTGTGTGTGTGTGTGTGTGTGTGTGTGTGTGTGTGTGTGTGTGTGTGTGTGTGTGTGTGTGTGTGTGTGTGTGTGTGTGTGTGTGTGTGTGTGTGTGTGTGTGTGTGTGTGTGTGTGTGTGTGTGTGTGTGTGTGTGTGTGTGTGTTCCGGGCTGGGTTTAGCTGTGTCTCGCTGTCCGCTCCTCGCAGCAGCGAGCCGCGCAACGTCCCGCCAGCACGGCCCCCAGACCCCACGCAGCATTCTCATCTGTTTGTCATTACTGGTGTCATTTTGTGGTTGCTAACTAACGCCATTGTAACACATAATCACTGATTGTTACGTTCTCTACTGGGCTAGGGGAACCCAAGGGAAGTAACACAATATAAAATGACCGGGCGAGAGAAAAAGTAGAGGAAACGGATCTCTGAAGCCACAAATTGAGGGTTTAATGGACAAAAAGAAAAACGGGCTCACCAGCCAACTTGTAAAGTAAACTAAGGTACCAATGTATACCGGAACACAACTCCTAACAATTCATAAATATATAGGCCTCACACAGAGACAGAGACATGCTGCATACATGCAGCCAGAGGAGAAGGAGAGAGCCCACTGCAGCCTTCCTCAGGTCCTTTAAGGAGGCCCTGATGGGGATTGGGAGCACCTGGGGGAGAGGCTGCACCTGGAGACAATCAGGGAGAGAGAGAGACGCACACACAAGAACCAACTGCGGCACGTAACACTGTTGTTCCGCTGTTACGGTGGTGGACTCATCAGAACAGAGTGGGCGAGCTGACCAATCAGAGCTCAGTGGGCTAATAGAGGGGGGGGGCAGGAGCTCCAACAAGCCGTGTAGGACAGAGAGTGAATACACACACTATACAGAGATGCTGTATGAGAAACCAATGTGAGTTTGGAACATTGAACAATGTGAATCTATTCTTTTAGACCTCAACAATGGAACTATGATCAGTAGAAATGGCCGTGACACGGGACCTTTAAAAGGATTGGGAAATATCTGGGAATGAAGGCAGTACTGGTATCTGTGCATGAAGACAATTACGTGTTGTGAAAATGTACATTATGTTGAATTCACCCGTGTGTTTTTACTCACCTTGATCCTCTGACTTTCAGAATCACTGTTCCTCAGGTTCCTAAACGTAAGACTTGCTGTGTTGTTCTTGCAGAAAGTGGAGCAGCAGGAGCGTGAGGATGATAACATCGGGAAGGGAGTGAAGATGGTGAAGGGGAAGGTGGGCAAGCCTAAAGCCAAGAAGCTGAACCTGGAGGAGACGCTTCCCTCTCTGTACGGGCGGAGAGTGGAGCCTCCAACTCAGGCGCTGCGCTCCGATTCTGCCAAGAAGCTGTCCAGGAAGAAGAAGGTAACCACTGGATACTGTAATACTGGAGAATACACCGTTTACTGAGGAATCCAGAGCGGTTACAGCGTGTGCTCTCCCTCTCAGGTGGACGATTCCTCCGTGAAGATGGAGTTTGATGAGGATGGTTTGGGCGTTGAGGCCGGAGCGGCCGGAGCGGCAGAGAACTCCGCTGTAGTCCCAAAACCAAAAACTCCACGAGTGAGGAAAGACAAGAAAGAGCCGGGTCAGTACTACTGCAAAGATTTAGCAATTTGCATATATATGTAGACGTGTACAAGTACTCACTCAACAAAGGAAACTCTGACATATCAAGCTTTTTTCACGATAGAGGAGGGTTATACGAAATGAGTGAATTAACCCTTAGATGCCCGAGTGCCTGGACCCTCTTCCATAAGTGGGTCAAAAAGAATAATGTGTTTTTATGCCATTTCTGTCATTTTGGTTAAGAGAAATCACTTGTATAATATTTAGCATTATATTTTGGTTCACACTAGATTTTTCACTATTTATAATTTTAG
>NC_136908.1:1952072-1959572 GCF_949606895.1 Notothenia rossii | reverse complement strand
GTAGTAGTGGTAGTAGTAATAGTGGTAGTGGTAGTATTGGTAGTGGTAGTGGTAGTAGTGGTAGTGGTAGTATTGGTAGTGGTAGTGGTAGTAGTGGTAGTGGTAGTATTGGTAGTGGTAGTGGTAGTAGTGGTAGTGGTAGTATTGGTAGTGGTAGTGGTAATGGTAGTATTGGTAGTGGTAGTGGTAGTAGTGGTAGTGGTAGTATTGGTAGTGGTAGCATTAGTATAAACAAAGATGAACAAGCTTTGTTTGTTTTTTCAACTTGCTCTTCTTCTGTTTAGATCAATCCAATAAGTCGGACAGTGAGGACGACGGGATCCCAGTGTTATCCTCCTACTCCAGCAGCTCTGCGTTTGACAAAATATCACCAGCAAAAAAAGGTAACCACTCACTCTTACTTCTTACTTACTTTGGTCACTTCTTACTTTATAACAGTTTTTGTGATTTTATGCATTTTAAAAGCACATTGTGGGACTCCTCAATGTACATTCTGTGCATTGAGGAGTCTCACAATGTGCTTTTAAAATGCATTCTGTGCATTGATATAATAAAGCCATAAGGTGGCTAATGTTGGGCTATAAAGGAACTACAGCACGGTCACATGACTTCACGTCACCACCGCTAAGCTAAAGGAGGCTAATGTTGGGCTATAAAGGAACTACAGCACGGTCACATGACTTCACGTCACCACCGCTAAGCTAAAGGAGGCTAATGTTGGACTATAAAGGAACTACAGCACGGTCACATGACTTCACGTCACCACCGCTAAGCTAAAGGTGGCTAATGTTGGACTATAAAGGAACTACAGCACGGTCACATGACTTCACGTCACCACCGCTAAGCTAAAGGTGGCTAATGTTGGGCTTTAAAGGAACTACAGCACGGTCACATGACTTCACGTCACCACCGCTAAGCTAAAGGCGGCTAATGTTGGGCTATAAAGGAACTACAGCACGGTCACATGACTTCACGTCACCACCGCTAAGCTAAAGGCGGCTAATGTTGGGCTATAAAGGAACTACAGCACGGTCACATGACTTCACGTCACCACCGCTAAGCTAAAGGTGGCTAATGTTGGGCTATAAAGGAACTACAGCACGGTCACATGACTTCACGTCACCACCGCTAAGCTAAAGGCGGCTAATGTTGGGCTATAAAGGAACTACAGCACGGTCACATGACTTCACGTCACCACCGCTAAGCTAAAGGCGGCTAATGTTGGGCTATAAAGGAACTACAGCACGGTCACATGACTTCACGTCACCACCGCTAAGCTAAAGGTGGCTAATGTTGGACTATAAAGGAACTACAGCACGATCACATGACTTCACGTCACCACCGCTAAACTAAAGGGGGCTAATGTTGGGCGTGATGACATTTCGTCGTTATACACCAAAGCAAATGCCTTGTATGTCCGAACTTCCTGGCACTTCCTCCACATGATTTGTATTGGTAATAACTCCTCCTGCTTATCTCTGGTGTGCAGTAGCAGCAGCTAAGAAGCCGTCTGATTCCACTCCCAAACCCAAGAAGGCTCCGGCACCGAGAGCAAAGAAAGCTGATAAATCCATCTTCGACTCGGACTCTGACACCGGGTCCAAGAAACCAGCAGCAGCATCAGCTTCAGCTCCTAAAGGTACAGTGCACTGTCTGTCTTATTCAAATAATGAATACAACATTTAAAAGTCCTTTAACGGTTTGGTCTGTGTTTATCCAGGTGGTGCAGGGAGAGGCAGGGGGAGGAAGAGGAAGGGCTCCGGGTCTGAAGACGAGTACAGTCCCATGAAGAAGGAGAGGACACCGGTCGGCAAAGTGAGTTTTCTCCGGCAGTGTTTGTGTTTTTGCATTTTTGCTTTATATTTGGTTCTGTACTTATACAGCTCTTTATCAGGTAGGGCTGTACCCGAATATTCGTTAGTTGGAGTACTATTCGGGTTTCAATTTCGTTATTCGGATATTCGTTTTGTTAGTTTTTTCCCCGTTTTTTTTCTCAAATTGAATTAATTGAAATCTCCAATATCAACGTAAGAGCTTGTGCCTCTTTGGGGGGTGCTATCACTGAACCATAAACGTTATCGTTTACTTTCTCCGTCTTTATATGTAGATATTACTTTTCTCCGTTAATCTCCGTCACGTTGTTTCCATAGCAACAACAACTTCCTGTCAACAGCGCTACCTTTCCTTCAAAATAAAAGCATGTCCATAAACAGGAAGCCACGCCAAATTACACTTAAGAAATATACAACTGCAACGAAAGTAACACAATGCGATATGCTTTTCAATTTCAAAGAACACAAATTGGGTTACATTAACAAATAACTATAAAACAATAATACTGTAGAATAACAAAAAGAATGCCGTGAATAAACCGAAATACACGTGTTGAAGCGGTTAGCTGCTGATTACTACGTGTTTCCTTGTGTGTTGTGAAGAAGCCTCAGACATGGTACTTTATATCAGACAGTATATTTATAACGTGTTTCCTTGTTGTGCAGAAGCCTCAGAAACCTCCGTCAGACGATGAAGACGATCACTTCCTGAGCGTCTCGTCTGCAAACCGTCCGGGTCGAGCCAAGAAGGAAGTGAGTTACTTTGTGGATTCAGATAACCCAGAAGAAGAAGACGACGACGACATGTTCGATTAAACACACACTTCAAACACATTCCACCCCCCCACCTTGTGTTCCCCCCCCCCCACAGACTTTTGTACATTTCCTCCTTCGTTTTATTTCCATTAATGGTGACGTTCAATGATTTTTAACGTGTGGTTGTTTTACACTTTTTCTTATACATATACAGGTTTCTTTTTTTATTGCTCATTGAAATGTTCCGTATTTGTCCGAAGCGGCTTTTAGAAGTTTAGACAGCGGTGCTTTAGCACTCTTTAATTGTTAAAATACTATGTAACTTTTTGAACATGAAGTAAACGATGAAATGTCCACGATGTGTCCGCCTGATTATTTCATGACTCTAAATTACGCAGAGGAGAACGTTATCACTTGCCGTCACACGGACATCATTTCTTATTGTGATATATCAATCAGGAGAGACTTAGTTTTTAGTTTAACCCTTACGTTGTGTTCGGGTCTCCCGTGACCCGGTTCAAGTTCAAATTATATAATAACTACGCTGTTTGTTTTTTTTATCGGAACAAGGCTTCATGATATCCTCCACAACAGATATATAAACACTACACAACTCATTTTGACCATTTTTGCCAAGTCAGAAGGTAGAAAAAACACACTCACTCACACACTCATCTGACTCGGAGGGACATGTCCTACCAAGGAAGCGTCCTCGACATTGAGAAACACCCTGTGACTTTCTAAAGGGAATTTGACTACACCACATATTTTTAAACAATATTCGACATACTATACTATGACTTTTTAAAGATGTTAGACATATACGTGTTTTAAAATATGTGACATACTAAACCAAACCTTTGTTCATTATTCTTCAACTTACCATATTACGACTTTTCAATTTGTCTGCACAATATACTATAAAATACACTATACTGCACACATTATTAAAGATGTGATTCTCTCCTCTGATTGGACGCCACATTATAGATTCACACACAAGTATTTTTTAAAATAAATATATTTTATTACTTTGCCAGGACAGTTCATGGTAAAGTTTAACAGTATATGAACATAAAAAGCATTATGTTAATGTACAAACAGAGACAGTATTTAAAATGGACAGCTGAAACAGGTAAAACCACTTCAGCCAATGGAAGGGCAGCAGAGAGCAAACAAGCCCCGCCCCTTCTACCCTCATGCCCAATCGGACGTGAGCATCATGTCTCATAGTAACAGGACTGTACAACACTGCGTGTGATCGGTGGAAAGAAGGCGACTGGACAACAACAGAGCGTTGTGATTGGTTCTGAGGTTCACGTGGTGAAGGGACGATGTTTAATCCTGGGTTAGACCGACATGTGGGGCTGAGATTAAACCTATTATGGGATGCTTTTGTGTTTGAATTATTGTCATACAAAATTGAATTGAAAATTGAGTCAAAAATTGGAATTTCACTTTTTTTTTACATTTGTTAATAAATTGTTGACATTAAAATTGGAATAAACCAGATAAATACATATAATTCTGCCGAGAAGGAAACAAGCCATTAAATATATGTAACATGAATTTATAAAAAGGCTAGCAACGGACAGTAGTTTGCTTAAAATAATAAAAATGTATAAGAATAACAGGGACTTTTATTTTAAATTTATCAACAAAACATGCACATTTTTACATATAACTTTCAACCCTACGCTTCCTGTAGTATTTCAAATACATATTTATTATTTTGTGGCATTCAAAAGCTCAAATAAATTCAACAAATTCACCTAAAACCCTTTAAAAAATGCTAAATGTATTCCAACTTGGAATAAATGCATATTGCTGTATAATAGATTTCATGTGAAGAAGATCCCTTTATCGTCTAAAAAGGATCAGTTCTCAGCCCCACATGTCGGTATAACCCTGGCTCCTTAGTGGACCTGTTCACCAAATCGCTGTCTATTGATTGGGTTTGATTGATTGACAGCTGATTGGCTCCCTGGTTGAGATGGAGGCTCTGTTGTTAGACATGAAACAGGAACAAAAACATGATGTCCATTTCCTTCATGTCCGTCCCAAATCAGCTCTCCAAAATCCAGTTCCTCCTCCTCCTCCTCCTCCTCCTCCATTCTTCTTTATCTTTTGTACACTTGGACGTGAGTTCCCAAGGACGACTTGAAAGGTATTTTCCCAACAGAGCTGCCAGTTGTAATGCAAAGCAAACATCACTTATATAACACCTCCGCAGTGAGCTAGATAGTAGAGTATTACAGTTACGTCGGTACAACATTCAACAGAAAACAAGAGTCAAATTCAGCATCGTGGAGTTTGTTTGCTGCAGGAACAGAGGAGTCGTCCCTGCTGCGTTCAGGGGTCGGGGGTGAACATTCGTTGGGCTGTTTTCCAGCTTCAAATAAAATAAAAACACCAAAGATGGCCCCCTCCCTCTCTCGCCAGGAGAACAGAGAGGGAGCCTTTCTAGTTTCCGTAACACTGCATTCTGACATTATTCACATTCAAACGGTTAAATAAAGGTCTGCTCTGGTTTCCCTTATGATATGTATTTCTGAGCAGGAATGGATTGCAGATGAGTTTTATTTCTTCTTATTAATATGTGCTGCTGCGACCCAGAGCCCCTCACTGCCCTAAAGAGTGACTTACTCTCTGTTTTGGATCCAAATGCAAGAAGCTGAATGACTCACTGAGACCGCGTCACTGAGATGTTTGTGCCAGGTTTTCAATTTGAATCTGTTTCTGAGAAGCTTAGTGATTTATCAGCTGCAGTGTCAACAAGCTCCACTTTGAAAATTCGGCTAAAGTTTAAATATAACGGTGTCCAAAATCAACCTGACTCTACGACTTATTGAAGAAAGTAATTACATGTTTTACTGTAAATTAGGATATGTTAAATCTCATGAGTGACAGGTGGAATACAACACATTAAAAGCGGTATTGTGAAATGCGACCTTTGTCTTGTGGGATTCATATTTTCTTATCCATACTAGTAACGAAAGTGATTTGACTGACCTCCAGAAAAAACTTCATTTTTATGTATAATAAATCCTAATATAGTACGTCAAGAAATGTCAGAACATTCACAGCAAAGAGTGTTAAAAAGTCAAAGAATATTAAGTTGAAAAACACTTGTCTAAAAGTATTTAAAAATTGTTTTTTAAGTATGTCGAAAAAAATAAAAAAATAGTCATAGTATAGCTTTTGGAAAAATATCCTATGACAGTCAAAGTATATTCAATTAAAAAATATTCTGGAATTTTTAAAATAATTTTACATATCCCCAAAAATACCTTAAAAATAAATAAAATAACATGTGAAAAAATATCATGAAAAAGTCATTAAGTATGTCGAAAAAAAGAAAAACTAATGACGAAAGATCTGACTAATAATCGTTAACTGAACATCTTTCAATTCAGATGAACCCAATTGAACCCTCGGCACAAACACCTCCACGTGTCACTGAGTCTTCTTCCTGCTTCTCTCCGTCAGCAGTGAGGAAGCATTTCCAAAGCTTTCGGGTTTTAATATTCTCTTGTGCTTCATGTCTTTACATCTGAGCTTCAGGTATTTCCAGATGTTTCAGCAGCAGAGAGGGGGGGGGGGGGGGGGTCCTGTGAGAGGAGGAGATATCACCTCTTTCTATTGGTCGGGAGAGGTGGGAAGTAACTAAGTAGATGTACTCAAGAACTGTACTTAAGTAGAGTTTTACTCCTCTACAGTTCAGAGGTACACGGTGTACTTTTCCTCCACTACATGTATTTAATACCTTAAGTTACTTCTCAGATGTGGATGAATGATGTGAAATCTAATCAAGTGTTAAATCAGACTTTAGTTCCACCTGGAGTAAATCCACCAGCTACCCTGCAGTATACAAAGTCATTCAAACTAGCTGCACCTTTACCAGCTTTGAGAACACTTTCATGATCGATCATTATAAAACATATCATATCTATTATTCTGAAATGGACCAATCTGCACAATGACTACTTTTACTGTCTTTCACTATATTTAGATGAGAATACTTTTCTACTTTTACTTGAGGAACATTTTGAATGCAGGACTTTTACTGTGACAGAGTATTCCTACACTCTGGTACTTCTACTTTTACTGAAGTACAAGATCTGAGTACTTCTACTTTTACCACAAGATCTGAGTACTTCTACTTTTTCTGAAGTACAAGATCTGAGTACTTCTACTTTTACTGAAGTACAAGATCTGAGTACTTCTACTTTTACTCAAGTACAACATCTGAGTACTTCTACTCGAGTACTTCTCCCACCTCTGTTGTTCATATTGTGTTGCTATCTTCCACTTTCCCCGCCTCTCAGTGATATAGAGCTGTGTTTGTAGAGAAGCTTCTCCATCGTGTAAATGTTTCTCAAACGGTCCGAGGATCGAGGCTGTGTGCTTCTACGTTTCTACGTCAGTGTACAATCGTCCCGGTTATCAGAATGTTTTGTAAGGGTTGCGTTTCCCTCCGTCTGCTCAGCGGTTTCTAAAAGACACTTCTGAGAGGAGAGGGGAAGTTCTGCTCGTAAGGCGTCACAGAGAGTGTGTGGTGGAGCCCAGGTTGAAATGCTGTTAGTGAAGGATACACACTCATCAGGTCATCAGTCAATTAGCCGTCTTTGAGTTCATGAAAAGCGCTATATAAATAAAAACTATTATTATTATTATCATCAAGTCATAGCGGGCTGCGATCACACGTACCAACACCGACGTAGCGCTGCGAGCTAACAGAGAACACACCTTCATGTGATCTAAAGGAACCAAAGGTCTGCAGCTGAGGATTTCTATCAGTTTCACTTCCACTGTCAAAGCAAGTGGTGAGAGTTTGAAATGGTAGCACTGCAAGCGAGTGACGTAAAGCAGCAAAAGGGCTGTCATTGTAATAAAATGTGGTTCATTCTTT
>NC_136908.1:1911135-1951872 GCF_949606895.1 Notothenia rossii | reverse complement strand
AAAAAAATCAGGATTTTAAGAAAAAGTTAGGATTTTAGGAAAAATCTGGATTTTCAGAAAAAGTCTAAATTTTGAGAAAAAATCTGAATTACACATAAACCAATAAATAAGTACAAAAACTAAGACTCACTTCAATGATACAGTTTAAAAAACGTATTTCACACATATGGAGAAGTGTATTTAAGCTAAGAGGGATACTCTTGTGCAAAGACACAGGACAGAGCAGCAATAATATACAAACAATACAAATGTCATGATGTAAACACCTTTATAAACACACAGGCTAGAATATATGTTTAAATCTGCTCTTTACTCCCACATCGTACCTTCAGAACAAAGTGCTCTATCCACCGGTCTTTATCTGAGACTGTTCACGCTTTCACTAAATCAGACTGCAGCTTTGAAACTGAAATCACTTCTCCGTCAACGTTTAATTTATTCATAAACGTTCGTAGAGAAGCTAATCTCCACACACAGCTGGATCAGTGTGATGACATTATCTCCGACATATTAATAAGCCTTCGATATCTCAGCAGCTTAATGTTAGCCAGCGGAGAAGAGGATGAGGATGAGGAGGATGAGGAGGAGGAGGAAGAGGATCCACTCACCCAGGATTTCATCAAAGATTTTGTACAGCCCCGGGACGAAGGTGATCTCTCTCTGGTTCATTCCTATTTCTTCATCAAAAACCCACATTTGCTGGAGAAAGGAAAGAAAGATAAGATTCATCACATCAGGAAGTAGGGTGGCTTGATAGGAACAGCATTGCTCTGTGTGGAAAGTGTCTGCTGATTAAATCAAACAAACAATAGTTAAAAAACATCACGAGTGTAAGATTACTAACAAGTTCTATCAGTAATAAATTGGTTATAATTTCATTTGACATTTTCTAAGAAAGACAAATACAAATGTTCCTTAAAGAAACCAGACATGCATCGACAATCACTCAAAGTGCTTAACATGCGATACAAATATATTGTGAAGTTGCATTTTCGATGTATCCGCTAAAATCTTGCAGAAAAAGTTAATTAGTTTCCGTCATATTTCATCGAAAGGTAACGTATTAAAACTACACTGGAGGATACAGAATATAACTTGATATAGGAGTATTACTACAACATGATACAGGTTTAACAGACATCATACGAGTGTGTATGACACGGTATGACTGCCATTGTCAATACTGAGTAATCAACATCTGATACTTGGAGGGGTTTGGGGAGGAGGCTGAGTCCATTTCTGAAATGTTTTAAGATCAACAATAGCAGTTTTTACCAGAAATGGCCATATCTGTCTGTGCTCTCAATTGACTGATTTTGGCGACCGTGAGCAGTGTTGTGACGTGAGCACAAGATACAAAAGGATCGATTCTACTGTGGACAATTTATGCTCATATAAATAAGCAATATGTCCAATCCAAATGATCCAGAGTCATTTAAAACATACTCAAAATGAAGTACAAACATAACCACTTTCTTGTAAAAACAGTCATTTTGGATCCAGTCCACAGAGGCTATAATGCTAATTAATGCAACTTATGGTAATTGTGCAAATTGCCCAACATATACAGGTTAGCATCCGGCAGTTTCTACGTTCTGGGGGCAATTTGTAGCACTTCTTATCTTGGGTTAAGCTATTGGATCAGAAGAAATCTAGATTCTACTGGAGTGGGTAGACAGTACTGTCATTAGACCAGAGACCAGATCGAACAGCCGGCTATTTACTGAATGAAGTAGACAAAAAAACATTCAACACATACAACAAAGACGATGAATAATCCTCTGCAGAAGAATCAGAGGTGAGTACATCACCTTTCCCTTTTGTTGACTTTCTTTCTCCTTGTATTCGTGTTTCTGTGGCCGGTTACATTGTATTCATACAGGGTGAATAGTATAAAATAGCCTACTTCAGTTTAGACCGGTCTGCTAACATTTAGATCGTTAAACTTTGGGGTATTCAACATTTCCAGGTTCACAACAGGTCTCTATGAGCGGCCAACAGACCATCCCCCTAAAAAAAGTCCTTTTGGATCCTGTCCACATATAATGCTAATTAACGCAGGCTTGTCATCAGTCTCTCCCAGGTGAGCTAGTGGAGGTCTCACCTGGGTGATGGGCTCCACGGTGCCCACGTAGGTGTCCGGGCGAAGGAGGATGTGCTCCAGCTGCGTCTTCTTCTGATAAACTCGCTCCACAGAAAGCTTGGAGCTCGACTTCTTGGGAGCGTCCATCTTTGCAGAATCCCCTTTTCCATTCGCAGACTCCTGTAGACCGAGATATTGTTATTGTTCAGAGGAGGGAAGCAGTGGAGTACAAATACTTCGTTAAGTACATTTTCTGGCATCGGTACTTTACTCCACTACTTTTTAATTTGACTGCTTACACTTTGAACTCAAATACCTGTACTTTCTACTTCTTACATGTTGAACACAAATACCTGTACTTTCTACTTCTTACATGTTGAACTCAAATACCTGTACTTTCTACTTCTTACATGTTGAACTCAAATACCTGTACTTTCTACTTCTTACATGTTGAACACAAATACCTGTACTTTCTACTTCTTACATGTTGAACTCAAATACCTGAACTTTCTACTTCTTACATGTTGAACTCAAATACCTGTACTTTCTACTTCTTACATGTTGAACACAAATACCTGAACTTTCTACTTCTTACATGTTGAACTCAAATACCTGTACTTTCTACTTCTCACATGTTGAACACAAATACCTGTACTTTCTACTTCTTACATGTTGAACTCAAATACCTGTACTTTCTACTTCTTACATGTTGAACACAAATACCTGTACTTTCTACTTCTTACATGTTGAACTCAAATACCTGTACTTTCTACTTCTTACATGTTGAACTCAAATACCTGTACTTTCTACTTCTTACATGTTGAACTCAAATACCTGTACTTTCTACTTCTTACATGTTGAACTCAAATACCTGTACTTTCTACTTCTTACATGTTGAACTCAAATACCTGTACTTTCTACTTCTTACATGTTGAACCCAAATACCTGTACTTTCTACTTCTTACATGTTGAACTCAAATACCTGTACTTTCTACTTCTTACATGTTGAACTCAAATACCTGTACTTTCTACTTCTTACATGTTGAACTCAAATACCTGTACTTTCTACTTCTTACATGTTGAACTCAAATACCTGTACTTTCTACTTCTCTCATTTTCCAAACAGGCTGGTTCCTTTAGTCTGAATGTGTGTTTGGTGGCGTGATCATTATTATTTAGAGTCATTGCGTGCCTATTGATTTGAACACGATCCGTGTATCCATCATTTCCTGGTCTTCTCTAAAGAAGAGGGACCAATGGAAACGTTGTCATGTTGCCGTTGGTCACCATGGAAACATTCATTAGCTAACAATGACATTATTGTTCTATTAATATAAAGGGAGGTCAGGTACTCTTTAAAACAGCTGCTAGTTATGGGTACTTTTTACTGAAGTGCATTTCAAAGCCTCTTTACTTTGACTTGAGTAAAGGCTTTGTGTACTTCTACTTGAGGAAAGGATGTGTGTACTTCTACTTGAGTAAAGGATGTGTGTACTTCTACTTGAGGAAAGGATGTGTGTACTTCTACTTGAGTAAAGGATGTGTGTACTTCTACTTGAGGAAAGGATGTGTGTACTTCTACTTGAGGAAAGGATGTGTGTACTTCTACTTGAGTAAAGGATGTGTGTACTTTAGCCATCTGTTATTATTCACACATAACTAAGTGAAAACCAGCAGCAGATATCAGCGTCTGTGGTTTCAGTGACACATAATCAACAAAAACAAAGTACTGGTCGTTATACAGTGATTGGGAAACTCATGTTTAATTTAAACTGACATTATCTTTCGTCTCTGTGCTCCAAAATACAGTAATATCAGGTAAAGTTAAATATAAAACGTCTAAGAAAGTGTGGTTTTGGTTGTATTTAAAGGATATTATATGAATGATCCAGAGCAGCTCCCATTGGTCGACTAATTAGTGGTTTTGTTCTTATAGATTAGAAGCAGTTTTATATAGGTTTTTAATGCTGAATGTGTAATTGTAAAGGAACGTATGATTACATTTATTTTAAACACAAGACTTAAAGCAATATTTTTTTTGCATTATTCTGTCTGGAGAGTGTCAGTAAAACAGATCTGTTGATTAAATCAAATAGCTATTATTAGGGTTTAGGGTTAGGGTTACTTGTAGTGCTTTAGTACAGTTCTTCCATTTCCTGCTAGGGTCTAAATGTACTCAAATACAAAATGTCATTACTTTGGTTACTCTGTAAATCTTCAATCTTCTGTAACCTATATCAATAACACAACGTATAATCTACTTATCGAGTGTTAATACAGGTAAGAATATATATATATATATTGATCCATAGCTTAAAAATAACAACGTCTCAGCAGCATGTATAGATATATAAGAAATATGCTTATACTTTACCAGCTGTGGGATTAAAGTAATATGGTTTATATAATAAATAAATGGGCTGTTTTGCAGAATGAGTGCTTTAGGTTCAATCTGACGTTTAAACTTTTTTTAAAGCTTAAACCAGGAAATTTTTTGCAGAGTAAAGAGTATTTCTGCACTATTTCTTATTTAACACAAATTAAAAACAATGCCAGAGAACATATATGTTGTTGTCTGCTTCTGGGTCATTAAAAATAACTTTAAAACTGTTTTACTAAATGTTGTATTACTACTTATACTCAAGGAAAGGGCCTGAGTGCTTCTTGCAACACTGCAAAACATATTGAATGAGTAAAACACGTTATAATAGTCCAATTGTTGTATTTATGCAGCAATAAACAATGCACTTAGTAGCTGTAGTGAGTTAAGTTGGATTGTGTATTTACTTTATGAAGGAAAAAGGATATTTTTAAGTTAAATTCTTAGTTTCGTTTTGCTCTGTCTCTTGTTTTGAGGAAGTTAACTGTAGACTCGAGAAACAGGAAGTTATGGCTTCTTCATCTTTGTGGTTATTTTAGAGAAAAACCGTGGGCTTTAAACCCCAGCTGGTGGTCTTTAAAGGACATTTAAATACCACTTAAAGCTCGTGCACTTAGCTAAGGTTAACACAGCCGTTGTATGCGTTATTAATGCACAGTTAAGATGAATACAACTGTAAGTAAATGCGTGTTTTAGTTGTGGTACAGACTAACTTAGTGCCCCCTTTTAAACAGCTGCAATATTAAAGTAAAGAACACATTACTGCATGAATTATAATACAATAATATGGTTTATATTTTTATGAAATGAGTCCAAAAGCCAGTAATTATAACAATATACGAGTACGACTGACTCTAAGGGGATTTAAATGCCACTTAAAGCCGCTGCACTTTGCTAAGGTTAATAAAGCCTTACAAAAGCACAATTTAGAAGAATAAAACTGGAAGTAAATGCATAGATTATAGTCTAAATCAAGCATAATAAAAAGCACAATTTAAGCTGAAGGTTAATGCATTTTTTATAATCTAAATTATGCATAATAAACGGCACAATATAGATAATTTAAACGGTAAATTAGTCGGTCTTTTTATAATCTAAATAAAGCATAATAAAAAGCACTATTTAGATTATTTAAACTGTAAATTGGTGCATGTTTTAGTAGTGAAACAAACTAACTTACCAGCCATCCTGCGCCGTTAGACATCTTTTCTTTGTGATCCTAAAATATGATCCTCTTCTCAAAAAATATCTTCAATTCCAGGTGAAATTAAATATCCTCCAGCATAACAAACCGTCTCAGTTGATGAAAGGCATCCAGACCTGTTTATCCTCCATGTTTGTTTTAGAGATAATCCCTTGAAATGTGATGAAAACAAGCCGAGGAGAGGGGGGTATTTTCCGGCTATTGTTAAAATCGACAGCCGGTGAAACAGCGAGGCCTAAACTCACAACAAAGATGCTAACGGGGCTAGCTGCTACCAAATAAATACTGTACAAAACAAACACAATACACTCACAATAACATGTGGGAAATCAACAGAATAAAATACTAGTTTAACAGAAACGCTGTCAAAAGGCGAGACTTAAATACATTTCATTTAGAAGTAAAAAAAAGATGAGAATAAAAGCTAGCAGAAGCTATCCGGCCATCTGAAGGATAGACGGCGGATCGTCTCACATCGACCAATCAGGAGGCTGCTTTTTCAAAAGCGCCGGTATTTCGACCAATAAGAAACCACAACAGTGAGTAACTGTTATTTTGACCAATAGGAAAAGACAACGGTGAGTCACTGTTATTGCCATCTTTAACGCTAGATGGCGGCAAACGCTTCATCATTGAAAGACACTAATGTGTCACGTAAATATTAGAGTGTACATTCTGTCTTTTATTCATTTAATGTACTTTTGTATTAGTTCATATGTGATATATTTTTGTTTACAAAATATATGATGTCCATGTATATGTAATTGAATAAATAAAGGGGGGGGGGAAAACTACAACTTTTACTCAAGTACGAGATCTGAGTACTTCTACTTTTACTACAAGATCTGAGTACTTCTACTTGTACTCAAGTACAAGATCTGAGTACTTCTACTTTTACTCAAGTACAAGATATGTGTACTTCTACTTTTACTCAAGTAGAACATCTGAGTACTTCTCCCACCTCTTTGTATATCCATGCTGTAAAAATACATTGAAAGAGCTACAATACTTTAAAAATATCTTTATTATCCCATCATATATTCCCCCAACATTCATCCCTTTCCTCCACAACAACAACACTCAGCTTATATTAGTACACAGGGATTTAAGTAGGCATGGCAAGGTGTACAAATGCCATAAATGAGACCAATAATTATTTTATTAATAGCAGGAAATCTGGCGTCTAGGGAATGTCTCCATGCAAAACCGATGACGATGTGACTATGGCTTGTAATGTCAAAATGTTGTGTATTTTTAACTGCGTGTCTCATAGGTAACTCTAGTAAAATCAAAGTTTAAAATATGTGACTTTAGCCTACCCTTCAATATGTAATTCACCTGGTCATTCATCTATCAATCAGCCATTCAACCTTTAATCACCCTGGAAGATGACACGCTTTGAAATATTTCACGAAATTGTCTTTATACAAATCGATCATCCCAGCAATTAGCTCAGAATTAAGCCCCCAATAAGGTTTAACATTAGTAAAAAAACTCTTAAGTATCTTCTAAGTGGACGAGCAGATCAATTTAAGACTCCTCTGTCTCCATGCATCACAAACGGAGGCAAATTTAACAAAAACAATGGCCTTTTTTATGTTTAAATCTCTTTACATGCAGGGTTTTTGGACCACATGTCATCGGTTATTCTGCTTTTCGTCAAATCAATGTTTAATGTGTGACTTCACTCTGTGAAAGGTACAAAATCCTGTCAATCATCCATTCATATATTCTCATCCTGGACTTACACACATTTAAATATTGCACCAATTTCTCACCCTACAGATCTATTATCCCAACAAGAAGCAAAACAACTGTTAAATATCTCCTAAGTGTACGAGGATATCAAATGAGACCTCCTCTGACTCCGTGCATCACAAATGACTTTTACAGTGAAGGCTAATCTAACATGTTTAAAACCCTTTACATGCAGTGTTTCTAGACTGCATGTTTTACAGGTTATTTGGTCAAATGGTGTGTGTTAACTCTACGATGGGTACAACATCTTGTCCATCATCATCCATTCATATATACTCATTGTGGAGGACTCACACACATGTTTTGTCATCATACAGATCTATTATTCCAGCCATAAGCATACACAATATTGAATTATCATCTAAGTGGACGATGACTCCTCTCTGTCTCAAATGACTTTTATAGTGAAGGCTAATCTAACATGTTTAAAACGCTTTACATGCAGTGTTCCTGGACTTCATTTGGTCAAAGTGTTTTTACTCTGCGATGTTCTCATTCATCTACCAATCATCCATTCACATATACTCATCCTGGAGGACTCACACGTGTACATATTGCACTGTTTTGACAAACCCCTCATCCCACACATTTAGACACCATCCATAAAAGCAACTGTTAAGCGTCTTCTAAGTGTACGAGGATCTCAAACGAAGGCTCCTCCGTCTCCTTTAAGCTTTGCCTGAAGATCTGAGCGTGCTGCCATGTTGTTTCCCCCTCTCCTCCGCTCAGTCCGGCTTCAATGATGAACTCTGAGCAGCCGGAGACACTCAGGAGGTCCTGCATCTTCCCATCTGAAGGAGAGGAAACACAAAGGAGAGGACGTAATCAGGAGGAGACACGTCTGTAGGTCAGATCTAAGCTTCAGCTCTCACATGGGACAAAAACATCTTTCTCCTGAGAAGCATCGCTAAAGTGAGACCAGTCATAACACAGACAGACGCTGAGAAGCTGCCTTCGTCTCCAGCCGGATCGACTACTGGAATGCACCTTTCACTAAACTCCGGAAAAAAACTACTGACAGACTTTAGCTCATCCCAAACTCTGCAGCTCGTCTGTTATATAATGTAATATTTGTATAGCGCCTTTCACGAAACCCAAGGTCGCTTCGCAAGTCGGGCAGGGGGGGGAGTAGGGGAAAAGAGGCAGACAGGTCAGGGGGGGGGGGGCAAGCAAGTAGCGGAATAATAAACCTATCAAACTAACTCTATAGTGGGGAAAGCTTCGGTGAAAAGGTGCGTTTTGAGGGCTTTTTTGAAAGTGTCCAAGGTTGGGGCGCTGCGGATATCGGGGGCGAGAGAGTTCCAGAGGGTGGGGGATGCTACACTGAAAGCTCTGTCACCGAAAGTCCGCAACCTGGTGCGGGGGGTAGAGAGGAGATCCTGTCCAGACGATCGGAGCTTCCGGGATGGAGTGTGGTGGCGGAGAAGGTCAGACAGGTATTGGGGGGCGAGGGCATGGAGGGATTCGTAGGTCAGAAGAAGGAGTTTATATGTGATTGACTGGGAGCCAGTGGAGGTGGATGAGGGTGGGGGTGATGTGCTGCCAGGGCTTGGTGTGAGTGAGCACCCTGGCAGCCGAGTTCTGCACATACTGGAGCCTGTCCAGGGCTTTACTGGGAACCCCGAACAGGACTCCGTTGCAGTAGTCCAACCGGGAGGAGACGAATGCATGGATGAGGGTCTCGGGCCACGGAATCGGAGAGTGATGGTCGTAGACGGGAGATGTGTTCCTGAGGTGATAGAAGGCAGACTTGGTGACGGATTTGATATGTGACTGAAATGAGAGAGTTGAGTCAAGGATGGGAGGGGTCCAGGTTACGGACTTTGGGAGACGGGGAGATGGAACAGCCGTCAATGTGGAGGAGGAGATCCCCAACCTTCCGGAGCAGTGCCTGGGGGGCCACAACCATGAGCTCAGTCTTCTTACTGTTGAGTTTGAGTAGATTTGCTGTCATCCAGGTTTTTATGGCATGGAGACAAAACTAAGAAGAGAGAACACATGGGTCCAGTTTTAGCCGCTCTGCACTGGCTTCAGGATTTACTTTAGGCTCCTCCTCTTGACGTATAAAGCCTGCAAGAACTCCCTTATGAGCTACAAGCCCTTCCAATCTCTAGCTCTTCTATGTCTATTGTCTCTAACTGTATTCTATGTGATATCTGTGTCTATTTGAAGAGATGTCAATAGTCTACTGTGAAGCACTTTGGACCGCAATTCTTGTATGAACTTGTCTTCGGCCATGTGCTGAAGTAATAACAGAGACATAACCCAAGCATAGACCGATAATATAAACGTATACAAAACCTACAGCATTCACAACTTCTCTAAAAGGTAAATAGGTGCTTCAGGTGCTTCAGGTGCTTCAGGTGCTTCAGGTGCTTCAGGTGCTTCAGTGGCTCTATGGTGCGTTTCCACTGCAGCGCGGAGCTCGCTTTAAGCGTGCCGAGCCGTGCGGGGCCCGTGAGCATAAAGTGAGCCTGTCCTAACGAGGCCTAGCCATACCGAGCGAAGCCGAGCGAGGCCGTGTAGTGGAAATGCCCCATAACAACATTTGGAGTACTCGAGTACTGGAGTCGGACTAAAGCGCCGATTTTCGTGACTCGTGACTCGACTCGGACACAAAGAGTGGGGACTCGAGATTTGGTGACTTGAGTGCAACACTAGCTCTAACTATCTCAAACGTGATATCTTGTTTCAATAGTTACGTTATTACTTTATCATTTTTTTTTGTTGTATTATTATTTCAATTTGTATTCTATTTATTTTGACCTCGTGTGAATCCTGTTTTTCATTCTGACTGTGTTTCTGCTATAAACGCCTGAATTTCCACAAGGGGATGAAAAAAGGTCCATCTTATCTTATCTTAAGCATGTGGGCAGTATTTGATGATGAATATGTGGGCGTACCTCCAGAGAACGCTGCAGTTCTCTCTCCGGCCTGCAGAGTCCAGCAGACGCTCCCCGAGTGGAAGGTCTCACTCTTAGCTGAGACGGAGACAGACGAAACCTTCATCCCCGCCGAGGAAAAGTCAAACTTCCAGCTGACCTTTCCCGAAGAGGAGCCTTCAGTACGAGCCAAGTACACCTGGGGAGAGAAATACAATCAGCCATCACACCTGGAGGACGCATCGTTGAACCTGGGTCTGAAAAGATATTAGTTAGATATTTGTTGTTTGTGTTTCACTGGTGAGTTAGCCTCTGACTGAGTGTTAAGCACATCAGGCAGCAGCTGAATGGGCATTGCACTACGGTAGCTGTTATTTGCACACTGGGCAATGCATCCTTACATTGATTAACTGAGGTGTACTGTACTCTGGAGACAGAGAACAGTGCTACACGTGTGACAAGGCCAGTTTGTGAAAGGTCCAAGTGTTTGTTTTGTTTAAGGTAAAAAAGAAACAGCCTGATGGGATGTAGAGAGAGAGTAGAGAGAACCAAATATGTAAAGCACTTTTTTGTTAATTTATGATTTGCTGCATATAAGGAATAAAACAAAAATCTTCTGTCGTACCATATTGAAGTATCATTATTTTGCATCGTGTTGAATCAAATCGTATCAAACTGTATCGCAACAGGGTGAATCGTATCGTATCGCCTGGTGTTTCAAATGTATCGTTAATGTATCGTAGGCAAGGTATCGAGATACGCATCGCATCGGCCTCAGTGATGGAGATGCACATCCCTAGTACATATGTATATGTATGTATATATATAATTTTGTTTATCTGTGTGTGTGTATAATTAAGGAATTATCTTTTATTTTATTTATCCTGCAGCTGGATGACTAACGGGAGAATAAACTCTGCTTTCTGCCGTCCTGCTTCTACTCATTGTGTTAGATTTCACATGTATAAACTGTCTACCGTAATTTCCGGACTATAAGGCTCACCTGAATCTAAGCCGCAGCAGCTAAATTGAATGATGTGTACATATATAAGCCGCACTGGACTATAAGCCGCAGGTGTTTTAATGTTTCATTACCATATGTAAGGGTTCGTGCACAGAGGGGATTGTGGGGAAAGAGATGGCTGTTTGAGGAAGCTCCCATTTATTAACATTTCAACAAACAAGTTGCATATTTGCATAACGTATTCAAGTGTTAGCATTTAGTGCAATAGTAGCTCCAGAACATGTGCTGTGTAAACTGTACTGTATCACATAGCGTTTCAGACACACACACTTTTCAACTTTCAAACTTAAACGGTGCGCTCCCAGCGCACGTACCGGCAGTGATCTACAGCAGTGGTTTTCAACCAGTGGTACGGGGACAAACTGTCTCGCTCTCGTAATGTCTGTCTGTCTTGCTCTCGTTCTGTCTCTCGTACCACTCTCGGTTCCACTTTCACTTTTGCGCGCTACCTGTCTCACTCTTTTCCGGCCTCCAGCTTTTCCTGCTGGAACCCGCCGCTTAAAGGAGGGGGGCGCGGACCGGCCATAGAGCCCATAGAGTTAAAGGTGGTGGACTGTAACCTGTAAAATCCATAGATTTAGGAGGTCCCCTAGTGGCCGTTAGCTGTAAATATCCATAGATTAGCCGCACCGTTATATAAGCCGCAGGGTCGAAAAATGGGAAAAAAGGCGCGGCTTATAGTCCGAAAATTAAGGTAATTGTTGAAGTAGAATAAATTAAAAAAATTAAATAATAATAATATTGATGATGGTACCATCTGCCAGTCCTCCTCCACCTTCCTGCAGACGGACGTCCTGCTCCACACACACTGATCCCAGGTCTGGGTCCTCTCAGAGTCGTTGGACAGGCGGCAGTACTCGTCTCTGGAGGAAGAGTAACGCACGTGAAGCAACTTCTGCATCTTCTCCTTCTCCGTCAGAGTGAACACAAAACCTGCAGCCTGAGGAAAACACACACACAGTTATTAAACACACACACACAGGTATCAGACATCTAGCTAAACACACACACGTATCAGACATCTAGCTAAACACACACACACGTATCAGACATCCAGCTACACACACACACACACACACACACACACACACACACACACACACACACACACACACACACACACACACACACACACACACACACACACACACACACACACACACACACACACACACACACACACACACACACACACACACACACACACACACACACACACACACACACACACACACACACACACACACACACACACACACACACACACACACACACACACACACACACACACACACACACACACACACACACACACCTGTGTCTCAGTAGACGTCCCTGCATCAGTCTTCCTGGTCTCCCCCCTCGCTCTCCTCCAGGCCAGAGATCCAGAGTTTCGTCCTCCCAGCTCTCCAGGTTTTGGTTTCTTTGGAGACAGAAACTCCACGAGCTCCACCAGCAGCCGCTCCGTCAGATCCTTCTTCCTCACGGGACTCAGGGACTGCTGCCTCTGAAATATCACAGCAGGGAAGAGAGGAGGAGCAGCTTGAATTAGAATTTGTAAAAGTAAATGAAAGACCTATCTTTTAGATTTCTGTAAAGCACTTTGAATTGCCTTGTGTTGAAAGGTGCTATTTAAATAAACTTGCCTTAATCTGGCTTATCATTTGGGGCAATTTTTATGAAATCTTTCACATTTCATACACAAAGGCAGAACAAACATAAACAAAACCAAAGGCATCCATCTTAAAGGCAGCAATAAAACAAAGAAACCAACACCCCACACCAGAGGTCGCGTTAACCGAATATTTTCCGTCTATGACAGATTTTTTTTAACAATGACGGAAAATTCTGAAAGCAGTCCTTCATTTTGACAGATTAGAACAAACTCGGAACAGCGCCACAGTTTCCCCGCAGCGAGGCTCCGGTGTTAAGCATGCCCGCCAAAAAGGAAATGATACTGTTTCCAAACCTAACTGTGCCGAACAAATCATTGAAACGCTGTGCGTACTCCCACGAGGTGCAGCGGGCATGAATAACACGGCGCTAACAGTTCACAAGCGTGAGCCCCGCCCCCCGTTGACAGTTCTCTCTCTCTCCCCCCCCCCCCGGTTGACAGTACTCTCTCACTCTCTCCCCCCCCCCCCCAAGAGTGTAAAGGCTGACGGGTAATACTGAATTTTGACGAAAATATTACGATCCAGTCCGTCAAAATGACGGGCAGTGAAAAAGTCTAGCGCAACCTCTGCCCTACACACCCCCCCCCCCCCCCCACACACTGACACACACACACACACACACACACACACACACACACACACACACACACACACACACACACACACACACACACACACACACACACACACACACACACACACACACACACACACACACACACACACACACACACACACACACACACACACACACACACACACACACACACACACACACACACACACACACACACACACCTTGTTTTTAGCAGTATCAAAGTTCATGTTTTATTGTTTTATGGTTCAGTGATTTAACTCGTTCTGTTTCTTTAGACCTTGTTTTTAATTATGTTCCTCACTTGTTATTGCCATTTTCTGTCACACTCTATGTAAAGCACTTTGGTCTGCGTCAGGCATGAAAGGGGCTATATATAAATAAAGTGTATTGTTATTATTATAAAGTGTATTCTTTCTAATCAGGCGTGTGAATGAGTCTCGTGTGCAGGGGTTAAAGGGTTAATATTTACGGAGGTGTTGAGCCTGTGGATGGTGTGCAGCAGCCAGGACTCCTGGACCTTCGTCCTCCTCGACAAAACCTCTGGATGTTTGCAGGAATATCTCCAGGTCACATCCACCACCTGCAGAGCAACACAGGAGCATGACAGGGGACCACACAGACATGCTTCTATTCTTCCTTATGCACGTGCATGAGGGTACATGGGAGGATAATGGGTTTGGGGCTGAGTGCAAAAGGTAGGGGAACACAATGTTTGCAATTCTTCTGTATATCTGTAAATGATATCCTATCATATGTATATACAGTATATTATGAGCCTATATTTCTGCTACTGCAGTATTTTTGATCAATAAAGTCGTGGTCCCATGTGTAGTAATGGTACCAGCTAAAGTAGTAGCACTAAAACGGTGTGTGTAGTCCCTGAGTCTGACCTGGTCCTTGGAGAAAGCCAGGATGTAGGCCAGCTTCTTCCCCCAGCCCACTTCATAGAGCAGAGGTTTATCACAGCCGTTCTCACACGAGTCGCAGTGCAGCCACCGGCGCTGAGAAGTGGAGAAAACCTCCGTCCACACGTGATCTGAAACACCACGGAAACATTAACACACACACACACCGGCATGGATTGCTGTTCTTCTGCAGAGATCATGAGGACTACACATCCTTCAGTGGTCTCTCTGTGGAGGACACTCTCAAGAGAAACTGATAAATGATTCATGGACAAAGTTTGTCTTTTGTGATATTTAATAAAGTCATAAAGAAAGTCAATATAAAGTGAGATGGATCTGAAAAGCAGGAACAGAGCAGCTTCACCCTCAGAGGAGAGAGAAGTTCTGCTGACATTCTGTATATCCTAAACACATGTCTCTGTTAAACACATACAAGACTTAAAATACAATTTGAACAGTCAGAGTTTTGAGGCAATCAGAGTATAAGACTATATGTTTGAAATGATTATATGACAATATGAATCCCTTTGAAAGCAGGTACCTGTGCTGTCCCAGATGTATCGTGCCTCCAGGCCCATGGCTCTGCAGCACAGAGTGAAGCAGTTGGCCCACTCCCCACAGCGCCCCCTCCTCGTCTCCAGGAGCTTCTCAGGATTGTTGTATCTGTAATTAACAAAACAGAATGTATAATCAATAAAGCCCTGTTACCACCTGGTGTTACAAGCTTATGGGGTTAAACTATGTCTCACTTCTCTGTGTGTGTGTGTGTGTGTGTGTGTGTGTGTGTGTGTGTGTGTGTGTGTGTGTGTGTGTTTCTGTGTGTGTGTGTGTGTTTCTAAGGAACGCTCTCTCTGTGTTGACTCAGAAACTCATGATGAGTCACGCTGGAGTTAAAGAGTGTTCCTATCAAACAGGGCAAACACAATCATCACCATGCAACACACACACACACACACACACACACACACACACACACACACACACACACACACACACACACACACACACACACACACACACACACACACACACACACACACACACACACACACACACACACACACACACACACACACACACACACACACACACACACACACACACACACACACACACACACACACACACACACACACACACACACACACACACACACACACACCTGGGGAACCTGGTGGAGAGCCTGCAGGTGTGACAGTAGTGGTTCTCGACCCTCTGGGCCCCCCAGCGGAGGTCCTCAGCAGAGGGCTGCAGAGGGTTCGAGTTCTGCGTGGCTCCTGAGCAGCGGCTGCACGGCAGGTGGTCCACCCAGGAGAAGAAGTCCTGTTTGAACCATCTGAGCAGCTCCAGCACCAGGAAGTCCTCCAGGCCCAGTTTACAATCTGCTGAGTCACATGACACACATTCAACCTTCTCTCCTACCATTTTATTCCTATTCTGTTTCTTTTTGCATTATTTTGATAGTTTTATGTCATAAGTATTTATGTTGGATTGTCTGAAGAGCCGTAGACTTAGTATTTTTGATTTCCATCTGCACATGACAGTTATCGTCTGAATGTTGTTCACCTGGATCCTCCGCTCTGGCCCCTCTCAGCTGGACCTCTGCCTCAGACCTCAGCCTCTCCTCAGGGATGCGGCTCAGAGCTTTCTGCTGCAGATCCAGGTTCTCGTACAGCAGCACGTGTTGGAAGTTAGACTGCAGGGTGGCAAAGAAGTTCATACTGTTCTCCTGAAGGGAACACAGGAACACAAACACATCGTTAACCCTTAAATGGTTTCATTTGACAGGATGTGTCCGTGTGAAATGAGGGTCCAATACAGTTTTATTTATTTATAATGTGTCCTGTTAAACCCTTGATAAATAGGAGCAAATCATAATAATAAAAGCAGTATTTCCTCAACAGGAAAGCTGTGGTTTGTCGATTCTAACAAGCGTCTAATTTACTCCAAATGTCACAGAAACTCTAAATGTTAACGAGTAATTAGAACCAGATGAACTTTGTTTATAGCGAGAACATACCTGATAAATGGGGAGAGTTAATCACAAGAGTAAAAGTTGTGTTTCCTGTTTGACTCTAAAGAGGAAAATACCCAGAATTCCCCAGATGTGTGGGTGGAGACAAAAGCAATCTATCCCAGAATCCTAGATCATAACTATCTTGTAGATCACAGATAAACATAAAACCACAAAGAGGTCAAATATACAGATTTCCTAGCATTTAAACTTTTTTTTTTTCTGCATGTAAACGGTCTGCAGAGTCTCAAACCCTCAAAGTTCACCCTGTAGAGAGTAAAACTCTAAGACAGAGAAGACCTGTCTGTGCTGCCCCAGAACGCCTCGCTGGGGAATTCTCTTTTTTCATTGTTTGCTTCTTGGGTATATTGACGTATTTCGGGTATAGTGACGTAACGTAACGGTTCCGCAGATTGGTCCAAATTGACCAATCCGCTGAGCCGTTACATTACGTCCGTGGAGCCGTTACGTTTCGACCAATCCGTGGACTTCCTCACACACACAGTCGGCGGGACGTTGCGAGGCTCGCTGCTGCGAGGAGCGGACACTGTGAGCCGGCTCACTGGTGTGGGGTCGGCGAGACAGCGAGACACAGAGGAACTCAGCCTGGGCACACACACAAACTCCCAGCCAGGCTGCGGGTGTGGGTGTGTGTGCTTCGGGCTGGGTTTTGCTGTGTCTCGCTGTCTCACTGTCTCGCAGACGGCCACTGGGCTCACAGGGAGGGGGAGGGGGGGGCAGGAGCTCCAACAAGCCGTGTAGGACAGAGAGTGAACACACATACTATACAGAGATACTGTTTGAGAAACCAATGAGAGTTTGGAACATTGAACAATATAAATCTATTCTAGTCGACCTCAACAATGGAACTATGATCAGTAGAAATGGCCATGGGACCTTTAAGCCTCCTTTGTGCTCCAGTCAGTCCTCTCAGTGAACACAGAGCTGACTCTCTGAGCAGCTTCTCTCTCACTGATCCTGATGTTCAATGTTTGTTGTTTGTTTGTCATGTGTCTTGATACTTGTCTGTTGATGTTACACATGGAGCTGCTGTGATGCAAGGAGCATTTCAGACTTCATCTGACCATTCAAGTATTATCGTATCGTAGATGATGATACCACGCTCTTTACTTTTCAAATCCATCTCTTCTTGCCTTTTTTAAACATGAAATTGTAGGATTTGTAGCAGACTCACTTTAATCCTTTTGGCCTTTAATGCTTGCTTTTACTTCCCTGCTGTGCTACAGTACATAACCGCTCATTTACCGTATCGTATTTTTAACGTGGATCTTTACCAGGGAGGAAGGCTGTGGTGGAGGAGGTGCAGAGACCACTGGAGCTGAGGCTGAGCTGGGAGTAGTCGGAGAGGTAGTGGGTAAAGTGGGAGTAGTGGGAGTAATGGGTAAAGTGGGAGTAATGGGAGATGCAGCCTGCCTCCCCCCCAGCCTCCGGTCTCTTTCTGATGCTATGGAGTCCCTGATGAGCTTCATCTGATCCACTGATGCAGACCTGGGGAACACCAGGTGGGTCTCAGCCTGAAAAGGAGGAGTAGCATCACCGTCAGTGTCAGGCTCATGAAAACATCAGAATCACTCTAAGCATTACATCAATGAAACCATATCTTATTTGTTTTAGTCAGTCCTGCACAACCCTCAGAGTTGTGCACATTGTACACAAAGCTACCTCTTATACCACTTGCCATACTAACCCTGCACATATATCCTTTTATTATATGTTATTTTCACTTATATTCAATTTAAATATTGCTATTTTTTCATTATATTACATTTCACTTCACATGTTAGTCGCTTTTATCCAAAGCGACTTCCATACTCAATACTGTGGACAACCCCCACAGGAGCACTTTGGGGTGAAGTGTCTCAGGGACACAATGACATGCTGACTGCAGTGGGGTTTGAACCTGGGACCCCCCTTATTTCAAACATAAAATATAAGTGTAGCACGTAGAAGTAGTGTGATAGCATCCAGATCACAGTTATTACAGATTGTAGTGGTGCTCCAGGATTGTGATTCGTTCATTACCTCCTCAAACCCCATCTCAAAGAGGCACTCCACGGCTCCTCTGATGGGCAGCAGCTTGGTGGAGAACGTGGGGTTTCCGATTCGGATCGATCGGTACTTTTCCTCGTTGGGAAACCTGTTGGGAAAAGACAAGAGAAGAGGAAGTTAAGAGCTGTGTTAGAGGTCTTGTACTTGAGTAAAGGTAGAAGTACTCAGACCTTGTACTTGAGTAAAAGTAGAAGTACTCAGATCTTGTACTTGAGTAAAAGTAGAAGTACTCAGATCTTGTACTTGAGTAAAAGTAGAAGTACTCAGACCTTGTACTTGAGTAAAAGCAGAAGTACTCAGATCTTGTACTTGAGTAAAAGTAGAAGTACTCAGATCGTGTACTTGAGTAAAAGTAGAAGTACTCAGATCTTGTACTTGAGTAAAAGTAGAAGTACTCAGATCGTGTACTTGAGTAAAAGTAGAAGTACTCAGATCTTGTTCTTAAGTAAAAGTAGAAGTACTCAGATCTTGTTCTTGAGTAAAAGTAGAAGTACTCAGATCTTGTTCTTGAGTAAAAGTAGAAGTACTCAGATCTTGTACTTGAGTAAAAGTAGAAGTACTCAGATCTTGTTCTTGAGTAAAAGTAGAAGTACTCAGATCTTGTTCTTGAGTAAAAGTAGAAGTACCAGAGTGTAGGAATACTCTGTTACAGTAAAAGTCCTGCATTCAAAATGTTCCTCAAGTCAAAGTAGAAAAGTATTCTCATCAAAATATAGTGAAAGTAGCGACAGTAAAAGTAGTCGTTGTGCAGATTGGTCCATCCATCCATCTTCTCCCGCTTATCCGTGGTCGGGTCTTGGGGGTAGCAGTTCCAGCAGAGAGCCCCAAACTTTCTTTTCCCTGGCCACATCAACCAGCTCTGACTGGGGGGTCCCAAGGCGCTCCGAGGCCAGAGAAGAGATATAATCCCTCCACCTGGTCCTAGGTCTACCCCTCGGTCTCCTCCCAGCTGGACGTGCCTGGAATACCTCCCTAGGGAGGCGCCCAGGTGGCATCCTAACTAGGTGGCATCCTAACTAGGTGCCCGAACCACCTCAACTGGCTCCTTTCGACGCGAAGGAGGAGATTGGTTCATTTCAGAATAATATATATGATATGTTTTATAATGATTGATCATGAAAGTGTTCTCAAAGCTGGTAAAGGAGCAGCTAGTTTGAATGACTTTGTATACTGCAGGGTAGCTGGTGGATTTACTCCAGGTGGAACTAAAGTCTGATTCAACACTTGATTAGATTTCACATCATTCATCCAGATCTGTGAAGTAAGTAAAGGGATTAAATACATGTAGAGGAGGAAAAGTACACCATGTACCTCTGAACTGTAGTGGAGTTAAAGTACACAGTAGTAAAGTACAAGTACCTCGAAATTGTACTTAATTACAGTACTTGAGTAAATGTGCTTAGTTACTTTACACCAGTGCTTTTAACTGATGCGTTTACACAGTTGCTGTTGTTGTTGTTGTTGTTGACAAACATAATGCTAGTTTGTTATTGATTAACATCAGTTTTCATGACATGACTTCCAACTGAAGGCATTATGAAAAGAAGACAGAAACAAATAGTGGTGAATCGAGGATTAAGTTGTGTAGAAATTGGTAGAATTGTTTACTTTTGCCACATTTTTTAGATTTAGTTTTGTATAGTTTCGTGTCATTAAGAAAACCTCATTAATACACGTTTTTTAAATGACAGCTAAGCTACAAACCACATAAACAAAGCGTTAATTCAGATATAAACCTTACCTCGTGATATTATCAGAGTACGTCAGTAACAGCTTCGCCGCGTCCAGAAAGACTTCATCTGAATTCTCACATAAAGTCGTGACTGCTGGAGAAACAGACATCTTTATTACACAAACCGACAGTTTTCACAAGCTGAGCTAACGATGCTAACGATGCTAATAGATATTGGGGTCCCTTTGGGGTTTTAGGTGACGTATCAGCGCCTGAATACGTGTTTGTAGTTTAAAAAATACGTAAAATAAGACTTTCTTCTCCCTGCTCTTTTCCATCATGGCCTAAAAACACTGCGTGAAGTGTACATGTTGTGTTTTATAATAATTGCCATGAGTGTTAGAAACTAATAACTACATATACGCGCTAAATCAATCAGGCGTTCAGAATTGGTACCTATAAGCATTAGTAAGGCAGTTTGAAGGATAAACTCGTTTATTTTCTTGTTTATTGGATTTATTAACAATTCTCAGGTAACTTTGAAGTAGTGTTTGGCCGAGTAAGTAACACACGTATGTTTTTGGAGGGTATTTCAATTGTATCTGTGTGCATGAATCCCTGTTATACAAACGAAACTACAAGCTAACTGTATAGACATGTGTGACTGTGAAAAGACTGTCACTAATATGACTATAAGAGGGGAGTGTTAGCTTCAGGGTTATCTAATCAAAACTTAACTTGGAGAGAGCCTCAGATAAAGTATACAGCCTGTTTGTTTTTAAGAGCAACCAGAATAATAGAGAGAATTTTGTGTTTCCTGCAAATCTACTGACACTTCATTCCTGTAGGTGGAGCCAATAAACCTCACAGAAGAAGAAGGAAACCTTTTAAAGAAGCAGCATGTCTGCTCTGTCACTTTCCTGCAGGACTAATCTCCAGCTGAGACCTCACAACATCCGGGTCCTTCTTCAAACATGTTTCAGTGTTTCTCCAAACCAAGACTCCAGACACTGCAGCTCTGGAACGCAGAAAAGGAGGGTTGTGATCACTGGGATTGGGTTGGTTTGTCCTCTGGGAACAGGAACTACTTTACCCTGGGAGCGCTTGATTAAGGGACATAATGGGATTGTGGCTCTCACCTCAGAGCAGTACAGAACCATCCCCTGTAGAGTGGCTGCTCTGGTGCCCAGAGGAAAGGAACCGGGGCAATTTGAGGAGGAGAAGTTTGCATCTCGAGGGGAAATCAACAGCATGTGTCCGGCTACTGTGATGGCACTTGGAGCCGCTCAACTGGCTCTGGAGGACTCCGGTTGGACCCCGACGACCACAGGTGGGAAATAGTGGAGTGCAAATACTTTGTTACTGTAATTAAAGATCACCTGCAAAATCCACTTGTTCATGTCTCTTCTGTGGGATCAACTCTGTGTAAAGAGACTCTGAAAGTTTCAGGAAAAAAGATTCTCTCTCTTTTTGTCCTGATCCATTGATATAAAAACCTGTCTGATCAGATTTTGGACCCTTTATGATGTCATAACGGTGGTTTTTTTTTATAATAGGGGACCTTGAAGTACATGTTTCTGGTATCAGTACTTTACTCCACTACTTATTTTTCTGACCACTTTTTAGTTTGACTTCAGTTCTTACATGTTGAACTCAAATACCTGTACTTTCTACTTCTCTCATTTCCCAAACAGGCTGGTTCCTTTAGTCTGAATGTGTTTGGTGGCGTGATCATTATTATTTAGAGTCATTGCGTGCCTATTACTTTTTCTTTTTTTTACTTTTAAACACGAGTATCTGTACTTCCACTTGAGTAAAGGATGTGTGTACTTCTACTTGAGTAAAGGATGTGTGTACTTCTACATCTCTGACGGTGTGTTGTTAACATTAAGCTGTCTTTGACTCTTTTCTCTCCCTAAAACCCCAGAAGAGCAGCTCCGCACTGGGGTAGCTGTGGGGATGGGCATGGTGTCTCTGGAGGAAATCTCTCGCACCGCCTCTGCTTTCCAGGAGAAAGGATACAAGAAGGTCAGCCCCTTCTTCGTGCCTCGAATCCTCGTCAACATGGCCGCCGGGCACATCAGCATCCGGCACAAACTGAAGGGCCCCAACCATGCAGTTTCTACAGCTTGCACAACGGGAGTTCACGCTATAGGAGACGCTGCCAGATTCATATCCTACGGAGATGCAGATGCGATGGTGGCAGGGGGAGCAGAGTCCTGCGTGGGTCCTTTATCTGTAGCTGGGTTCTCCAGAGCAAGGGCCCTCGCTACGAAGTGGAACGATGATCCTCCGAAGGCCTCGAGGCCCTTTCACCCAGAGAGAGAAGGCTTTGTGATGGGAGAGGGGGCAGCCGTGGTGCTTCTTGAGGAAAGAGAGCACGCTGTGAGGAGAGGAGCCCGAATATACGCTGAGATTCTGGGGTACGGGCTCTCAGGCGACGCCAGCCACATCACGGCCCCCACTGCTGATGGAGACGGAGCCTTCAGGTCTCTAACTTAGGGTTTTATCGAGCATGGAGTTACATTTTCAGCTTGTGGTTTCAACGTTTAAGTAATAATATATAATGCAGTGAAACTCTTGTCACTTATTAAAGTAGTGGTTCCAAACTTTGGGATTGAATTATGGATACATCAAAAAACAATCAGACACACATCACAACAATCAAACACAAATGACAACAATCAGACACAAATCACAACAATCAGACACACATCACAACAATCAGACACACATCACAACAATCAAACACACATCACAACAATCAGACACACATCACAACAATCAAACACAAATCACAACAATCAGACACACATCACAACAATCAAACAAAAATCACAACAATCAAACACAAATCACAACAATCAAACACAAATCACAACAATCAGACACACATCACAACAATCAGACACACATCACAACAATCAAACAAAAATCACAACAATCAAACACACATCACAACAATCAGACACACATCACAACAATCAGACACACATCACAACAATCAAACACACATCACAACAATCAAACACACATCACAACAATCAGACACACATCACAACAATCAGACACACATCACAACAATCAAACACAAATCACAACAATCAGACACACATCACAACAATCAGACACACATCACAACAATCAAACACAAATCACAACAATCAAACACAAATCACAACAATCAGACACACATCACAACAATCAGACACAAATCACAACAATCAAACACAAATCACAACAATCAAACACAAATCACAACAATCAGACACAAATCACAACAATCAGACACACATCACAACAATCAAACACACATCACAACAATCAAACACACATCACAACAATCAAACACACATCACAACAATCAGACACAAATCACAACAATCAAACACAAATCACAACAATCAAACACAAATCACAACAATCAGACACAAATCACAACAATCAGACACAAATCACAACAATCAGACACACATCACAACAATCAAACACACATCACAACAATCAAACACACATCACAACAATCAAACACAAATCACAACAATCAGACACAAATCACAACAATCAGACACAAATCACAACAATCAAACACAAATCACAACAATCAGACACACATCACAACAATCAGACACACATCACAACAATCAGACACACATCACAACAATCAAACACAAATCACAACAATCAGACACACATCACAACAATCAGACACAAATCACAACAATCAAACACAAATCACAACAATCAGACACAAATCACAACAATCAAACACAAATCACAACAATCAGACACACATCACAACAATCAGACACACATCACAACAATCAAACACAAATCACAACAATCAGACACACATCACAACAATCAGACACACATCACAACAATCAGACACACATCACAACAATCAGACACACATCACAACAATCAAACAAACATCACAACAATCAGACACAAATCACAACAATCAGACACACATCACAACAATCAAACACAAATCACAACAATCAGACACACATCACAACAATCAGACACACATCACAACAATCAGACACACATCACAACAATCAGACACAAATCACAACAATCAGACACACATCACAACAATCAGACACACATCACAACAATCAAACACAAATCACAACAATCAGACACAAATCACAACAATCAGACACACATCACAACAATCAGACACACATCACAACAATCAGACACAAATCACAACAATCAGACACACATCACAACAATCAGACACACATCACAACAATCAGACACACATCACAACAATCAGACAAACATCACAACAATCAGACACAAATCACAACAATCAGACACAAATCACAACAATCAGACACACATCACAACAATCAAACACACATCACAACAATCAAACACAAATCACAACAATCAAACACAAATCACAACAATCAGACACACATCACAACAATCAGACACACATCACAACAATCAGACACACATCACAACAATCAAACACAAATCACAACAATCAGACACAAATCACAACAATCAGACACACATCACAACAATCAAACACAAATCACAACAATCAAACACACATCACAACAATCAAACACAAATCACAACAATCAGACACACATCACAACAATCAGACACACATCACAACAATCAGACACACATCACAACAATCAAACACAAATCACAACAATCAGACACAAATCACAACAATCAGACACACATCACAACAATCAAACACAAATCACAACAATCAAACACACATCACAACAATCAAACACAAATCACAACAATCAAACACACATCACAACAATCAAACACACATCACAACAATCAAACACACATCACAACAATCAGACACACATCACAACAATCAAACACACATCACAACAATCAAACACAAATCACAACAATCAAACACACATCACAACAATCAGACACACATCACAACAATCAGACACACATCACAACAATCAAACACAAATCACAACAATCAGACACACATCACAACAATCAAACACACATCACAACAATCAGACACACATCACAACAATCAGACACACATCACAACAATCAGACACAAATCACAACAATCAGACACACATCACAACAATCAGACACACATCACAACAATCAAACACACATCACAACAATCAAACACAAATCACAACAATCAGACACAAATCACAACAATCAAACACAAATCACAACAATCAGACACAAATCACAACAATCAGACACAAATCACAACAATCAAACACAAATCACAACAATCAGACACAAATCACAACAATCAGACACAAATCACAACAATCAAACACAAATCACAACAATCAAACACAAATCACAACAATCAGACACAAATCACAACAATCAAACACAAATCACAACAATCAAACACAAATCACAACAATCAAACACACATCACAACAATCAAACACAAATCACAACAATCAAACACAAATCACAACAATCAGACACACATCACAACAATCAAACACAAATCACAACAATCAAACACACATCACAACAATCAGACACACATCACAACAATCAGACACACATCACAACAATCAGACACACATCACAACAATCAAACACAAATCACAACAATCAGACACAAATCACAACAATCAGACACACATCACAACAATCAAACACAAATCACAACAATCAGACACACATCACAACAATCAGACACACATCACAACAATCAGACACACATCACAACAATCAGACACACATCACAACAATCAAACACAAATCACAACAATCAGACACAAATCACAACAATCAGACACAAATCACAACAATCAAACACAAATCACAACAATCAAACACACATCACAACAATCAGACACAAATCACAACAATCAGACACAAATCACAACAATCAAACACACATCACAACAATCAGACACACATCACAACAATCAGACACACATCACAACAATCAGACACACATCACAACAATCAGACACACATCACAACAATCAAACACAATCTAAGTCATGATTACTCACTCCAGTTTGAGTCCAATACTTGTTTTTCATTTTTTTCATTTTCAGTCTTTATTTCGAACAGATACAAAAATAAAAAATATCTAAATGTGAGAAACAGAATACCGTATTGTTAAAAACAGTATTTATCCACATTCATGGTAATATTTGTATATTCAACAAAAAAACAAAAAAAAGTCTTCATATTAATAGTTCTCAATAACAACAACCCAATAGTACTATCTTCTAAGTTACTCTTACTCATATGTTATTATTACACTGATACCATAGATCCTAACTCTCTCAGAGATGGCAAAAATGACCATTCCCTCTAATTGAGCTTATTGTATAATAATAATAATAATAATAATAATAGCTTGGATTTATATAGCGCCTTTCAAGGGATCCAAGGTCGCTTTACAAGTAATAGGGCAAAAAACAAAAATAACAAAACAAAAGTCAGACAGGCAAAACAACAGATCGATTAGGGGCCGAAAGCCTTGGCAACCAGATGGGACTTGAGGGCCCTTTTGAAGGCGTCGAGTTTGGGGATGTTGTGAATCTCAGCAGGGAGAGCGTTCCAGAGAGTATCTTTTGTGAAACACAATTTAATGCTAAAAAAAATGTCCAAACCTACTTATCATTATCACAGTGTAATATTCCACTTTGTACTGACCTCTGACCTCTGACCTCTGTCCTCTCAGGTGCATGTCAGCGGCCCTCAGAGATGCGGGGGTTTCTCCTTCAGACGTGACGTACGTTAACGCTCACGCCACCTCCACTCCTTTGGGAGACGCCGCTGAAAACGCCGCCATCAAGAAGCTGTTCCATCAGAGCTCTGAGCACCTGTCCGTCTCCTCCACTAAAGGGGCCACGGGGCACCTTTTAGGGGCCGCAGGGGCTCTGGAGGCAGCTTTCACGGCTCTGTCCTGCTTCCACGGGGTCCTTCCTCCCACCCTGAACCTGGACCGCACAGATCCAGAGTTCAACCTGAACTACGTGCCCTTCACAGCGCAGAGGTGGAGCGCTGAGGGACGAAGAGTCGCTCTCACTAACTCCTTCGGGTTCGGAGGCACCAACGCCTCTCTGTGTCTCAGCAGCTTGTGAACACACTCATTAAGAGGGGATAGGCTTTGAGGGGATAGTACTCACAGACAAACATGGATACGTTGATGTTAAGTTCGTATAAGTTAATGAACAAAAGTTATGTCTCTGTCTCAGCAGCATGTGAACGCACTCATTAAGAGAGTAATTATTGGCTTTAAGGGGATAGTACACACAGAAAAATACTGATACGTTGATGTTAAGTAAGAAAGTGTGAATTGAAAAGGAAATTACTCCATTAAAAAGATGATATGTTGACTTTAGTTAAATGTGTTTTCTGTCCACAGGTTCCACAAAATGGTATATGGTTCGTCTAAGTTAATGAACTTGTAAAATAAAAGACCAAGAAGTGTGTTTTTTTAGCCAAATATAAATACATTCAGATAAACAGATATTAAAGTTGTCTCAGTGTGTCAGCAGCATCTGAACAGACTCATTAGGAGAGTAATTAATTACTTTCAAAGGAAATTGGCCCATTAAAATAAATGATAAGTTTACTTTAATTGCATTTATTTTGTCCGCAGGTTCCACAAAATGGTACTTGGTTTATCGGAAACCAAAAATTGTGAATTGAGCCAAATAAATAATAAAACATCTGATCATCAAGGGATATTAAAGATATGTGTCTGTCTCAGCAGCATCTCAACAGACTAATTAAGAGAATAATTATTTACTTTAAAAAAAGTGAAAAATGATTGGTTGACTTTAATTACCTTTACTTTGTCCACAAAATGGTATTTGTTTGTTTTGTAGTCTTCTGTTCATGTCTCGGTGTCTCAGCAGCGTCTGAACAGACTCATTTTAGAGAATAATTATTGACTTTTAAAGGAAATTACATTAAAGAAAACGATAGGTTGACTTTAATTGATTGTATTTTTGTTCACAGGTTCCACAGAATTGTACTTGGTTCGTCAAACTAAATTAACTTGTATAACAAAAGACCATAAAGTGTGAAAATGCCATGTCATTGTGTCCCAGCAGCATGTGAACAGAGAGAATAACCATAATGATTGACTTGTATTTTCCAAACATTATCTTTTATTCAGAAATATGCTTAAGAAAAGAAAATATGACAAAATTAAATGGTTATCATTCAAAACCATAACAATTATACAAGCTGGGAAACTGCATTGGTCCTGTAGTTAGTCATCCATTTGATCATCAGATAAATGAAAAGGGCCGCAGATATTCTTAAATACATGTTGTCTATCCTTTTATACGAAATACCTGGAGGGGAGACAACAGAAGCACGGCAGTTACTTTACTGTTTACTGCTTTAAGAAAGAGAAACTGACAAAATAAAGTTGAACCAGGTGGGTAACAAACGTTCCATAGAAAACTACAATCATGGCGGCTAATCGTAAGTAAAGTCTCATATAGAATAACAAGAGCTCTGAAATGAAACCATTGATAATAAATTAGCTCTGCTTTTAATTGTATGCATAAATCTTCGATAATTTAAGACGAAACTGGTTCATTTTCCTCATAGTCTTACGCTGTCTCTTTTTAATATTGTAAATCCTGCACAACACTTCTGCTCCACCTCTTGAATTAAGTATATAGTATTTGTCTTATTATATTTTACTGTATTCAGTCTCTCACATATTTATATTTTGTGTAAATATTGTCTTTATGTTTAATTAGTTACTATACAATCCATAGGCCTATCCTTTTTTTAAATAGCTTTAATTATAAAGATTATTATATTTACAATTGCAATCTTTTTTCTTCTGAATATTATTATTTCTGTGTCTTTGTGTGCACCATATATACTGTAAAATATCTCGTATGTGTAAACCTACTTGGATGGACGGACTACATTTCCCATGAGCACCCTGTGTATTGCGTTCTTATCAACGTAACCATGGGAACAGCACTAAAGCCTCTCGCTCTCTCTCTGCTGTCAGTTTGTCTGCGGCTCAGAGAAGGCAGGACGCTCTGCAGTCAGACATCAGAAATACTTATACATATTAATACTTATACACATATTTAATGGTTTATCGTGACACGTAGTAAGTACAGGTAACTCGCTTTGGTTTATATCTAGTCTTTATTAGCCGGCTCTTTCTGCTAGGCTAACTTTGCTGAGTGGCTAACGCTCAGGTGAACGGAGAGGATGCTGGAGTCCATTAAAGTCACAGGTAATCTGCATTTATCTTCTCTTTCTGTTGAGTTTAGTGACTGTAGCTGGAAGTTCAGTCACCTGGATGAGTCACTACATATCAGGGACAAGGATTACATACATGCAATATACCTTTGTAATAGCAAGGAGGTCAATTAAAGCTACCTGTGTACCAAAAACTAGCTAGTTAAATTAGCTTAATAGCTTAGGCAGAGGTGGGAGAAGTACTCAGATATTGTACTTGAGTAAAAGTAGAAGTACTCAGATCATTTACTTGAATAAGAGTAGAAGTACTGAGATCTTGTTCTTGAGTAAGAGTAGAAGTACTCAGATCTTGTACTTGAGTAAAAGTAGAAATACCAATACTCTGTTTGGAGTAAAAGTACACCATTTACCTCTGAATTGTAGAGGAGTAGAAGTACACAGTAGCATACAAAGTAAAATTAGCTCACAACTGAACATTTTTGATGAAAGCAATCTTATTTTGCATGTACCTTGTTTAGTATGTTAGGGCTTGTGTAGACACTTTGATAGTGTCTTACATGTGCTCTATAAATAAGCTTATCTGGCCTTACCTAGAGTACATGTCAGTACTCTGTATAATATATATTGTGTCTTTGAGTGCCTATGTTACTGTATCATAGCAAGGCATTTGTGTTGAGAGTTATGGCCGAGCGTACTCAGTGCTGACTCATGCTGATTAATGCTCTTCTTTCAGATTCACACTAGTGTCCTGTTCTGAGTAATGGTGATGTATGAACTGCAGGCGCATCAGTATTGATTTATTTGGTAGTTGATCTACACAGGTTTCAGGACTGTGTTTTCTCTCATAACTTTCATAGGATTTAAGGTAACTTAAAGTGATATAAGACTATCATTTGAGGTTGAATGATGAGGTAACCAGCTGAAGTGTTAGATAACAGTGTTTTATTGGCTGTATGAGTCCTCTTCTCTCTTCTCTCTTCCATCCTGTGCTGCCGTCATTAGTTTCTGCCTGTGGTTGCATGGATTCTGCCTCAGTGCTCCTGTCCAAACTCTATCCTGCTCTCTCTGTGATGACGATGTTCCAGGTCACCTAACTGGAAACTGCGCAGACCTGCCCTCTGACTCCTGAGTGTTCCTCTGGAATCATTCACTCTGAGATAGAAGACGCTCAAGAAACTGAATCAGGAATGATTTGTGTCAGAAAACACCATTATGGCTCTGAAGGACAGCCACAATGTGGGAAAAGAAAGTTGTAACTTGCTTCGAGAGATGCTAGAGATTGTAAATGTTGGTTTCTATATTTATCACCTTGTTCTTTGAGCTTGTCATTGGTGCAGATCTAATTGCTCCTTGATAAGAGGATCAAGCGGTCTGTCAAAGCGTCTGATCCTAAAGTTAGCAGCTCACACTTTCACTGTCTTCGCTCACTGGTGTCTCGTCTCCCTTCTTTCAGAAAGACTCCACTGGCCTGAAGTAGAAATGTCCAAAAAGTACATCCTGAACTCTGCTGACAAGGCGCTGAGTCCGGGCCAAGTTTACCTGGAGAAGGTTTCCTCCAGCGTCCTCAAAGACCTCTTCAGCAGCGGCAGCTACAACGCCCTGCTGCAGGCGGAGGAACAAGAGAAGAAGAGTCCCAAGCACTTCAAGAGGCCCAAAACATCTGTAAAATATGGCGCCACAGTAACAACCAGAAGAAAAGCCCAAGGCAGCACGGCTTCTAAAAAGTGTCGAGCACATGATGTTGGCGTTAAACCAGCACAGACAAACCGAGTCCTCTCAGGAAATCTGTCCAAACCAGCTCGAAACATCGCAGTAGTGGGAAGTACGATGGGTTTGAACCCTCGTACGGCCCCACAGATCAGGAAGACCCTGAGTTCCCCTCGCACCAAACTCCCCTTGCTGCACAAAGCATCCGTCACGCGGGAAGTGGAGAACACCAAGAGGCTGTGCATCCTCTCCGCCATCAAGCCGTCCAACGTGGAGAAAGAGAAGGCCAAGTTCTTCAAGTCTGACTTCAACTACAACCCGCAGTTTGAGTACAGCAACCCGGTTCCTCCGCTGGTTCTGGCCCGGCACAGCATCGCCTCCGATCGCTTCCTCACGCAGGTAACGTTCTCTGTCTTTGTTAGAAACATACTTTTTCGCAACATCTACATATTCTGATCTTTTTCAAAAAAATCTGACTTTTTCAAATAAATCTGACTTTTTCAAAAGAATCTGACTTTTTCAGAAAATTCTGACTTTCCCTAAAAATCTAAACATTCTGACTTTTTCGCAAAATCTTGATATTCTGACCTTTTCAAAAAAGTCTAACTTTTTCAAAAAATATCTGACTTTTTCGCAAAATCTTCATATTCTGACCTTTTCTAAAAATTCTGGCTTTCTCTAAAAATTCTGAACTTTTCTAAAAATTCTGATCTTTTCTAAAGATTCTGACCTTTTAAAAAAATTCTGACTTTTTCTAAAAAATTCTGACCTTTTAAAAAAATTCTGACTTTTTCTAAAAATTCTTACTTTTTCTAAAAATTCAGATTAGCTCCACGTCAGAAATGATCATGCTTGTCATATGTCTCTCTCCATAGAGGCTGAATCATCATGTTAATCACATAGCTATCATATGCCTCAAACAGTCCTGATGCTCTTCTAGGTAATCACACATCCTGTCATGTTCACAGCTACAGTTGATACCTTTGTTATCATGTTGCTCTCATATTGGAAGAGGACATTCAGGATGTTCCCAACACTCTCTTTGGAACATTTCAGGTATTTTTTCTTGGATTGTTCGGCTAGGTGAGAGCAATAACAGCCGTAACAAATAAGCTTTATTGAAATGCTTTAAAATATCTTCCAAGTGGACTGTATCTATTATTGAGGCAACACACAACATGTTTTCTTTATTTTAACAATCGCTTAAATGCCTTTGTGCAATACAAAAGCAAAAGAGGCTTTTCTGTTCTGGTTTTTGCAGATGTACTGTTTCAAATCCATCTCAAAGCTCCCATTAATATAGTTTTTAAACGCTGATAAACACTTTGAGCACTACTTCCCTGAATGGCTGACTAGCTTGTGAACAAACCGGTAACTAAAAAGGCAGATGTGTTTTCTCTGGAGAGGGAGGAGACCAAAACAGAGCTAAAAGTGAAAATTGGACGTGCATTCATGGGTTTAACTTGTTGTAAAGTTCCCCCCTGAGGTTTCCAATAACTCCCATCAGGTTGGACCCATTCTTACTGATCATTATCCCCAGTCTTTTTAAGGGTATGAAAGCATCTTAAGTTCTCCTTCAAAGTCAAACTGAAGACCTTGCTTGTATGCTGCACGAACAGAGAAAGTACATTTGGTCATGAGGTGCAGAATGACACCAATTTGGGCCAGAAGCAGTGACACATCGTTCATCACATCTAACAACTTCCCTGGTGCTGTTCTGTTCAGCGCTGAGGCTGCTGGTCTCAGATCTGCAGACTGAGATCTCAGAGACTTCCTGCCAATGCTGTTTAACGTCATGGAGGATCAGAGCTGAGTCAGAGACAGTGGGTTACCTAAGAGAGAGGGAAGGTGGGTGGGATGATGAATTCATTCAGGACACAGAGGACTTTATTAAGCAAACACCGGAGGATTTGTCATTTGGCTTCTTAAGACAACATTAACATTTCAACGTCTTTTTTGCAATATGCACAAAAGCTACTGGGTAGTTGTTGGCAATGGACATCTGAGGTCCCAGGGTCTTCCAGGAGTTATAATACAATATACTTAAGAAATAAAATACATCACAATGCTGCAAATGACACAGTGGAGCAAGTAGAAAAGCTGGAATATGTGAAATAGATAGATAAAATAGTAAATAAATAAATACAGTACGTTGGAATAAACTGCTTATTGTAATAATATACATATGTTGACTGCAAACAGATGTTTATGCTATGAACAAGAAGATAAAGACACGTTTCACACATCATGCATTTACCACATTAATAATCATGTTAGATAAGTAACACTAGAGCTGTAGAAGAATCACACAGAAAAAAGACAATAATTAAAATGCATATTCTGAACTATCCACAACAAATACATGCAGAGATGTGCAGAGTGAGAAGGAAAACAGTGGTGTTGGGTTTCAGGCTTTTTTTAGAAAGTCGTGCACAGACACAGTAAGACAAAGGAAAGCGTGAGAGGAAGATTTCAACAAGAAACGCAGTCAAACGATTCTGTGGAGGAGGCTTTCTAACTAGAGTCTGCCCTAGTTTGGCATGCTTTCATATTTCTGCGATGCCTTTTCAAAGAGCATTGTCACTTTCAGCTCATTTGTCTAACAGAATAATAATGAATACGTGGGAATAGAAGGTATTAATACTCATTAGAGTTCACTGTAATGAAGCAGCCCTTAAATTAATATTCAGCATGATTTCCTTCGTTGTAAAGCCAGACTGTGCGCTAGAGTTACACAGGAATTTTAATTATAAATGAGTGTGAAGCCGGACTAATGGCAGGAATCACTCTCTACATTCTGGACATGATAAATACATAAAGGATAAAAACACGATCTACAGTATCTCTTAAAAGTTATATCATGCTGTAAATAAATGATATCACTGGAGTTGTGAGGAGGTGGCTTTACTTGACTTCATTTGTGTTTTCATTTATTCTGTTTTGCTTTATTTCCTTCGGTCTGTTTTTGTTAGAAGTCCAGTTATCATTTCTTAATAAATGCCTCCTTTGTTTCACTTACTCCTTACCTATTGACCTGCTTCGTACACATCTCCTAAAGGCTCAGTTTACTGTAATTATAAGAAGAGCTAGACTGATACATTTGCCAGTTGTTTAAAGATTTATTGGGGATATACTGGTGTAAGTTCACAGTCTTTGTTGCATATTAAGTACCGAGTAACTCCAGAAACAGAAATGCAAAACCAGTTTGGAGGTCATTTAGAAACACTGTCTTTATATCAGTTTGTCCACAAGGAGAACAGACAAGTTTACTTTTCAATTGTCAGATCTCTGTGTCGCGTTAGAATTCTTAAAAATCAAGTAATTAGTTGAACTCTTATCTTATCTGAATCGTAGTAATCTGATGTTTTAAACTCTCCCAACATGTATTCATAGTCATCCTGTAGCTATTAGGCATGAAGAGAGGTGGTATCAGTGTACAAATGTAAACAGATGTTGCGTTTTATTGTCAATAAGAGCAACCTAAAAAAAAAATATGTACCCAGTATAGAGCCCTGAGGAACCCCATAGGATGAAGAGGAATCGACAACTCCTCTACTTCCCATAGTTCGTCGTTAAAAAGTTGTAGTATTTGTCTTTTCTATAAGTGTCGGGTCAAAATTCTTAAAAATAAAATGATGGGTTGAACACTTATCTTAGCTCGATCATTGTAATCTAATGTTTTAAACTCTCCCAACATGTATTCATAGTCGTTCTATAGCTATTCTAAGAGAGAGATATGCTCTAAGAGAGGTGGTATTAGTGTAATAATGAAATGAGATGTTGGGTTTTATTGTAAATAAGAGCAACTTAAAAAAAGAAAAATAATGTACCCAGTATAGAGCCCTGAGGAACCCCATATTTGGTCATCAAAACGTTGTAGTATTTGCCTTTTCTTCTGTATTTGTTTAATATCTTTCTGACAGTCTACGTTTCTTGCTATCTCATATAGCTTCTCATCGGCACATCTTGCAGTTATTGCCAAGTCCTTTATGTCTGTTGTAACTTCCTTTATTGAAGGCAGTAAAATAATTTGTTTATTTGCTTCCTGACAAAAGTTAAGGACGAAATGTTTGACATGAAATGCTTTTATTTTGAAGTGCAAGTATGTATCCTGCTCTTTCTCGTTTGAGTGAATTTTCCCCGTCTATTACCGTTCTTGTTGCAAACTGTTACAATAATATAAAGTAAAAACGTTCAGTTTGGACTAGACTCGCTTTGTTTTTCTTTCGAACCTGCCATTATTCAACAATGTCCTCAGCATCACCAGCAGTATGTTTCCTCCTCTCTTCAGGCGGTGAACATCATGGAGTTGGCTCTGCAGAGATACGGCAGCTATGAGAAGTTTGAACAAGCCACCGGAGGAAATCTGCTGAGCAAGAGTCGCGTCTGCCACAACGTCAAGAAGTACATGGAGAAGGAGGGCTGTGTGGGGGAGGTACGAGGAGAAAAACACATGCATTTACTTTCAAATGTGCACAATCTTATGGCGTTGTAGTTTGATTTCAACTCCACAAAACACAGTTCTGACCCTTCCCACTGCAGGTCATTTAACATAAAGTCAAAAAGTTGGATGTCAGGAGAATCTTCATGCTTCATCACAAGCATGAAGATTCTCCTGACGGTCTGACGTTGTTTAATCAGACTTTTGCGCCACTTTCAATCCAATTTCCAGCATGAATGAGGGGTATTTTGTGTATATGTTGTTATATGCCTTGCAACATTACGTCCTTACTACTTTTTGCATCTTTCTACTAGTTTAATATGTAATTGTGTGCTTTTGAACTCACAAATAGTCATGGATAACTCCTATTGCATTTCTGCACTTGTTCTGTAGTCATTAAGATTCTGTTGTTTGTAGCCTGGTCTCTTTGGGTGTTGTTCTGGATGCTGAAATGATATCAGATCATCAGACAGCATCGTCACAGCCAATCAGCTCCAGGGAGAATCAGACCTTGCAAAAAAACAGTCGCTCCCTGAAGTCATCCTGCACTTTGCTTTATGTAATCACCAACAAAGACACGTTACATCACCGGGTTATTAATGGCCCACTGAACACATTACACGACACACACACACACACACACACACACACACACACACACACACACACACACACACACACACACACACACACACACACACACACACACACACACACACACACACACACACACACACACACACACACACACACAGCTCGAGCATCCTTGGGAGAGTCTTAATAGGTTTAGACAGTGAAGGAAAAACAAGAAAGGGAATAGCATTCAAGGAGAAACCAAACGATAAACTCACACGACTCTTTCTGCACCAATCGTGTTGAGCCGAGCTACAAATGACAGTATACGTTTTTCTGTAACCAAGAGTATATGTCCGCAGTCTGCATAGAGACAAGGACAACGTCAATTTAATCTGCCACTGATGTATTCATGGGCATTATTTGAATACATGTCCGCCTACTCAGACATTTTATTAACACATAACAGGCAGGACAGAGTCACAAGAACACAAGCTTTGTAACTATACCTAAAAACACACTTATTATCATCAGTTGTTTTGCATTAGGTGCTAATATCTCTAGTGCTAAGTAGGTGTTGATAGCTTTATTGTTGCTTCTGGGGCTTTTATTTTGGAAACAAGCCTTTTCCTGAGCTTCCTGTTGGGATACTTCAATGATGTTGGGAAGTTGTGGAAGTGGATTGGACAGGTTATAGGACAATATACAGCATTTATTTTACGGTTAATTGTGAGTGTATGGTTGATGTGCCTCCGGGGGGAAAAAGACTGTCCCCCAATCAGAGGGTTAGGGTTTCTCTCCCTGAATCCTACGGTCAATATGTCCAAATGTTATTGGCCAAGATACTTAACTCCGAATTGCTTCCGTAGAACAATTGCTTTGGTTTGAAGCATCAGCTAAACTGAACTCTTATGTGTGAAAGAAACTTCTGAAGCAATAGGGGTCAGGACTCAGAGAGACACGAGGAGAGCTGGAGCTTTGATGGCAAACACTGACGGTTTATTTGGAGCTTCGATCGTAGAATTCACAAGACATGTCAGGAGCCACGAGTTGACACAGGTTGAGATGCCACAATCAATTCTGAGGGTTCTCTTCTCTGGTAGAGGTTTTACTAGTTTGCTGAGGGGAATCAACATTCTTCACTAGATAGACTAAACAGCTGGGGACACTGAATCAACTTTGGTTGTCGGTTATGGCTACAGGATCTTACACCTCTGGGTCATCTACACCCCGAGAAGGATGTGTGCCAGGTGTCCCACAACAATAGCTATCTCTGACCGAAAGTTGCCCGGTCACAAACTGGTAACAACAACAAAATGCTAGGGCAGCCCCTCCTTAAGGGAGATAGTGGCTGTCCAAGGCTGAGCCTCGATGTCCGAGGGCGAACCCCATAGGATGAAGAGGAGTCGACAACTCCTCTACTAACTCCTCTTTAACTTCCCATAGTTGGTCGTTAAAAAGTTGTAGTATTTGTCTTGTTTTTATGTGTCGGGTCAAAATTCTTTAAAATAAAATAATGGGTTGAACACTTATCTTAGCTCGATCATTGTAATCTAATGTTTTAAACTCTCCAAAGATGTATTCATAGAAATTATTTAGCTATTGAGCTCTAAGAGAGGTGGTATAAGTGTAAAAATTAAACGAGATGTTGGGTTTTATTGTAAGAAAAAAATGCATAATGTACCCAGTATAGAGCCCTGAGGAACCCCATAGTTGGTCGTTAAAAAGTTGTTGGTCGTTTTTCTTTTCTTCTATCATGAGTCGTCTGACTAACTTTGATTTGTTTAATATCTGTCCGATAGTCTGGGTTTCTCTCATCTCATATAGGAGGATAGGACATGCAGGGCAAATGATTCCCTGACATTATGTAATATGGTGTGTTAAACAGATCGTGGTGCAGGTGACGGAGGACCTGCTCTCCAGAGCCTCCATGACGGTGGTGAACAGCCGCCCGACCCTCACCATCAACATCTGCAGTGCCAGAGAGCACTGGCTGGAGGGAATGCTGCGGCACGAGATCGGTGAGGGGTTATTCTAAATGTGGGGTCCTGGAGGACAATAATGTGCTTAGTATTTTAGTAGATTTATCATTTAGTCTCATTTAGGTATAACTTCCTTCTCTGGTTTGATTTCCCCGCAGTTTGAATTCACATCCAGCTTCTAGTTCTCACTTCCTTAGAAAAGACAGAAGGCTGTCTCTTTGACCATTGTTAGGATAGATCTCCAGGAACTCATTATTTCATGTATATAACTGATGGCAAGAAATGGAAATACTCAAGTAAAGTACAAGTATCTTAAAATGTTGCTTGAGTACATCTACTTAGTTACTTTACACCTCTGAGGATTACACTTTCAATTGCCTTGTGTTGAAAAGTGCTATATAACTAAACTTACCTAGATTGTTTGCATGACGTGCGTTTTGAGTGTTTTCAGAAACACTCTCTCCCTCCTCCAGGAACTCATTATTTCCGCGGGCTGAACAACCTGCAGCAGCCGTGGAGCAGCGCGTCGGCCCGCAGGAGGCTCAACCTGAGGCCCCTGAACCCCACAGAGGAGGGCCTGGCCAGCCTGCACAGCGTCCTCTTCAGGAAGGACCCCACGCTGTGGAGAGCAGCTCTTCTTTACTACACCGTGCACCAGGCCAGCAGCATGTCCTTCTGCCAGCTCTTCCACTGCCTGGGGGGCTTCCTGCAGGACCCCAACACCCGCTGGGACTACTGTGTGAGGGCCAAGAGGGGCCAGAGAGACACCAAGCAGCCAGGTGAGGGTCCTCAGATCCCTGCATTACATCGTTTTACCTGTTGGAGCTATATCTGTGAGGGAAACTACTGAAGCATGAGACGAGACTCAGAGGGACACCAAGCAGCCTGCTGAGGGTCCTTAGACCACTACATTACATCATCTCTGCTCCACAGCTTCTCCTGGACACCTGGACTTAGAATCACACCGTACATTTATAATCAATCTAATATTTAATATCCCATTCCTCAATTCACTAAAGTCAGCCTGAAGCATCCTTTGTGCTCCAGTCTGTCCTCTCAGTGAACACAGAGCTGATCCCAGACCAGATGCACGCTTCTCTCTCACTGATCCTGCTGTGATGTTTGTTGTTTGTTTTCCATGTGTTGTCTTGATATTTTGTACAATGCCTTATCTTTTTATGCTGCTGCGACTCTAACATTTCCTCAATTGGGATCAATAAAGTACTTCTTATCTCCTCCTCCTCCTCCTCCTCCTCCTGCTGCAGGATGCTTCAGTAAAGACCAGGTGTATCTGGACGGGATCCTGAAGATCCTGAGGTTCAGAGACAAGATCAACTTCCCCCTGCTGATGGCTCTGGGGAAGGTGAGGACCTCCATCTTTATATATGAGCACGGTCACGTTCACAGACTCACTGAGCAGCTGTGATATTGATTCACTTGATGATCTTCAGAAGTGTTTCCTTCCTTCTTCCTCTCTTCACAACATCTCAGGACTTTAAAGGCGTTACCCCCGTTAGAAACTTAACATACACATTTCTATATGTGTTTTATATTGAATTTAAATCATGAATTACTCCAGTTGTTCTGGTTCTGACGGTTCCTCAGAATGTGTGTGAGTGTAACTGCAGCCGGTCGTATCTCTTGTATTCCTCAGGTGTCGTTTGAGGACGTGGATCGTCTGAAGGCGTCGGCTCAGATGGAGAACGTGAGGATTCCTCATTTCCTGCAGGATCAGAGCAGATACTGTGAGCAGCTGCTGAAGATCATGGAGACCAATCAGCTGACAGACCAGGAGCTGAGGAGCATCATCTGACTCACACACACACTCACTCACTCACTCACTCACTCACTCACTCACTCACTCACTCACTCACTCACTCACTCACTCACTCACTCACTCACTCACTCACTCACTCACTCACTCACTCACTCACTCACTCACTCACTCACACACTCACACACACACTCACACACACACACTGCCATTACCCAGCATGCTGCACTGCACGTTTGTGAGGTACGTTAGATTCTTCAGTGCCAACTCCTCTGAACACTAACATGTCTTTACTGCATTCAAAGAGTTTGATGCCAAGTGTTTTATTTCACAGTCTCCACGCTCACTGAGGTTTGGGAGGTTTTGAAATGTTCCTTAGTTTAGAAATGCCTGTGGGAGAAATGTAGGGTTTGTTTCCAAAGCAGGTTAGACATCAGACGGCAGGGGACCAAACCTCTGACCCTCTGATGCTCAAAGCCCATTTCAGATCCACACACTTTGTTCGTCTCTGATTGAATTCTCTTGTCGAAAGTTGACATTCCACATGTCGTTAATATCCACGTATCAACAGACGGACAGATATACATCATGACACAGTTTGTAATACACACAATGCATTAAAACACACTATAGTCTGCGACAAAAACGGTATACACATTCCTAAAGTGTGCAAAAGTAGCTGCAGAGGTTTCACTCACTTCTGACCGCTGTCTGTTAATGAGAGCGCAACTTATACCGGATTACTTTCAGGCTGTTTGATGTTTGAGACTTAAAAACCTTTCTTTCTTTACGT
>NC_136908.1:1898635-1906135 GCF_949606895.1 Notothenia rossii | reverse complement strand
GAAAGTACAGGTATTTGTGTTCAACATGTAAGAAGTAGAAAGTACAGGTATTTGAGTTCAACATATAAGAAGTAGAAAGTACAGGTATTTGTGTTCAACATGTAAGAAGTAGAAAGTACAGGTATTTGAGTTCAACATGTAAGAAGTAGAAAGTACAGGTATTTGTGTTCAACATGTAAGAAGTAGAAAGTTCAGGTATTTGAGTTCAACATGTAAGAAGTAGAAAGTACAGGTATTTGTGTTCAACATATAAGAAGTAGAAAGTACAGGTATTTGAGTTCAACATGTAAGAAGTAGAAAGTACAGGTATTTGTGTTCAACATGTAAGAAGTAGAAAGTACAGGTATTTGAGTTCAACATGTGAGAAGTAGAAAGTACAGGTATTTGTGTTCAACATGTAAGAAGTAGAAAGTACAGGTATTTGTGTTCAACATGTAAGAAGTAGAAAGTACAGGTATTTGAGTTCAACATGTAAGAAGTAGAAAGTACAGGTATTTGTGTTCAACATGTAAGAAGTAGAAAGTACAGGTATTTGTGTTCAACATGTAAGAAGTAGAAAGTACAGGTATTTGTGTTCAACATGTGAGAAGTAGAAAGTACAGGTATTTGAGTTCAAAATGCAAGAAGTAGAAAGTAGAGGTATTTGAGTTCAACATGTAAGAAGTAGAAAGTACAGGTATTTGTGTTCAACATGTAAGAAGTAGAAAGTACAGGTATTTGTGTTCAACATGTAAGAAGTAGAAAGTACAGGTATTTGTGTTCAACATGTAAGAAGTAGAAAGTAAAAAGTGGTCAGGAAAATAAGTAGTGGAGTAAAGTACTGATACCAGAGACATGTACTTAAGTGCATTAACAAAGTATTTGTACTCCTCTACTTCCCACCTCTGACCTGTTAGAGGATTGCATCCCATAATAACTCACAGTGAAGTGGGCGAGGTAGGGTCGACAGTGGGGGGGATTCCCGTTGCCGTTGGCGACCGGAGACTCCAAGATGGCGGCGTCTCTCAGCTCGATTCCCGACGAAGAATCCCACAGGAAACCGGAGAAACTCACTCCCTGAGACAGGTGCATTGTGGGAAATGTAGTCAGATAATATATGAACTACATATACATATTATATTATGATTTAGTATCTTTTTTTTAACCAGATTGTCTACATATTGAACTCACTCTCTACTTCACTGCAAGTATTTAAATGAACCTTTGTGTAGTGTGTATATTCTCCTAAGTTTATATATATATGTGTGTTTAATTGTTACTTAATCCATCCAAACACCTGAACGTGTTAAAGAACATCCATAGCATTCATCTGTTTGCATCTTTCTAATTATTGATCTAATATATCATATTCCAATTACTTGAATAGAGACTCTTCTTGATCTGTTGTATCTGTTTCATTTGTTCTATGTCCTAAAGATATGTAGCTCTGTTGGAGGAGTATCTAAACCGTAGCTGCTGTACAAAAGGCACTAGAGCCTTGAACCATCATCGTGTACTGCTCGGACACTTTAATGGTATCTCCGTACCTTGCTGGATTGAGCGGTGGGTTTTTCAGACACCAAACTCTTCCAAAGCCCTCGAGGTCGTTTCCACTTCCTCACGCTGGGCAGCGTCCCCTGATTCAACTCCAAACAGAACTGAAAAACACAGAGACGTTTTATCAGAACCACAGACACAGATTCCTTTCATGTAGTTTCACTTCATGATTCCTGCAGTGATGTGAACGGGGACTATAGTTTCACTTCTGCCAGGTCCTTCAGACAGAGAACAGGAGCTTGTTTGCTAAATGTCAACAGTAGATGAAGGAAGCATCACATAAAGATTCAAATAACTGATAAACACAGTCAGTCACTTTATCCAGAGTAGCTTCTCAGAAATGAAGCTAACTATGCTAACGTTACTTTAGAGCAGGGGGGTCAAACTCAAACACTCAGTGGACCAAATCAAAAAATGGGTACTAGTGGAGGGCCGGACTGGTTCAATGTTTATTGCAGAACTTATTGAAATGAACTTATTGCACATATTAAACCTGGAACTAACAAAGCTTCAATGATTGCCTATAAAAACAACATTAAACATTAAATAATCAGTTGATTCATTTCTTATGGCTCTATCTGCAGCTTCTCCAGAGTCATTTCTTATGATTACATTTCTCCACAGGCCAACAACAGCTTCAACAAAACTATTTCCCTCAAAGAGAAACCAAACATGCCCTGTTGTCGTGAGAGAGAAAGTGCAGAAGGAAACATCCATTAAACTCAGTGTGCTGCTCTGTGATGCTAGCTCAGATACTTGGCATCTCATCTTGGGTGCAAGGTCATCAATGTTTGGGCTCAGGCTCTGAGCTGAGGAGACCCTCAGGATGGAGTGAAGGTGTGCGTGCAATATACCGGAGGGCCAGATCTAATAGGAATTAGAAATTAAATCCACCACGGGCCTGATTTGGCCCCCGGGCCTTGAGTTTGACACATGTGGTTTAGACTGAAGACACTCAATCAGTTTAGGAAAAGTTCAAAGATAATAGTCAGGTACTGTAAGGAAGTCAGTCAAAGTATTATCTAGATTAGACAACTGTAATTACTTGTTAAAACATTTTGCTCTTTATCTAACAGAAATATATCAAGTGTTTCGTTAGCTTAGCTTTAGCGGTTCTTAAATGGAGTTTTTTTTTGCCATCAATTATGTTTCCATAACTTGGCTAAAGACAGGACTGGGTTTTAACATCAATTACTTATTAGATCTGAAATAAACCAGAGATATTTCAAACTAAAAAACACTGAAAGAAATGAATGGGATGCTACTTAAAGCCACATGGAGAGTGAAACATATCATATGAGAATCAGGTATATGGAGAATATCCATTTACACGTACTTTACATTGGAATATTTATAAAGTATATATGTAAGACTATTTCTATATAAGGCACCAGATTATTGAGTATACAGTTATCCAACATGTTTACATCACAGGTCGGTAAAAACAGTTTTCATGTTTACAAGATGAAGATCAATAAGGGTTACTAGGACACAAGCAAACAGAGTGATGAGTTATTATAGAGCCAGGACCAAGAGACGGGATATCTCAGTATTTACAGGGAAATGATTTGAAATGAGCTTTTTATGCATATTTGTATCAGATGTCCTGAACAGAGGTTATTTCCGCCTCTCATGAAAGTCTCTTGTTGTCCAGGAGGAGCTCTGAGGACACTGAGTCCGTGTTAATGAGAATCAGAGCGATGAACATCAGCCTCACCCCCAGAGGAGCTGAGACATAAAGACTGAGTGTTAATCTGAGGGTTGAACACCAGCTCTCTGTTTCACGGGTTCACAACGTCCAGAGGCTCTGCAGAGGAACTGGAAGCAAGTTCAGTGACCTGTGATACACTCAGAGAGGGAAGTGTAGAGATCACAGAGGACAGGAAGAGACACTGAACGAAGACGGATCTGACTCTACCAGGGATCTGATCATGTGTTTGTAAAGGGGTTTGGGATCCTGTAGGGCAGTGTTTCTCAAAGTGGGGGGCGCAGAGGCATGACAGGGGGGGCGAGAAACCAGGAGGAAAAATGGTTTTGAAAAAAAAAGAAAAAAAATCATAATTAGAAATAATATGATAAAGTGCAAGTACGTCTGGGTCTCTGTGTTTCATTCAAGCTCGACTCTGTGTGTGGAACGAGCCATTTTGTGTGCTGTGCGCGAGCGAGAGAGAGAGAGAGAGAGAGAGAGAGAGAGAGAGAGAGAGAGAGAGAGAGAGAGAGAGAGAGAGAGAGAGACAGAGAGAGAGAGAGAGGGAGAGACAGAGAGAGAGAGGGAGAGAGACAGAGAGAGAGAGAGAGACAGAGAGAGAGAGACAGAGAGAGAGCAAGAGAGAGAGCAAGAGAGAGAAGGAGAGAGAGAGAGACAGAGAGAGAGAGAGAGAGAGAGAGACAGAGAGAGAGACAGAGAGAGAGCAAGAGAGAGAGCAAGAGAAGAGAGCGAGAGAGCGAGAGAGAGAGGGAGAGAGAGAGAGAGAGACAGAGAGACAGAGAGACAGAGAGAGAGAGAGCGAGAGAGAGAGCGAGAGAGAGCGAGAGAGAGAGAGAGAGAGAGAGAGAGAGAGAGAGAGAGAGAGAGAGAGAGAGAGAGAGGGAGTGAGAGAGAGACAGAGAGAGAGAGAGAGAGAGGGAGAGACAGAGAGAGAGAGGGAGAGACAGAGAGCGAGAGAGAGAGAGAGCGCACCGGTACCGGAGATCGTTGTTGTTAGCTTCTGGTGCTAGCGAGCTAGTGGCCGGGTCTCAAACGTTTTGGTCACCATTAATGTAAACAATTATTTCGGAGGCACACGTTTATATGATCATTACAGTTATAAAAAAATAAGAGCATAAATGAAAAACAGATATGAAATACTATCTGACAGCAAAACAAGAATAAAGTTTAAAGGGGAGTGATTTGTAAAATATCCATAAAGAAAAAGAACATCTGTTTACAGTTGTGTTTCATCTGGGTGCTGAGAGATGTATCCATAGATCCCTCATGTTGCTCTCAGAGTGCACCAGATTGATGCTTTCAACTTCAATATTTAAAAAACAAATCTTCCCGAGGGAGCATCCCCCCGGACCCCTCTAGAGGAGGTGAGGTCCACCACCACCTATAAAAATACCCCTGCCTGTATGCCGTGAGCTGATTATCGAGCCTTCATTGTAACAGTCACATTGTGTATATGCGTGTTGTATCTCGTGTTGCAGTAGAACATTCCCCTGTAGCGCGCGGTACATTCATGGGAAACCCTAAATGTTTGAGCACCCTCTATGAAACGTCAAGCTCCCCCACAGCACCCCCAAAAGAAATCTCTCCGCCGCCACTGAGCCTGCAGCCCGGTTCTGAAGCAATGTGCAGCCACACAGGCTCACTGCAGACACTAACGCTGAGTATTATAACTTATAGTTCTAGAAAGGGATTGCACAACAGTATTATGTATTCATGTTTTTACCTCACAGACTGATGGAGCATTGTTTTATTATCCATCAAAGGAATGCACACGTTCATATCGATGTATTTGAATAATTAGCCGCTTTCACACCAAGTACTTTGCTGCACTTAGTGCCGGCACTCAGTCCCCCCATGGAACTAAGAACCGATCGCGTTCACACCGGAATAAGTCCCTGAGGGAAGATTACGCAAATGAAGCCGCTGACGTCACTTCTTCCTCTTCTGCTAATTCTAATCATGCTAATGCCAGCAAATACATGGCGGCTTCACAAAACCTTCCTGAGTTTTACGGGGCGTGGTTTGCAATTCGCCCAGCCAATAGAAATTGGTACTTTTTTCTCCCCAGGAGAGTCCCTGCTCTCTGAACATGGGGGTAAAGGTTCCCGGCACTAAGTTCTCTTTTTGGTGTGAACGCGACATAAGAGGTACTAACGGAACTAAAGGGGAAAAGTACTCCGGTGTGAACGCGCCTTATGGTAGGGCTAACCATACAGTGGTGGAGCTCAAGTCAGTATTTTCAATGTAATTACATACACGCTATATCGCCCCCTTGACAGTGAAACGCCACGCGTGAGGTTTAGATTATTTCCCTGTCTCAATGAAAATGGAACTGTATGAAATAAAAAGGCACATTTGTCTTGTAGTAAATAAAAAGGGATCACTGTGAACGTGACGTATGATAGCACACGTTGAAGATCCAATGGGGATACTGAATGGCGGTTCTGATTGGTCTCAATCGGTAGGCATGACGCAGACCCAACGTTTCGTTGCTCTGATTGGCTGTAGGTCTATTCAAATTGCATTAGGAGGCATTTTGATTTTTGATTATAATGCCAGAGAATTTCCACACCGGCTCCTACACACGGCGGCGTGCGTTGTCGCTTGCCGGCGGGGGGGGGCTGAAACTCGACCAACAACCAATCACATGAATCTCCCGCCCCAGACACACAAGCACGCGGTTTGATTGGCTAGAGCTTGCACCGGTATATGGTTCGATTGGCTGACGCCTCCGTCAAGGCGGCAAAAGTAGAACATTGCTCTACTTTTGCCGCGAGCACCGCGAGAGAAGCTACGCTTTGCTCCCATAATGCAGTTCGGCGAATCGTGATGTCACCCCATTCAAAGTGAATGGGCAGAAGCATTGAAGCGGCAACGCACGCCGCCGTGCCCCCACTACTTAGACTGTTCCTTGCACCCCTCTAGCATAATAAGCCCGAATGGTCTCAACCATATTGCGTCAGTAACGAGCACTTGTTGTTACAGCAGGATCAGTTTGAGTGTTGTGGACACGCCCCGTATATTTTCGCAATCCGTGTTCTCAACATTTAGCATTTTGCTTATTATTGAATTGAATTTGCTTACTTTGACATCATCGTTCATGGGGGGGTCTGAGGTGGGGCTAAGCCATCTCTTGGTATGGCTGTAGCCTACCCCAGCCATACCCTGGCGCTGCCACTGCTCCTGTTACATTGTGTCCTCTCAAGAGCATGACAGACATAACACAAAATAAAACTGACTCAAAGTCAGTGAAGCACCTCCGGGCTATAATAAGAAATCCAATCACAAAGCATCGCTGAGTCAGTCATCATGTCCAAGGTGATTTCATTCTGCCACGAGGTGAGGAACTCAACATTATTTATATCAGCTGTAAAAGGAATAAATATGGATTCTTCACAGGAACAACTTTGTAAAAACAGCCTCATAAGTCACTGAAGTGTGGAGGCAGCGCTCAGGGACACAAACAGCGGAGCATTTCTAACAGCCACGATTGATCTGTCTGATAAGTCAACAGTTCAGACGGAGGATCGCGATGTAACCGAGGGAGGAATATTTCACATTAAGACGTAAAGATAAGGATGTTTCTGTATTTTATTCACCAGGATTGAACCAAACAAGACCCTAAATGAATTCATTAGAGCATCTTCAATTTGTCTTTTCAATTATTTAAATGTCTCTACGCTGTTTTTGAGCCAGTTTTTTTATTTGTATTATCCGTTGTTATCATCACCATGATCTGGCCTCGTACGCCATCTCACTGAGTTAGGGAGCGGTCCTGTTCTAACATCCATGATGATCATGTGTTATCCCTCATCGAGTCAGTCTGTCCTTCTCTTTAACCTCATGGTTTGGTAACCTGCCGCTAAAGAGCAGAGACTCTGGAAGAGAAGTCAAAAATCTAAATTATGAGAAATGTCAAAGATCTTAGAAAAAGTTGGAAATTCTTACAAAAAATCAAACACCTGAAAAAAAGTGAGAAAATCCTATTTATTTATTTATTGTACTCTTGTTTTTAGTTATTAGAGATGTGTCTGTGTGGTTTGTAGAAAGTGTCAGGATGGATCTTTTTATCTGTAACCTACTTTAATAACAACCTGAACCTAAAAACGTTCTATGTGCTTCAGTATCAGAAGAATGTCCTGTTTGTTTGAACCTCGAGACTCTCCATCTCCATGCTCTTAAAGGTGGGGTAGGTAAGTTTGAGAAACCGGCTCGAGATAAACTTGTTGTTATATTCCATGGAATGCTCTTAACGT
>NC_136908.1:1866525-1893435 GCF_949606895.1 Notothenia rossii | reverse complement strand
ATAATGAATCCTCCCTGCAGCCTGCGGAGCATTCAAACTCTACGATTGGCCAAAAGATCCACGAAGAACCAGTTCAGGTCTATTTTATCTGTTGTATTGTGTTGCTCTGTTGGAGTCAGTGACCTCAGTTTATCATTTGTATTTCTGTACACATGACAATAAAAGCCGTGAATCCTTGAATCCGTTATGACCTGACCCCCTTGATGCCTGATCGAAGGAAATGCATTTGAGATTCATTAAAACACAACAGAAGTGAAACGAAACACTCATGAACGGATCATTTCGAGGCAGTCCAGATGTGCAGGGATGTGGGATTTTGGGATGTCGTGTCGAATCAGATTTGGGATCAGTTCATAACTTGTCATGTGGGCTGACAAATGGGGTTTTAGTGTAAACGTCTGTGATTGGCTGAGAGGGTTTTCACCTGGGCGTCCTGGGGCACAGCCGGCCAATCAGGAAGACGAGAGGCTGTACAGGAGATGTCAAACATGAAGGGATGTGGCGTGATACTGAGGTACACTAGAGTGTGTGTGGGTGTGTGTGTGTGTGTGTGTGTGTGTGTGTGTGTGTGTGTGTGTGTGTGTGTGTGTGTGTGTGTGTGTGTGTGTGTGTGTGTGAGAGAGAGTCCAAAGGGTCCAGTTTTTGTTTGAATAAGCCAAAGGCAGAGACAGATTTAAGGAAAGATCAATACTTCAAGCCAATGCTGATTTACTTTAAATACATAACACCAAATGTGTGGGTTTGTCAGACACTGTGTTGTGCAGCTCGTCCACATATTGGCTTTCTGAATGGACCCACACTAATCTCCTGTTGCAGTGTTTGCTAGAGACAACAGTGGACAGGAAGTGAAACCTGGACACCAGCTGTTTCCTAGCAACACAAGTAGTGTGAATATGATTCAGTGGGAAGCGTCAATGACCCGTTGCATTACATCCCATCCATGGTTTCATCATATCAAAGAATAGAAAACGGACAGATTGAGATATTGAGAAATAGGTCACATTGAAGATCTTCTAGATTCATTTTGGGCTCGTAGTCTTACCCTCAAAGATATAAGCTTCTCTTTACATCTTAATATTTGCAGTTTATATTATTCCATTAACTCAAAAGCCCCCAAATGTGGCTGGATTCCCCCAAAAGAACCACTTCCCAATCCTAAAATATGACTCAATGAACGCCAACCATGACAAAACCCCCCTTTAAGGACATATTAACCCTTTAAAGCCCTCTACTTCCTACATTAACAATCCACTATTAGCTCGGCGACCCTTAAAGACCTCAATTAACCCCCATGTTGAATAAAACACACAATCTAGAATACTCTCATGAGCCCCCAACAAACAGCTTAGACCCTCCTCGCGATGTCATAAAAAACACCAAGAACCAGAACTACCAAGAACTCAAATTCCCTTTTCCACCAAAGCGGTTCCAGTTCTTGATTTGGAGCCCGTTTCTCGTGACAGATTGAGATGCTGAGAAACATCGAAGATCTTCTAGTTTGGGCTCGTTTTCGTTAAGACTTATGAGCGGCTCTCAACACATGGTTAGCTTCTCCATACATCTAATTATTTGTAGATTATATGATGCCATCAATCCCAGATCACCCTAATGTGGCCGGACTCACCCAAAAGAACCACTTCCTAATCCTAAAATATTCCCACTGACCCAAACCTTGACAAAAAACAACCTTTAAGAACATATTAACCCTTTAAAGCCCTCTTACTTCTTACATTAATAATACACTAACAGCTCGGCAACCATTAAAAACCTCAATTAACCGCTATGTTGAATAAAACACACAATCTTAAATACTCTCATTAAACTATCGTGATAAGCCCCCAACAAACAGCCTAGAGACCCTCCTCACAATGTCATAAAATACACCAAGAACCAGAGCCCGCCCCCGATCCCACCGTGTTCAAATCACCTCTTCAGAACTGCTTTTAATCTGTGATTTATATATTTTTAGTGTTGTTTTAATAGTTTTTATGAATTGTTACTCTGTAAAGTGTCTTTGAGTTTCTACAAAAGCTCTCTATAAATAAAATGCATTATTATTTGTATCATTAGAGCTACCACAAGAACCCTAATACCCCTTTCAACCAAAGCGGTTGCAGGGCCCGATTGGGAAGCAGTTGCCCGTGTTTCCACAGCAGGTTGGAAACACCTCTAAAGACCCCAGACCCTCCTGAATGGCTGCTAAGGAATTGAATCCCTTCTGACAGCCAAATAAAACCGGCTCACTTTGAAGCGTTCAGCGTCTTCAGAGCCAAGTTGGCAGCGATCAGCTCACAGACTGAGGAGCACTGTGTGTTCCTGATGAAGCTGATCTGAGGAGGAAGATGTCTGAGAGGAAGGTCTTCTCAGTGGGTGAAAGGTTACATCCTCAAACAAAACCTAACAGAGAACACATCGGGGTTTTAAGTTCATCACAGAGACAGCTGGGTCATGGTTAAAGTGCAGAGGGACACTGATAAAGCTGATGAGAAGCACAGGAAGTCCCTGAACTCACCACCAGGCGGATCAGTGCTGCCCTCTGCTGGACACAGACAGACATAGGTCTTATGAATCTTTAAAACACCAGAAAAACATTCATTTGTAACTTGTTCTCTAAAATGTCAGCATGTCCAGTTTCATGAACACTTCAAGAGAGCTGCTAAAAACACAATTCTTAGAAACGAATATGGACATTTGTTGCATTTACACACTTAATGTATATATAATATCCTGCTTTGCTGTAACATGTATATTTTCTACTTTTTTTTTAATGCTATTTTATTTCTTTTTGAGACGTTTACATTGTTTATTTCTAGTCTTTTAATTTCTCAAATGCCTTGGCTTTTTATGCGGCTGCAACGCAAACATTTCCCAGATTGGGATCAATAAAGTACTTCTTATCTTATCTTCTTATCTTAGTTCACAAGAAACCAACTGCTTTATACTCGGAGCACTAAATAAAATCTGGGCACCATCAAATGACTACTTAAAAGCAACACTGCCAATTAAACTACGAGACACAGAAACACGTTTAAAAAAAGTTCTGAAGGTCATTTTTAGTTTCCCAATCATCCACTTGTTCCTAGGAACTGGATCGCACTTAAATAGCACTTTTATAGTATTTGTGACAACTCAAGGCACTTTGAGTAAAAACACACAACCCATTCACTGAGGGATAGTCAACACTACCAGCAAACCCAAAAATCAACTGTTTTCAAAGTGTATTTTGTTGAGTCACTCCGGTGTGAACAGTGTTAGCTTTGTTCATTATCTCAGTTTGAACTCTTACCCTGCCTTTCCCTCATGCTGCTGAAACACCTGAATCCCTCTGGTGATCAATAAAGCTTCATCTTATCTGTGTTAATAAATGCTTAGGAATGAGGCATTTGTTTTTACCTCTCTATCCAATAAAAAAGGGAAAATGGTAATTCTAGTGCAAACCTTTAATTAGTGGAAGGCCTTCTCTAAGCTATTTGGTTTCCCCGGTTTGTTGTGGAAGAACTCAACGTGTCTATATCTGACCTCAACACTATCCAACACCTCCGGGATGAACGGGAACGTCGAGCTTCTCTCCAAACGTCCGTGTTGGACCTCCCTTTTCTCTCCTGCCTGAGTGGAAGCTTATCTCTGCAGCCAGGTAAGAATGTCTGCACCTGGAACACCTGGAACCAGAGCAGTGGAGGCCGTTACAGAAACAGTGATGTGGCAAACAATCCCACACTCGCTGCTATATAACATGTGCAATATCATTATTATTATTAATAATGTTCTATAATAACGTGCACTTCATGTATCTGTTAATATTTACTTAATGATGTGACCGTCTGTTTCCTGTAGTTATTGAATTGCTTTTTTTTCTGCACTGTTAGTGTAGTTTTTTATTATGCTGCTGTATTTATTGTATTTGGAACAGGTGACCTATCATGCAAAATGCACTTTTGTACGTCTTCTCTACATGACTATGTGTCCCCGGTGTTCCAGGGAACTCACCAAGTGTCAGAAAACACAACCCTCTCTCTTTCCCTCCGTACCCAAATCTCTTAAAAAGGGGCTGCAACGGATCTGATACAGACTGATCCAGATTTGAACACTTCTGTGACGTCACAGAAGTGGCGCTACGGCTATCGGGCCAACTCCACCAATCAGGAGGATACAGCCACGGACATTGCCGTTGGAAAGCGCTGGAGACGCTGTAGTACATATGCCAGGCCTGTAGATGGTACTGTTCTCACAGAATCAGCCCATTTAAAGACAGTGTTAAATTGAACGAAATGAGGAATGGCTAAAATGCATGATCTGTTTGGTATTTTGAAAAATAAAAAGTATAAATATATATAGGTATGGTCCTACAGTATATTATTCACATATAGCATGATAGGTCCACTCTGGCACAACAAATTCCTTCAGGATAAATAAAGTCTTATCTCGTTCAACAACAACATGAGAGCAGCAATTTTAAGACAAAGTCATCTGTGTTTTTTTCCCCATCACAATTTTTATTATGTGACTTTTTAACAATAAAAACAGGACATTAAAAATGCAGATGCGTTACACAGAGGGTGCTGAATGTGATGTGAAGAAGCTGCACTGAGGCTGAAGCTCCCCCAGCAACACCTCCACACCCTGGAAATACTCCGTTTGAATAGAATCTGCACGAGAAGTGGAAAATAAATTCACGTAAAAACACTTCGGAGCAGTTTCTTGAACATCGTTACACTCGGCGTGAGTCGGGAATAAATGTTTGGCGTCCAACAGAAAGGCTAAAAACTAAAGGAACAAAAAGCAGGGCCGATACAAAATGAAGACAACAACAGAAGTAAGAAAATGTTACACATGGTCGAAGATAAACACTGCAGCTTGTGGTTATACAATTTACATTTCAGGAGCTGGAAGAGGACTGGGAGGAAATTAAATGTGATACCTAAATAATAAGTCAACCGAAAGATACATTTATATATATTTATATAAAAAATAACAGTGCCTGAGGTGAGCTGCAGCCGCGACAGGCCGAGCTATTCGTTTGGTTTTTGGCATTAAAAAAAGGACGCAGCGTCCGACAATCCCAAAGGAGAAGAAAGAAAGACTTCCTGTTTGTCACGAAGGTGTTTTCTACGAGTATACGTGTCGTGTGAGCGCACGCTGAAGGGACACAAGGGTCATATTAAGGGGGAACTCGAGGGAGAGCATGATTGGTTAGATTCAGAGTCAGGCGACAGCGCCCCCTGCTGGCTTCTCTTGATTATCACACAGTATGTTGTGACGGACGCTCTCAGGGCGGGCAGGAACTAATGGAACATCAGGAAGGTCCTCCGGAGGGCTAGAATATCTTCTTCTTTTTGTTCTTTTCCAAAGTCCTGCAGACACACGAGGACGGAGGAGAGGTCAACACAAACATTTCCCAAAATAAGATTAATAAAGTTCATCTTATCTTAATATCCTACTTTTACATTTAACTACCTGTGATCAGGCCCTTCATAGTGTTTGTTTGACACTCTACAAATTCACTGTCAACACGTATATTTCATTCTGATGTATCTATTGGTGGTTCATTAAAAAATAGATTTACTCCAGTGGGTTTTCCCCTTTAACACAATATGCAATTTAATGGTCTCTATGTTTTAGTTTTACTGATGACTACGGATGTTTTCAGGGTAACAGTTAGTGTAATGGCATCAAGGGTTTCCTCTTGTCACTATAGAGCGGGGTTGACGACACGCAATCCAAAACAATAAGCAGCCGAAGGTTTTCAGTCAAAAAGATGTAATTTATTAACAAAAAAGTATTGACTTAAATTCTTCTCAAAATAAGAATCTTTAAACAATATGTCGGCGGTATGCTTTCCTATTAAACTAAACTATACTTTGTTTGCAGTCCAATTTGCAACACTAATTTCTGTCGGCAATTTGCGGTGGAAAAACTGTTCCGCTCCCCGTCTCATCGGGTCTCCCAGCACGCCGGCTGTCCTCAATTACCTCACTTAAATACACACCGGAAGGTACACGGAAACAGATCATATTTACGATATAAAATAAACTTCATCAAAACATATTCACCACGGCAACACAAATCATTTTCCATCATTAAATCATTTTATCAAATTATGACTCGAAATAATAACCCTGACTGCATGGTGGCTCTAACAGCTAGCTCTGCTCCGGCTCACCTGTGAAGCGCTATATAAGTAACATGTGTCTGTTAGCTCTGCTCCGGCTCACCTGTGAAGCGCTATATAAGTAACATGTGTCCGTTAGCTCTGCTCCGGCTCACCTGTGAAGCGCTATATAAGTAACATGTGTCCGTTAGCTCTGCTCCGGCTCACCTGTGAAGCGCTATATAAGTAACATGTGTCCGTTAGCTCTGCTCCGGCTCACCTGTGAAGCGCTATATAAGTAACATGTGTCTGTTAGCTCTGCTCCGGCTCACCTGTGAAGCGCTATATAAGTAACATGTGTCCGTTAGCTCTGCTCCGGCTCACCTGTGAAGCGCTATATGAGTAACATGTGTCCGTTAGCTCTGCTCCGGCTCACCTGTGAAGCGCTATATGAGTAACATGTGTCCGTTAGCTCTGCTCCGGCTCACCTGTGAAGCGCTATATGAGTAACATGTGTCCGTTAGCTCTGCTCCGGCTCACCTGTGAAGCGCTATATAAGTAACATGTGTCCGTTAGCTCTGCTCCGGCTCACCTGTGAAGCGCTATATGAGTAACATGTGTCCGTTAGCTCTGCTCCGGCTCACCTGTGAAGCGCTATATGAGTAAGATGTGTCCGTTAGCTCTGCTCCGGCTCACCTGTGAAGCGCTATATGAGTAACATGTGTCCGTTAGCTCTGCTCCGGCTCACCTGTGAAGCGCTATATGAGTAAGATGTGTCCGTTAGCTCTGCTCCGGCTCACCTGTGAAGCGCTATATGAGTAAGATGTGTCCGTTAGCTCTGCTCCGGCTCACCTGTGAAGCGCTATATGAGTAACATGTGTCCGTTAGCTCTGCTCCGGCTCACCTGTGAAGCGCTATATGAGTAAGATGTGTCCGTTAGCTCTGCTCCGGCTCACCTGTGAAGCGCTATATGAGTAAGATGTGTCCGTTAGCTCTGCTCCGGCTCACCTGTGAAGCGCTATATGAGTAAGATGTGTCCGTTAGCTCTGCTCCGGCTCACCTGTGAAGCGCTATATAAGTAAGATGTGTGGTTACCTGGAGGCGTCGAGTTTCTGCTGCTCCAGGATCCTCTGCTGAGCCTCCCAGCTGTTCTTCTCCTCTTCCAGCTGCCGGCGTTTCTCCTCCAGCTCTCGGTGCTGCAACTCAAGGTTCTTCTTCATCTGCTCGTGACGCCTCTGGAGCTAAAGACACGAACATGAAGAAGAGACATGAAGAAGAGGGGACACATGTTGATGGAGAAGAGACATGAAGAAGAGACGTGGAGAAGAGACATGAAGAAGAGGGGACACATGTTGATGTAGAAGAGACATGAAGAAGAGGGGACACATGTTGATGGAGAAGAGACATGAAGAAGAGACGTGGAGAAGAGACATGAAGAAGAGGGGACACATGTTGATGGAGAAGAGACATGGAGAAGAGACGTGGAGAAGAGACATGAAGAAGAGGGGACACATGTTGATGTAGAAGAGACATGAAGAAGAGGGGACACATGTTGATGGAGAAGAGACATGGAGAAGAGGGGACACATGTTGATGGAGAAGAGACATGGAGAAGAGGGGACACATGTTGATGTAGAAGAGACATGAAGAAGAGGGGACACATGTTGATGGAGAAGAGACATGGAGAAGAGGGGACACATGTTGATGAAGAAGAGACATGAAGAAGAGACGTGGAGAAGAGACATGAAGAAGAGGGGACACATGTTGATGTAGAAGAGACATGAAGAAGAGGGGACACATGTTGATGGAGAAGAGACATGGAGAAGAGGGGACACATGTTGATGGAGAAGAGACATGGAGAAGAGGGGACACATGTTGATGTAGAAGAGACATGAAGAAGAGGGGACACATGTTGATGGAGAAGAGACATGGAGAAGAGGGGACACATGTTGATGTAGAAGAGACATGAAGAAGAGGGGACACATGTTGATGTAGAAGAGACATGAAGAAGAGGGGACACATGTTGATGTAGAAGAGACATGGAGAAGAGGGGACACATGTTGATGTAGAAGAGACATGAAGAAGAGGGGACACATGTTGATGGAGAAGAGACATGAAGAAGAGGGGACACATGTTGATGTAGAAGAGACATGAAGAAGAGGGGACACATGTTGATGGAGAAGAGACATGAAGAAGAGGGGACACATGTTGATGGAGAAGAGACATGAAGAAGAGGGGACACATGTTGATGGAGAAGAGACATGAAGAAGAGGGGACACATGTTGATGTAGAAGAGACATGAAGAAGAGGGGACACATGTTGATGGAGAAGAGACATGGAGAAGAGGGGACACATGTTGATGTAGAAGATACATGAAGAAGAGGGGACACATGTTGATGTAGAAGAGACATGAAGAAGAGGGGACACATGTTGATGTAGAAGAGACATGAAGAAGAGGGGACACATGTTGATGTAGAAGAGACATGGAGAAGAGGGGACACATGTTGATGTAGGAGAGACATGAAGAAGAGGGGACACATGTTGATGAAGAAGAGACATGGAGAAGAGGGGACACATGTTGATGTAGAAGAGACATGAAGAAGAGGGGACACATGTTGATGTAGAAGAGACATGAAGAAGAGGGGACACATGTTGATGTAGAAGAGACATGAAGAAGAGGGGACACATGTTGATGTAGAAGAGACATGAAGAAGAGGGGACACATGTTGATGTAGAAGAGATATGGAGAAGAGGGGACACATGTTGATGTAGAAGAGACATGAAGAAGAGGGGACACATGTTGATGTAGGAGAGACATGAAGAAGAGGGGACACATGTTGATGTAGGAGAGACATGAAGAAGAGGGGACATATGTTGATGTAGGAGAGACATGAAGAAGAGGGGACACATGTTGATGTAGGAGAGACATGAAGAAGAGGGGACACATGTTGATGTAGGAGAGACATGAAGAAGAGGGGACACATGTTGATGTAGAAGAGACATGAAGAAGAGGGGACACATGTTGATGTAGAAGAGACATGGAGAAGAGGGGACACATGTTGATGTAGGAGAGACATGGAGAAGAGGGGACACATGTTGATGTAGAAGAGACATGGAGAAGAGGGGACACATGTTGATGTAGAAGAGACATGAAGAAGAGGGGACACAAGTTGATGTAGAAGAGACATGAAGAAGAGGGGACACATGTTGATGTAGGAGAGACATGGAGAAGAGGGGACACATGGTGATGTAGAAGAGACATGAAGAAGAGGGGACACAAGTTGATGTAGAAGAGACATGGAGAAGAGGGGACACAAGTTGATGTAGAAGAGACATGAAGAAGAGGGGACACAAGTTGATGTAGAAGAGACATGAAGAAGAGGGGACACATGTTGATGTAGGAGAGACATGGAGAAGAGGGGACACATGTTGATGTAGAAGAGACATGGAGAAGAGGGGACACATGTTGATGTAGAAGAGACATGAAGAAGAGGGGACACATGTTGATGTAGAAGAGACATGAAGAAGAGGGGACACATGTTGATGTAGGAGAGACATGGAGAAGAGGGGACACATGTTGATGTAGAAGAGACATGAAGAAGAGGGGACACATGTTGATGTAGAAGAGACATGAAGAAGAGGGGACACATGTTGATGTAGGAGAGACATGAAGAAGAGGGGACACATGTTGATGTAGAAGAGACATGAAGAAGAGGGGACACATGTTGATGTAGGAGAGACATGAAGAAGAGGGGACACATGTTGATGTAGAAGAGACATGAATGTCTCGTTTACCTCGGCCTCGGAGTCTCGGAGCTTCATCAGCTTCTCCTTCACCTTCATCTCAAAGACCTGCTCCATCTCCTGCTCCATCTTCTTCATCTTGGACACGTGGTCCCGCCGCTCCTCCTCCATCTGGGCCAGAGGACTCCTGCAGACACAAAGCAGGGTTTAAAAACTCACACTCAGCAGAATCGTGCCCTGCCTACAGACTTAAAGGAGCCTTTCTGACTGCAGAGTGATGAAGAGGAGGAGGAGGTGCTTTCCTTCCCAGCGAGGAGGGAGGGAGGTGACAGGGTTCAACAGGAGAACAGCTGTTATTGGGAATCAAACCTAAAACTGCCCCAAACCCACGTCTCCTGCTGAAACCCCTCTCTCCTGCAGACAGGCTCCTGGAGTGTGCTGATTTGTTAATATGAAGGAGGAGGAAAGCAAAAGCCTTTTCTTTACACTGTTAGTTAGAATGAAGTAGCAACGTAGCAGCTTAGATCTGTGTCGAGATGCAAAACAAACAACTGAGCCAAAGCATGTATTATTAGCGTTAAGCTAGCTGTTAGCGTTAAGCTAGCCGTTAGCATTAAGCTAGCTGTTAGCATGGCTCGACGCAACGTGACGAAGAATCCCATCTGCGTTAGTTTGTGTTTTTTTAAATATGATAAATACAGCTCTGGACAAATTAATGAGACCTCTGAACATTATTAGTTTCCCTGCTTTACTATTTATAGGTGTGTATTTGAGTCAGGGTTCATACACTTTTTCACCAATGATTTTCAATGACTTCTCCAGGACCTTTACCTAATTTTCCATGACCAAAAACATTACTCTTTACCACTGAAAATGGTTTATTTTAACATGGAACAGGAAAATAAGGTCTGAAACATGTTGTGCCTAAAACAAATCAAATAGGCTTACTAGCTTCTACTAAAATCTCTCACCAGCAAAATACCTCGACAGTTAAATGCCATTTTACGTTTTATTACTATACGATACAGTATTTATTATCATTATAGTATTACTATTTTGGCGATTAGATAAAATATAAATTATATTTGATGCAACTTTAGTTACATTTCCATGACTTTTCCAAAACGTTGGGAAAAATATTGTTTTCCAAAACTTTTCCAAACGCATTTAGAATTTCCATGACTTTTCCAGGTTTTCAATGACCGCAAGAACCCTGTTGAGTCAAATGTGTTTGTTTTATTTTATTCTATAAACTAATGACATTACCGAGTGGTCTCGTGGTTTCTTCTGGAGCTGTAGATAAAGTATTTACATCAATTGTGTTTGTTGTTATTTTTTGGGTCTTGTCCAGTTGTTGCTGTTTCTTTGTTTTTCCTGAGTATTGTCCTCTGATTCTTGTGTTGGGTATGTTTACTTTTTGCCTGTCCTAAACATATTATAAATAGGATAAATCACACTTGTTTCCTTGCACCAAGTTAACGAGTTGAATGTTATTCAGCTGAGTTGACTCCGTTAGTGGATCAGTTTGTTGACTTCTCTGTATTTTCTTCAGCCAAACTGGAAACACCTTAGCTGCCAGAAATGTATATTATAATATAAATATTTTTTAATTATATTTAAATTGTATTCCTTAAAGGTGGGGTATCTAATTTTGAAGAAACCAGCTCGAGTGCGCTAGAATTTGAAAGTACGCAGCCGAGAAAAATCTGCCTCTTCCTTCAGACTTCCTCACAGAGCCCCTCCTCCAACACACACGAACGCGCACATGACCAATGAGGGCACGAGATCAGTTTGTGCACAGATGGAAGGCTGACAGGCAGGTAGGCCATCCAGTTACTTTAGCCGGGCCGGCTCAGATGATTGGTCGTGCTTTTTACAGCGCCACGGCTTCCACAGATGACTTTTTTATGGATTTTCTGTCAAAGCACTTCAGATATTCATTGCTATCAGGATGTTAAGAGCATTCCATGGAATATAACAAAAAGTGTATCTCGAGCCGGTTTCTCAAACTTACCTACCCCACCTTTAAATTAATATAAATATCTTTATTTAGCTAATTCTTAACTTATTTTCTATATTTCCAAAACCATTTGTATCCTGTTATTTTATTTATTTCATTCTTTAATGGAGCCCCTTCCACAGAAAACCAAATTTCCCCAGGATGGTTAAAGTGTTCCTCCCAGAAGAATCCAGATCAGAGGATCAATTAGTCAGTGTTAGTTTAGTGATCAGTGATTAGTTGAAGCTTCAGAGGATAATCAATGAAACTGCACAAAGCGAGAAGCTGATTTCAGATCGTCACATGCATCAGATCACAGGTGTTTGGAAGGTGTCCCCGCCTCTCTTGTGGAATGATGTAACCGCCAAGCAGGATCAACGCATTTCAACCAGACACATTTCAAAGCCATGCAGGAGGAAAGCATGAAGGACTGAACGAGGGGATGAAGCCGAGGAGTTTGAAGAAGTCACTTACATGCTGTCAGATGTCTCAGTCCTAGAAACAAACACACAGACTCTTAACATGCTGCCGTGAACGTGCTTCAGCAGGCGGTGGATTAGAGCTCCGTTAGTACAGATTAAACACACTGCTGCTCAGTTAGAGTGTGGGTGTGTGTGTGTGTGTGTGTGTGTGTGTGTGTGTGTGTGTGTGTGTGTGTGTGTGTGTGTGTGTGTGTGTGTGTGGTTTAGTGCTGCCTCAGTGACAGCTTGCACACTGAGTGTCTGCAGACTGCGACCTTTGTCTGAACTGCAGATTCTGTTCACACTCAGCAGCGACATTCTCCCACCAGTTGATATTATTAAGGCCTTTTAAAAATCCCTAGCAGAGAGACATGGAGAAACAAAACAAGGACTCCAATGATCGGAGCACAGACACAAGAATCACAAACATCAACAGATAAATAATAACATCAGGGTAAATGGACTGTACTTAGATAGCGCTGTATCCAGTCTTTAAGACCCCTCAAAGCGCTTTACATACTACATGCCATTCACACAGAGCAGTGTACCTTACTCTAGGACCTAACATTCACACACCGTTGGCCATCGGGAGCAACTCAGGGTTAAGTATCTTGCCCAAGGACACATCGACATGTTGACTGCATGGGCTGGGATCGAACCCACAACCTTCTGGTTGAAAGACGACCGCACTCCCTCACAGCCACAGTCGCCCATAAATACGGGCGACAAGGGGTTTTTCTAGAAAGATATAGTACGAGTACTGAGGCTCTGATCTTGTATAAGACGTATCAACGGAGGAAGAAGAAGTACTCAGATCTTGTACTCAACCAAAAGTATATAAGTACTGCGTTACAAGAGAGACTACCTTAAAGTAGGCGCTGATCTTGTTTATAAGGTATATACATTCTGGTGAGAACATGACGCCTGTATACAAGATATCTCCTGACGTAAACAACAACATGACTTCGGAGCTCCGTAAAAACAAAGCTGTCTCTGCCGTTTGATACTCATACCTCTGGAGGAATTACACAGCTTCTGAGGAACAGAAATATTGTTTTCTGATCACTTTAACATTTTACGGGGAACATCTGCATTTTGGTTTCAGGGCACAGAGACCCTGTAATCCGGTGCAGACTGAACCCTTAAATAATCAGAGCGAACTCCAGTGGAAACAGCCCCAACGTCCCCAACGTCCCCAAACGTCCCCTTTGTTAACGGACAAGGACTAGCACATCTACATGACGCTAGATAACAGCAAATAACCCAATGTTGCTTTAACTCAAATCATCTAATCCGTCCCAATCTCCATGTTTAATACGAGTCCAAGCCAACGGCATTCACGTGGTTCATCTCTGCTTGCATCTTTAATTGTTGTTATTACCAGGATATCATTATTATAGTTTGTCATTGTGAGCAGCTGGACGTACTTGGTGAGCTGTCCCTTGTTCTTGTTGTTGTCCATGCCGTTATACGTGACTGCAGCGAGTTTCCTGCTTCGGTAATTCTCGTAGTGAACGTTGTTCGTCACGTCCTTCAGGTCCTGCATGTTAGTGCTGGGGGGAAAAAAACATTTTAATGACATTTCCTTTAATCTTTGAATTCAATACTTGAAGTCACTGTTAACGAACTAGAGTTGATTTATTAAACCCATTTCTCACCGGATGAGCATATTCCGGAGGATGGTGAAGTCACAGTGCTCTCCGTTCTCCACTGTGAGGGACACACAGAGCGGATACATTTGAAACAACTTGGTTTGTAGTTCTGGTTATTATCAGTTAAAAAACATAATTAATATCAGGGCAGCGAGAGTCAGAGAGAAAACACGTGAACATTGGAGGAAAACCAGAATAACATGCACCATGACAGTATAGAGATACAACATATCTTCACATACAAGAAGTCGTTTTTAATGTATAAACTGGAATTAATTTGATTAAATAAATCAAAAATTTTAGTGCATTTAGTTCCAGGACTACTTTTTTTATTGCGCCCACAAGACATTATTTTTATTTATTCAATGCTTTTCTACGCTTATTGTTATTAAACAGTATAATTTGAAGATGTGTTCAGTTATATATTTTGTATCAATAATATAATTGTACTGCCTTTTGTCATTTTATAAAATGATTTTGATTATCTTTTCACTGGATATATTCTTTGAAAAGATCATTTCAGTATGTTTCTTTTACTGTCTTATGAAGCACTTTGTAAGCCTTAAATAATCTCCAATGTATTAGAATGATAACCCAGAGAGCTGCAGGGAGAGGACACACCAGCAGGGGGCGTCCCTTCAGCACCGCTTAGCATTCCCTCTGCATTAAACCTCCCCCAGTCCTGACACGGAGCCAGAGACATCTTTGGTATTCAAGAAATCCCAACAGACAAACAGTTCATAGTAAAACTCCCACAGTCCTCCAGCAGGCTGCATATATCTTTAAACCACCGTTACTAAACTAACAGAGATAACTCTTTAAAGTAGAGACACTACATACTGATATACACCTGAACATCAGCAGGAGAGGACTCTTTAAAGTAGAGACACTACATACTGATATACACCTGAACATCAGCAGGAGAGGACTCTTTAAAGTAGAGACACTACATACTGATATACACCTGGACATCAGCAGGAGAGGACTCTTTAAAGTAGAGACACTAAATACTGATATACACCAGAACATCAGCAGGAGAGGACTCTTTAAAGTAGAGACACTACATACTGATATACACCAGAACATCAGCAGGAGAGGACTGTTTAAAGTAGAGACACTACATACTGATATACACCTGAACATCAGCAGGAGAGGACTCTTTAAAGTAGAGACACTACATACTGATATACACCAGAACATCAGCAGGAGAGGACTGTTTAAAGTAGAGACACTACATACTGATATACACCTGAACATCAGCAGGAGAGGACTCTTTAAAGTAGAGACACTACATACTGATATACACCTGAACATCAGCAGGAGAGGAATCTTTAAAGTAGAGAGAGTCACTACATACTGATATATCAGCAGGAGAGGACTCTTTAAAGTAGAGACACTACATACTGATATACACCAGAACATCAGCAGGAGAGGACTCTTTAAAGTAGAGAGAGTCACTACATACTGATATATCAGCAGGAGAGGACTCTTTAAAGTAGAGACACTACATACTGATATACACCTGAACATCAGCAGGAGAGGACTCTTTAAAGTAGAGACACTACATACTGATATACACCTGAACATCAGCAGGAGAGGACTCTTTAAAGTAGAGACACTACATACTGATATACACCTGAACATCAGCAGGAGAGGACTCTTTAAAGTAGAGACACTACATACTGATATACACCTGAACATCAGCAGGAGAGGACTCTTTAAAGTAGAGACACTACATACTGATATACACCTGAACATCAGCAGGAGAGGACTCTTTAAAGTAGAGACACTACATACTGATATACACCTGAACATCAGCAGGAGAGGACTCTTTAAAGTAGAGACACTACATACTGATATACACCTGAACATCAGCAGGAGAGGACTCTTTAAAGTAGAGACACTAAATACTGATATACACCTGAACATCAGCAGGAGAGGACTCTTTAAAGTAGAGACACTACATACTGATATACACCAGAACATCAGCAGGAGAGGACTGTTTAAAGTAGAGACACTAGATACTGATATACACCTGAACATCAGCAGGAGAGGACTCTTTAAAGTAGAGACACTACATACTGATATACACCAGAACATCAGCAGGAGAGGACTGTTTAAAGTAGAGACACTACATACTGATATACACCTGAACATCAGCAGGAGAGGACTCTTTAAAGTAGAGACACTACATACTGATATACACCAGAACATCAGCAGGAGAGGACTGTTTAAAGTAGAGACACTACATACTGATATACACCTGAACATCAGCAGGAGAGGACTCTTTAAAGTAGAGACACTACATACTGATATACACATGAACATCAGCAGGAGAGGACTCTTTAAAGTAGAGACACTACATACTGTTCAGTAACTGCTACGTGTCACCTCATCTGAACACTATCTTTAAAGCTTTGAATGTCTCACCAAACTGTGACAGAGACTTCCTGTGTGAGGTCAAACTCAGCTCTCATTTCCTGCGCTGCACAGACTAACTTCTACTTTCCCACTAATAGCTTCACTATGTGATGATGATGATGCTTCTTTTAAATCATCAGTTGCTTGTGTTTTCTTCATAAAAGGCTTGACATGCTACTAAACGTTGGTCCTGATAGGTAGTTTCACTTTTAGTAGATCAAAGAAAAGCAACCTGACAAAGCCAGTTTGCAGAAAACATGACTAAAATAACATCAAAGGAATAGTTTGAATGTAGGTTGTATAAAGTATTAAGCCACAGTCAGTGTATAACTAGCTATTTACACACCTGTATGCTGTATTTAGTATGTTGTCACCGCTTTACCGTCAGACAGCCACTATACTTGCTACCTTCAAATCCACCAAACTCAATTGACAAAAGCAGACATCATTAAATGCAGAACAGTGAAGGTTCTGGTCGACCGCTGCCTCAATCAGCTGGTATGTTTGTGTTGTTGAGTCACTTTGGTGGATCTGTACGAACCCTTAAAAACACAAAATAATACAAACTAAACTAAATGAATTACGCTGGAAACTCCCGTCTTCTGAGAGTTAAAGTGACTGTTTTAGTCGATGGAGTTTGGTGGATTCAAAGAGAGCTCAGTGGTTGTGTCTCTGAGCTACTGTAGGTACAAAAACATGCGGCTGATGCCTTTAACTGGTGATGTGTTCATCAGCAGACAGTTTAACAGTGATTAAAGAGTTACATTAAGGACACAGACATGTTTTAAAGCCCCCTGTGGAGTAATCTCATTATCTACTTATGACCTTCTTAAGTTTCTCACTGAAAAATACTGTGTGTGATGTGAGGCCTACGATCAAATGCTGTATCAATTATGTTGGGAACATCCTGAACGTCCTCTTCCAACATGAGAGCAACATGCTAACAAAGGTATCAACTGTAGCTGTGAACATGACAGGATGTGTGATGACCTAGAAGAGCATCAGGACTGTTTGAGGCATATGATAGCTATGTGATTAACATGATGATTCAGCCTCTATGGAGAGAGACATATGACAAGCATGCTCATTTCTGACGTGGAGCTAATCTGAAGTAAACATTGAATACTGCTTTCTATTCCTCCATCTTGGGACTGTGGAACTCCCTCTCTTGGATATCAGCATGTGAAGGACACTGTTCAGGAACTAGTTGATGCTCTGTATGTGATGACTCCTTCCATTCTGGAGAGGATCACAGATACATGGATCCTGAGGTTCAAGCAGATATTTTTCTAACAACTTACATTTTGTGTAATTTGTTTGTAAACACTTTTACTCTAAATGGATCAATTGTCACAAACTCGATTTCCCTCTCCGAATAAATAAAGTTGTGATTCTGATTTAAACGGCACATGGATTGTGTTGTTGCTCTGCAAACCATCTACACATGAGGTCCGATCAATAACCCAACACACAGTGGAAACATTGGTGTGTGTTTTTCTCTTTGTGTGTGTGTGTGTTTCCGTGTGTGTCTATGTGTGTGTGTGTGTGTGTGTTTCCGTGTGTGTGTTTCCGTGTGTGTGTGTGTGTGTGTGTGTGTGTGTGTGTGTGTGTGTGTGTGTGTTTCCGTGTGTGTGTTTCCGTGTGTGTGTGTGTGTGTGTGTGTGTGTGTGTGTGTGTGTGTGTTTCTGTGTGTGTGTGTTTTTTCGTGTGTGTGTGTGTGTGTGTGTGTGTGTGTGTGTGTGTGTGTGTGTGTGTGTGTGTGTGTGTGTTTTTTCATGTGTGTGTGTTTTTTCATGTGTGTGTGTGTGTGTGTGTGTCTGTGTTTGAGAGGGAGTGTGTGTGTGTTTCCGTGTGTGTGTGTTTTTTCGTGTGTGTGTGTGTCCTCTCACCTTCAGCCACCCCCCAGGGATACTGCCTGCCACGCACTCTTTTCCCGTTGACCTCGATGATGGTGTTACTGCCAACGACCGCCAGAGGTAAACGATCCTGCAGAGAGGAAGAGGAGGAGGAGGAGGAAGAAGAGGCTTCAGAATCCTGTATCACAAAATCTTTTCATTTCATGAGCCTTCCGTGTTTCTAAGGCAATCACAAAATGGGATCGCTTCTTTTCAAAAACTAAAATATTTGGTGTGTGTGTGTGTGCGGTATCATCGCTGCAGTTAAATCTGTTTTATTGAACGTTTCTTTAGAAAAACAAACCTTGATCCTCCTGACCATCTTCATCTCCTCCTCATCGTCCGTCTCCGGGAACTCGTAGATTTTGATTTTGTGCTCCTGGATTTCTTTCATGATCTGCAGAGAGGAAACGGGGTGAGATGGAAAATCAGATGAGAGGCGGTGAAGGGGAACATCGATGGTTCCAGCGGAGAGTCATCAATACACGGGCTGTTTATAGACTGGCTTCTGCTCAAGCTGAACCGACATGTGTTCACTTTCATTAGGCTCCATACTGGGTATATGGACAATGTGCACACGCTACTTCCTACATATGGCTCTCTATAGATCAACAGCTCAAAGCGTACAGAAATATATATGCAGGCTTTAGAATCCTGTATCACAAAAAGTAAAATGTAATTATAAAAGCAACTGCGATAAATAAAGTCTACAGAATTTATTTTTACCCACAGAAGTGAAAGTATATAATCTGCAGGCTGTCTTCTACGCCTTCCTTTCTGTGGCTCGCCATCAATGTCGTTCTTTTGTATTTTCTTATATTTTTTATTTCACTAGCCTTCCCTGTTTCTAAGGCAACCACAAAATGGGATCTTTTCTTTTCAAAAACAAAAATATTTGGGGATTACATGACTGATTTTGGCAGTGAGAGGTTACAAATCAAGAGTCTTACAAGGAGTATATTTGAGTTCATGCATATTCGTAACCTTTAAAACATGACGTACGTTTTTAAAACCTTTTACTAAATAAGTCAGATTTGTGAAACACATAATGCTGAAAAAAGTGCATTTGATTATTTATGCCACTTAACAGACGAAGAGATTTAAATAAAAACCTCTGAACGACAGACAGACAGACAGAGAGAGAGAGAGACAGACAGACAGAGAGACAGACAGACAGACAGAGAGACAGAGAGACAGACAGAGAGAGAGACAGACAGAGAGACAGACAGAGAGACAGACAGAGAGACAGACAGACAGACAGACAGAGAGACAGAGAGACAGACAGAGAGACAGACAGACAGAGAGAGAGACAGAGAGACAGACAGACAGACAGACAGACAGAGAGACACAGACACACACCTGGTGTTTGAACTGTTGGCACTCCTCAGGAGTCATTGTGTCTGCTTTGGCGATGAGGGGAATGATGTTCACTTTTTCGTGTAACCGCTTCATGAATTCAATATCGAGCGGCTTCAGTCTGGGGAGGAAGAGAGACGTTCACAGGTCAGAGAGGCTCTGCTGCAGGACGTCTGACCTCACACTGCACATCTGGAGAGACCTAACAGCGTCGCAAACCTACCGGCGTGGACTCTGGATATCTGACGGTGTAATAAGTCTATCAAACTGAAACACAGGGAGGCTCCAGAGAGGAGGAGGAGGCGGCTTCATAATCCTCTCTGAGAGAAGCTCCAGTGTTCTCTGCTATTAAAGTTCTGCCTTTCATCAAATCAGAATCTAATTCATGGGAGAAAGCTTTGATTATTCTCTGAGCTTGTTAAGTCGTAAAAGAGCCACGAGGAGAACACTGGGTTCATTGAAGTCTGATGTGTTGAGTTTCCTGAAAGCTGCAAGTTGTTTTCCTTCTGAATGATGTCTCTTCAAAGTCCGATGATTCTTATAAAATGATGATTCTGAGTCACGATGGTTTACTTATGGCTAAATCTGATTGCAAAGCATCATTTGATTAGATGATCCAGTGCGGGGACATTACACGACAATCTGCAACGTCTGATGTGAAGGGTTTGATCTGAATTTGCAAAGAGAAGCCATCTATCAATCTGAGAAACAGCCCGAACCAATACATTAAAGAACTCAGTTTTTATTACTTAGTATTTTGACTTTACTTCTTTGCTTTGCTGTCATGTCAGTTTCTTTCTTGGTAGTTCACTTTCTACTTTAGCAGGGATGCAACATACATTTGTTCGTCTTGGTTTTTGTGTGTTGTCTTTCTTCTGTGTGCTTATACATGTGGAAAAGATTAATAAAGACGACGGGTAAAAAGTGAACTTAATAATAATAATAATTTATATAGCGCCTTTCACGAAACCCAAGGACGCTTTACAAAGGGAAGTAACAAAACTTCCCTTAACGACTCTCCAGAGCCCCCCCATCATTAGGATTACCCTAATTTTCGGACTATAAGCCGCGCCTTTTTCCCCATTTTTCGACGCTGCGGCTTATATAACGGTGCGGCTAATCTATGGATTTTTACAGCTAACGGCCACTAGGGGACCTCCTAGATCTATGGATTTGTACAGCTAACGCCCACTAGGGGACCTCCTAAATCTATGGGTTTGTACAGCTAACGCCCACTAGGGGACCTCCTAAATCTATGGATTGTTACAGCTAACGCCCACTAGGGGACCTCCTAAATCTATGGATTGTTACAGCTAACGCCCACTAGGGGACCTCCTAAATCTATGGATTGTTACAGCTAACGGCCACTAGGGGACCTCCTAAATCTATGGATTTGTACAGCTAACGGCCACTAGGGGACCTCCTAAATCTATGGATTTGTACAGCTAACGGCCACTAGGGGACCTCCTAAATCTATGGATTTGTACAGCTAACGGCCACTAGGGGACCTCCTAAATCTATGGATTTGTACAGCTAACGGCCACTAGGGGACCTCCTAAATCTATGGATTGTTACAGCTAACGGCCACTAGGGGACCTCCTAAATCTATGGATTTTACAGGTTACAGTCCACCACCTTTAACTCTATGGGCTCTATGGCCGGTCCGCGCCCCCCACCTTTAAGCGGCGGGCTCCAGCAGGAAAAGCTGGAGGCCGGAAAAGAGTGAGACAGGTAGCGCGCAAAAGTAAAAGTGGAACCGAGAGTGGTACGAGAGACAGAACGAGAGCAAGACAGACAGACATTACGAGAGCGAGACAGTTTGTCCCCGTACCACTAGTTGAAAACCGCTGCTGTAGATCACTGCCGGTACGTGCGCTGGGAGCGCACCGTTTAAGTTTGAAAGTTGAAAAGTGTGTGTGTCTGAAACGCTATGTGATACAGTACAGTTTACACAGCACATGTTCTGTAGCTACTATTGCACTAAATGGTAACACTTGAATACGTTATGCAAATATGCAACTTGTTTGTTGAAATGTTAATAAAGGGAAGCTTCCTCAAACAGCCATCTCTTTCCCGACAATCCCCTCTGTGCACGAACTCTTACATATGGTAATTAAACATGAAAACACCTGCGGCTTATAGTCCAGTGCGGCTTCTATATGTACACATCATTCAATTTAGCTGCTGCGGCTTATATTCAGGTGCGCCTTATTACAGACCGGTTACCGTGCCATTGCATCAGTGTTTCACTCTGTATTCGTCTGCCTGGATTGTTTTGTGTTCATTTGTTGTAACTTTGTTCATGCTGCCCTCTTGGCCAGGTCGCTCCTAACAAACACCTTTTGATCTCAATGAGACTTTCACCCGGTTAAAGAGAGGAAGTGTCCTTATTTATTTATTGTTTTTGAAGAGTGCCTAATGTATGCTTGAACTTTGTTTTATATTGTTAAAAATGATAAGAGTTATGTTACCGGATGTGACCTCTAGCCCCGGGTGTTTGCTTTGTGTTTGTGAAAGAGTAAAACGGCGATGTCAATAACGTGCCTTTCTACTGCCGGTCTACTAGGCAAACACGTTTTCACGGTGTTTCACGTGATTGTGGACATCAGTTCGATGCGTAACGTTCTTTCAAGACCAGAGTACAGATATATATATATTCGTGTGGTGCGTACCCGTGTCCGGAGGGAGCGATGAAGTAGAGGCAGCACTGCACTCTGCTGTCGGGCATCTGGCGTCTGTTCACTCGAGACTCTGCGTTCAGGTAATCCTCAAACTTACTGTCGATGTAGTCGATGACCGGCTGCCAGCTGAGGAACAGAAACACGTTAAAGTACAGGGAACAACTTCAGTATATTAAAGTCAGAGATGTAGAAGTACACACATCCTTTCCTCAAGTAGAAGTACAGATACTCGTGTTTAAAAATACTCTGATAAAAGTAGAAGTACTGACTAAACTTCTTTACTCAAGTCAAAGTAAAGAGGCTTTGAAATGTACTTCAGTAAAAAGTACCCATAACTAGCAGCTGTTTTAAAGAGTACCTGACCTCCCTTTATATTAATTGAACAATAATGTCATTGTTAGCTAATGAATGTTTCCATGGTGAACAACGGCAACGTTTTCATTGGTCCCTCTTCTTTAGAGAAGACAAGGAAATGATGGATACACGGATCGTGTTCAAATCAATAGGCACGCAATGACTCTAAATAATAATGATCACACCACCAAACACACATTCAGACTAAAGGAACCAGCCTGTTTGGAAAATGAGAGAAGTAGAAAGTACAGGTATTTGAGTTCAACATGTAAGAAGTAGAAAGTACAGGTATTTGAGTTCAACATGTAAGAAGTAGAAAGTACAGGTATTTGAGTTCAACATGTAAGAAGTAGAAAGTACAGGTATTTGGGTTCAACATGTAAGAAGTAGAAAGTACAGGTATTTGAGTTCAACATGTGAGAAGTAGAAAGTACAGGTATTTGAGTTCAACATGTTAGAAGTAGAAAGTACAGGTATTTGTGTTCAACATGTAAGAAGTAGAAAGTACAGGTATTTGTGTTCAACATGTAAGAAGTAGAAAGTACAGGTATTTGTGTTCAAAATGTAAGAAGTAGAAAGTACAGGTATTTGAGTTCAACATGTAAGAAGTAGAAAGTACAGGTATTTGTGTTCAACATGTAAGAAGTAGAAAGTACAGGTATTTGGGTTCAACATGTAAGAAGTAGAAAGTACAGGTATTTGTGTTCAACATGTAAGAAGTAGAAAGTACAGGTATTTGAGTTCAACATGTAAGAAGTAGAAAGTACAGGTATTTGTGTTCAAAATGTAAGAAGTCAAAGTAAAAAGTCGTCAGAAAAATAAGTTGTGGAGTAAAGTACTGATACCAGAACAATGTACTTCACTACAGTAACAAAGTATTTGTATTCCACTACTTCCCCCCTGTGTTCACAGTGAGGTAAATGAACTCACCAGTTGCTGTTGTCCACGGCGTCTCCAAACCCCGGCGTGTCCACGATGGTGAGCAGGAGGTGCACTCCGCCCTCTTTCACCAGGACCTTCGACTGCTCCACCTGCAGAGGAACACATAGAAAATACTTTATGATACTGTACATCACATTACTTTTTTTCAGCTGCTTACCCAGAATTATTTTAACTTGTTTTAGCAACTACTGTATTTACAATGTTGTGTTTAAACCATCTCTTTTATGCATGGTTTTTATGAACCTGTTATTCCATTGTGTTCCTTTCTGTTGTCTTCTTATTAAAGGTAGGGTAGGTAATTTTGGAGAAACCAGCTGGAGTGCGCCAGAATTTGAAAATACACAACCGGAACAAATCAGCCACTTCCTTCAGACTTCCTTACAGAGCCCCTCCTCCAACACACACGAACGCGCACATGACCAATGAGGGCACGAGATAAGTTTGTGCTCAGATGGAAGGCTGACAGGCAGGTAGGCCATCCAGTTACTTTAGCCGGGCCGGCTCAGATGATTGGTCGTTCTTTTTACAGCGCCACGGCTTCCACAGATGAAATGTTTTTATATATTTATTGTCAAAGCACTTCAGATATTCATTGCTATCGGGACGTTAAGAGCATTCCATGGAATATAACATCAAGTGTATCTGAAGTGAATTACCTACCCCACCTTTAAGTGTTAATGTTGATTTAAAGCACTTTTAATTTCCTCTGTGTCTGAAAATGTGCTATATAAATAAAACGTACTTTACTGTGTTTTAAGGGAGTGCAAACCAGAGAGCACGCATAAAAACATTAATCCAAAAAAAAGGAAGATGATTTATGATCATTTCATCTGCAGTCCCGCAGGCACGCAAGATATAAATAGCAGTAACAACCATAAACTACAATCCTTTAGATTAAAAATAACTTGAATCATGGTAACATTATTATTGCAGAGACTGGTTGCATAATATCATTTTTATTGTAACACAGAAAGAGTGAAAGTCTGTCCATATCACCAGAGAGTCAATTCCCTTAAACGTGTTATAATTTTTTTTGTATTATTGCATATTGCTGCATGAGTGCAAGTAGAAGTACCTTTTGGTAAAACAAGAATCAAGATGACCAAAGCCAAAGGCACAGCATCATGAGTTTCAGCATGTGACACTTCCTGTCAAGTATTTATATTGAACTATTTATTCACAAGGTTACACAAGTTTGTGTTCTACCAGTGAGCCGACACAACACGCGTCTTCAGTTGATATCTGACCAACAGCACCTGACAGTCGAATGGTTTTAGCTTTGCACATGAAGAAATATTAAAGAGGCCCTATTCTGCCTTGTGTGGGACGCTGAAGTGTGTTCTGTAGGTTTTCATTACATGTAAATGGTCTGGAAAGAATACAATCCCTGTGTTCCCTTCTCTCCCACACTAAATCAGCTCTGCAAACCCATTACTCAAAGTAGACCGAAACTATTTAGCATTTTCTAAACATGCAACCTTAGGTCTGTGTAGAGCGTTAGACAGATGAAGACATGGTGAGAGTCCGAGCTTTGAAAAGTGTCTGTGGGGTCGAGACGGGACTCGTGATCAGCAGAAAACTTAAATTTAATCAGCAGATCAGAACGCTCCAGAGCTCTCAGCCTGAGTGAGTGATGGGAAGCAGTTTCTCTGAGGTCAAGCGAAGGCCACACAGCTGTTCACACACAAACATTCACACTCCTGAAATACATACAGCATGTATAAGCTTTGATTTCAGTCCAACTTGGTGGAGATCTTCCTGAAGCTTCACGTCACCACCGCTAAGCTAAAGGAGGCTAATGTTGGGATATAGAGGAACTACAGCACGGTCACATGACTTCACGTTACCACCGCTAAGCTAAAGGTGGCTAATGTTGGGCTATAAAGGAACTACAGCACGGTCACATGACTTCACGTCACCACCGCTAAGCTAAAGGTGGCTAATGTTGGGCTATAGAGGAACTACAGCACGGTCACATGACTTCACGTCACCACCGCTAAGCTAAAGGAGGCTAATGTTGGGCTATAGAGGAACTACAGCACGGTCACATGACTTCACGTCACCACCGCTAAGCTAAAGGAGGCTAATGTTGGGCTATAAAGGAACTACAGCACGGTCACATGACTTCACGCCACCACCGCTAAGCTAAAGGTGGCTAATGTTGGGCTATAAAGGAACTACAGCACGGTCACATGACTTCACGTCACCACCGCTAAGCTAAAGGAGGCTAATGTTGGGCTATAAAGGAACTACAGCACGGTCACATGACTTCACGCCACCACCGCTAAGCTAAAGGTGGCTAATGTTGGGCTATAAAGGAACTACAGCACGGTCACATGACTTCACGTCACCACCGCTAAGCTAAAGGTGGCTAATGTTGGGCTATAAAGGAACTACAGCACGGTCACATGACTTCACGTCACCACCGCTAAGCTAAAGGAGGCTAATGTTGGGCTATAAAGGAACTACAGCACGGTCACATGACTTCACGTCACCACCGCTAAGCTAAAGGGGACTAATGTTGGGCTATAAAGGAACTACAGCACGGTCACATGACTTCACGTCACCACCGCTAAGCTAAAGGAGGCTAATGTTGGGCTCTAAAGGAACTACAGCACGGTCACATGACTTCACGTCACCACCAACATCTAAGAAAAAAAACAACACAACCGGTCACACAAACCCCATATATGAGCTTTGATTTAAGTCCAACTTAATGTATATCATCCTGAAGCTGATGACTCCTGACAGATGAGTTCTGAGAGGCGTCAGTGTGGAGTTTGAGAGAAAATGTAGTTTCCTGAGCCACATTTGAGTTTAACCTCAGTTTAAATGAGCCGATAACATACACTTAGAGCACCGCAGGCTGAAGGGCTGAACTCTCTCTGCACCGCAGGGAGGCTTCACATCAGATCCTCACAACAACATGAAAACTCAAACATGGGCAAAAAGTCAGAATCATAGAAACAGAAGAGCTGAGAGATAGAAGGGAGGCCTCTTGAACATTTCTTAGGAAGAATGATGGGACGGAGTACGTTTATGTGATTTCATGTTAATGGGTTAGTAGTTTGGGGTAGGCTAACTGAAACACTGCTCTATATACTTATTCATGATTGAAATAAAGTATAATCCATTAATATAGTGCATTTGTTAACCGTTTTAGAATCACCAAACTACAGAACAAATTCATGGCAAAAAGATTCAATTAATGGTTATCCATTTATGTTTCTTAACAAGATATTTCACTGACCTAGCAAAGCCCTAAGACTGTTAAATACCTCATGAAATTAAGATCAAATGTACTTTATTAATCCCAAT
>NC_136908.1:1826525-1859025 GCF_949606895.1 Notothenia rossii | reverse complement strand
GCCCCCTGGTCTTGAGGTCAATGGTCTTCTGAATGTTAGCCTGAGGTGTATGTGGTAAACACAAGCTGAAAAGTTTTTAACGGTTTGTTCTAAGACATAAAATACGTCAGTAAATACCCCACTGGTGAATAAAAAAATGGCTATTGCTAACAAGAGTCTAAACGAGATGACTAAACATCATCACGCCCAACATTAGCCACCTTTAGCTTAGCAGTGGTGACGTGAAGTCATGTGACCGTGCTGTGGTTCCTTTATAGCCCAACATTAGCCACCTTTAGCTTAGCGGTGGTGACGTGAAGTCCGTCTAACTAAATAGGGGAAAAAGGAAATGGAGGCGCCAACCAACAGCGAATCCCTGGCTGGTTGGGCGTTACCGTGAGTGACTACCGGTCACATAAAAACCCCGGTTGTTACACTCTGACCGTGCTGTAGTTCCTTTATAGCCCAACATTAGCCTCCTTTAGCTTAGCGGTGGTGACGTGAAGTCATGTGACCGTGCTGTAGTTCCTTTATAGCCCAACATTAGCCACCTTTAGCTTAGCGGTAGCTTTTTACTTCAGAAATCATAAAGTGGTTTTAATATGTGGAGATTATTCTGCTAAACTAAAAGTGTAACAATCCTAAAGGTTGGTTTCACACAGAGATAATTTTCTGGAATAATCCCATTGGACCAGGGAGATGCTGCCTTCAGGGTCCAACACAGAAATACGACATTCCTGTACTAGTGAACGAAAAAAATAAAGTTTTTACCTGTACAGTTTTCTTGATTCTGTGTGAAGGGCCCGGGTATTCAGGGGAGTAAAGTTCTGTCAGAAACAGGGAGTTGATGAGGGTCGACTTCCCCAGCCCAGATTCCCCTGAAAAACAAACACAGAGCGAGTGTGAGTGTGTGTGTGTGTGTGTGTGTGTGTGTGAGTGTGTGAGTGTGAGTGTGAGTGTGAGTGTGAGTGTGAGTGTGAGTGTGAGTGTGTGTGTGTGTGTGTGTGTGTGAGTAACTCTAGATGCATTTCACACATTACTTGTTTTCTAATCCTTGTTCTCAAGCACATCATGACACAACCTCCAGATGTTTATCAGCACATTCTTCACAAGTCTCAGATTCAAGATGTTTCTCAGAACAGGAAATGGCTGCGTTTAACCTCCTTTTCTTTCTTTTTTAAACAGGCGGGGGTTAACAGGAGACGAGGGAAGAAAAAGACGGGGTGGAAGTTCTGTCCTCCCAAATTCTTTTCCTGTCTGCATTTCAGGAATCTAATCAGGGAATTATGGGAAGGGAGGAGAGGGGAAGATTTAAACCGCCACAGTCATCATGAATTTCCACTTGAACAAAGGCGGAGTAACAGGAATCAAAAGCTTGGATTCCTTTCCATTGTACTCGGAGAGATCTGAGGAGACACCAGACACTTTGTTTTCACTCTATAACAAGAGTTTAAAAAGCTTCTCATACAGATCTTATTCTAGTAGTAACTTTGATCCTTTGAGATACAGCTCGCTTAGGATTTAGAGATCTTTTATCTTGAAAAAAAAGGTTGTTTGTCAAACCAGATTTTGCTTTGTGTTATTCATGTTAGCTCCAAGAATATTTAACCGTACTGCTCTATTTAGCCATTTGTAGCTGAATGAAGAGTTTCTGTAAATACTTTTGCTCTTGTGTTTCTGGAAAAGCTAAAACTTTAATAATTGATCAACCAGAAGACATTTGCTGAAGAATCTCTGATGTGATTTGCTGCTTTCACATTACTGATGCTGTGTATTTTGAGGTTGAGGACTGTTAGTCGTTCAAAACAAGCATTTTGGATGCTGGGACTCTTGGACCGTTTGGAGCTGTAATAACCACAAAAATGCCAGTGAGAACCTGGCCTGCCTGACGAAATCCAATCCTATGAGAGCGTGGCTGTTCAGATCAGGGCAACAAGGAGCTGCAGAACAAAAGCTTCAGTGTGCATGAGAGTGTGTTTCTGCAGCCAGAGAGCCGCTGCTGACCTTTACGAGTCGCCAACATCTCAACGAACAGATGAAGAAACAGCCTCACAAAAGGATCCTTCACTCCACACACTCGCACACTCATAAATGTTTTCCTAAGAGGGCAGAGCCACATTTATCTTGTGATCCGGACAGAAATGTAGGTGGGAAGTAGTGGAGTACAAATACTTAGTTACTGTACTTAAGTACATGTTTCTGGTATCAGTACTTTACTCCACTACTTATTTTGATGACAACTTTTTACTTTTTGAACCCAAATACCTGTACTTTATACTTCTTACTAGTGATGGGAAAAATTTGAATTTTTTTTTCCCAATACTTTTTGGAAATAAATACACACATGTTCAAATAAGTGTAGAAACCAAGTCGAATTTGTCAAATGTATTGAACTGGTGATCACAGTTTGACAGCTATAGGCCTACAGCTTTCATGTGCGGAGGCAATTCACAATCAGGCCAGCTGTAGAGAAGACCCTCTCAGCTGGAACGGAGGTTGCGGGTATAGCAAGGTATAGCATGTATATATAAGTTTAATTTGGCATAGTTTGACCTCTACACCGCACTCACTAACCTGGTCGAAATATTTCCACACATTACTCCTTTTTGACGCCATGTCTGTTGTGTAGGAATATTTTTGAGTATTCGATTAATCGTTGTTGAACACCAATTACCTGTACTTTCTACTTCTCACATGTTGAACTCAAATACCTGTACTTTCTACTTCTCACATGTTGAACACAAATACCTGAACTTTCTACTTCTTACATGTTGAACACAAATACCTGTACTTTCTACTTCTAACATGTTGAACACAAATACCTGTACTTTCTACTTCTTACATGTTGAACCCAAATACCTGTACTTTCTACTTCTTACATGTTGAACACAAATACCTGTACTTTCTACTTCTTACATGTTGAACCCAAATACCTGTACTTTCTACTTCTTACATGTTGAACTCAAATACCTGTACTTTCTACTTCTTACATGTTGAACACAAATACCTGTACTTTCTACTTCTTACATGTTGAACCCAAATACCTGAACTTTCTACTTCTTACATGTTGAACACAAATACCTGTACTTTCTACTTCCTACATGTTGAACACTAATACCTGTACTTTCTACTTCTTACATGTTGAACCCAAATACCTGTACTTTCTACTTCTTACATGTTGAACTCAAATACCTGTACTTTCTACTTCCTACATGTTGAACACTAATACCTGTACTTTCTACTTCTTACATGTTGAACCCAAATACCTGTACTTTCTACTTCTTACATGTTGAACACAAATACCTGTACTTTCTACTTCTTACATGTTGAACACAAATACCTGTACTTTCTACTTCTTACATGTTGAACCCAAATACCTGTACTTTCTACTTCTCACATGTTGAACTCAAATACCTGTACTTTCTACTTCTCACATGTTGAACACAAATACCTGTACTTTCTACTTCTTACATGTTGAACTCAAATACCTGTACTTTCTACTTCTCACATGTTGAACTCAAATACCTGTACTTTCTACTTCTTACATGTTGAACACAAATACCTGTACTTTCTACTTCTTACATGTTGAACTCAAATACCTGTACTTTCTACTTCTTACATGTTGAACTCAAATACCTGTACTTTCTACTTCTTACATGTTGAACTCAAATACCTGTACTTTCTACTTCTCACATGTTGAACTCAAATACCTGTACTTTCTACTTCTTACATGTTGAACTCAAATACCTGTACTTTCTACTTCTCACATGTTGAACTCAAATACCTGTACTTTCTACTTCTTACATGTTGAACCCAAATACCTGTACTTTCTACTTCTCACATGTTGAACACAAATACCTGTACTTTCTACTTCTCACATGTTGAACTCAAATACCTGTACTTTCTACTTCTCACATGTTGAACTCAAATACCTGTACTTTCTACTTCTTACATGTTGAACTCAAATACCTGTACTTTCTACTTCTTACATGTTGAACACAAATACCTGTACTTTCTACTTCTTACATGTTGAACACAAATACCTGTACTTTCTACTTCTTACATGTTGAACACAAATACCTGTACTTTCTACTTCTTACATGTTGAACACAAATACCTGTACTTTCTACTTCTTACATGTTGAACACAAATACCTGTACTTTCTACTTCTTACATGTTGAACTCAAATACCTGTACTTTCTACTTCTTACATGTTGAACACAAATACCTGTACTTTCTACTTCTTACATGTTGAACTCAAATACCTGTACTTTCTACTTCTTACATGTTGAACACAAATACCTGTACTTTCTACTTCTTACATGTTGAACTCAAATACCTGTACTTTCTACTTCTTACATGTTGAACTCAAATACCTGTACTTTCTACTTCTTACATGTTGAACTCAAATACCTGTACTTTCTACTTCTTACATGTTGAACACAAATACCTGTACTTTCTACTTCTTACATGTTGAACTCAAATACCTGTACTTTCTACTTCTTACATGTTGAACACAAATACCTGTACTTTCTACTTCTTACATGTTGAACTCAAATACCTGTACTTTCTACTTCTTACATGTTGAACACAAATACCTGTACTTTCTACTTCTTACATGTTGAACTCAAATACCTGTACTTTCTACTTCTTACATGTTGAACTCAAATACCTGTACTTTCTACTTCTTACATGTTGAACTCAAATACCTGTACTTTCTACTTCTTACATGTTGAACCCAAATACCTGTACTTTCTACTTCTTACATGTTGAACTCAAATACCTGTACTTTCTACTTCTTACATGTTGAACTCAAATACCTGTACTTTCTACTTCTTACATGTTGAACTCAAATACCTGAACTTTCTACTTCTTACATTTTGAACACAAATACCTGTACTTTCTACTTCTTACATGTTGAACTCAAATACCTGTACTTTCTACTTCTTACATGTTGAACTCAAATACCTGTACTTTCTACTTCTTACATGTTGAACTCAAATACCTGAACTTTCTACTTCTTACATTTTGAACACAAATACCTGTACTTTCTACTTCTTACATGTTGAACTCAAATACCTGTACTTTCTACTTCTCACATGTTGAACTCAAATACCTGTACTTTCTACTTCTTACATGTTGAACTCAAATACCTGTACTTTCTACTTCTCACATGTTGAACTCAAATACCTGTACTTTCTACTTCTTACATGTTGAACACAAATACCTGTACTTTCTACTTCTCACATGTTGAACACAAATACCTGTACTTTCTACTTCTTACATGTTGAACACAAATACCTGTACTTTCTACTTCTTACATGTTGAACACAAATACCTGTACTTTCTACTTCTTACATGTTGAACTCAAATACCTGTACTTTCTACTTCTTACATGTTGAACACAAATACCTGTACTTTCTACTTCTTACATGTTGAACACAAATACCTGTACTTTCTACTTCTTACATGTTGAACTCAAATACCTGTACTTTCTACTTCTTACATGTTGAACTCAAATACCTGTACTTTCTACTTCTTACATGTTGAACACAAATACCTGTACTTTCTACTTCTCTCATTTTCCAAACAGGCTGGTTCCTTTAGTCTGAATGTGTGTTTGGTGGCGTGATCATTATTATTTAGAGTCATTGCGTGCCTATTGATTTGAACACGATCCGTGTATCCATCATTTCCTGGTCTTCTCTAAAGAAGAGGGACCAATGGAAACGTTGTCATGTTGCCGTTGGTCACCATGGAAACATTCATTAGCTAACAATGACATTATTGTTCTATTAATATAAAGGGAGGTCAGGTACTCTTTAAAACAGCTGCTAGTTATGGGTACTTTTTACTGAAGTACATTTCAAAGCCTCTTTACTTTGACTTGAGTAAAGAAGTTTAGTCAGTACTTCTACTTTCACCAGAGTATTTTTTAAACACTTCTACTTGAGTAAAGGATGTGTGTACTTTTGCCCTCTCTAGAGGTAGCAGAGACGATCTGTGATGAAACATGGTGTAAACATTCATGCAAGGCTGAAAGGGAATGGAGAGCTTTGAAGGGTTTTCTCTGCAAACTGTGGGTGAAACGCATGTGATAAAACCGTCAGATTGAGTTAGGGAAGATGACAGGAGCAGCAGGAGGGAAGAGATCAAGGTCCCGGAGCTCTGGTTTCATGAAACAAATCAAACTCAGAGTTATGAGGGCGGTTGTGGAGATGCCGATCATTTTTGGTCAGAGCTGTGGCTGAAGGTTTGGATGGGACGAGGTCACAAATCTGCCAACAAACTCAAACCGTTCCCCAGAAATGTGACCAGATGATAATTGGCTTTGAATGAATGAAAGATTGTCCCCTCCCGAGTGAGGCGAAGACTGAACTAATATATGAAATTAAACTCTTTACCCACAACTTAACACTGCTTTATGACATCCAGCCGTCTCAGTGAGTCACAAAAACATCAAATAAGTACTTTATTTATTGCAGGGGAATTTAGACGTATAAAGACACAATTCTCACACGGTACAGGGAGGAAACTGCTAAACCGTAAGTGTTTATATTCTTGTTTTGTATTCTATTTATGAATTTGTGTTTGTATGAATTTGTGGTTCGGGCACCTAGTTAGGATGCCACCTAGTTAGGATGCCACCTAGTTAGGATGCCACCTAGTTAGGATGCCACCTAGTTAGGATGCCACCTGGGCGCCTCCCTAGAGAGGTGTTCCAGGCACGTCCAGCTGGGAGGAGACCGAGGGGTAGACCTAGAACCAGGTGGAGGGATTATATCTCTTCTCTGGCCTGGGAGCACCTTGGGACCCCCCAGTCAGAGCTGGTTGATGAGGGAAAAGAACATTTGGGGCTCTCTGCTGGAACTGATACCTCCGAGACCCGACCACGGATAAGCGGGAGAAGATGGATGGATGGATGGATGAATTTGTGTATGTACTTATGTATATATATATAAATATATAGAGACCATTCTCCTAACTTGCCTGTATATATTATATGAATGATTATATAAATTATTCAAGGTTAAAGTATACATTGATATTGTATGTTAACATATATTAATTAGACCCTCCAGAAAAACGCGATTCTGCGATCGCAGAATTTCCCGCATAATCAGCAAAATGCCGCAGATTTTTAAAAGTCCGCATAATCCCCGCATTTTTCCAAACAAAGTTGAGAAAAAAAAAAAAAAAAGTTAACTCGTCTTGACGAGTAGTGATGATGACGCAACGTCATCAGCCCGCGCATCACAGAAGGCAAACACCGTCGTGTGAAGGTGTGGAATTCACACACCAAGATGAACAAATCGAATCCATCACATTTACCCACGAACATTTCTGCTAAAGACCGGGCAAAGCAGTACCCCAATGTCTTACACGAAAGTGGGGGGAAACTGTTCTGTACCCCGTGCAACTGTGTGTTGGAGCATAAAAGGAAATCGACTGTGAATACCCACTTCGATTCGCTCAAACATTCAAAAATGGTTTCTGCTGCGGACAAGAAAGCCAAGCAACTCACGCTCACAGAGGCTTCAACCTCCAAAACCCTTTCGAGGGTTGCAAGAAACGAGGTGAGTAGCCTACAATATTGAAGCTGGTCAGATAACGAACGAGTAAATGAAAACAGAATGAGGAGGAGGGTGTGTGTGTGTGTGTGTGTGTGTGTGTGTGTGTGTGTGTGTGTGTGTGTGTGTGTGTGTGTGTGTGTGTGTGTGTGTGTGTGTGTGTGTGTGTGTGTGTGTGTGTGTGTGTGTGTGTGTGTGTGTGTGTGAATAACCACCTTTTTTCCGCTTCCCGCATATTTCACAACTTTCCGCATATTACGCAACTTCCCGCAATTTTCCCGCATAAAACCCCGCATTTTTATCGCATAATCAATGATTTTAGCCCGCATAATTAAGGATTTTGGCCCGCGTTTTTCTGGAGGGTCTAATTAAGATGTAAAAAAAAAAGGGAGAAGGAGTCGGATTAAATAAGTGTAAACTTCTTCCGACCCCTTTTCGGACGTGTAATTAGCATAAGCTTTGTTGTTTATTGATATCAGACAATGATACTACAGATTATTCAATTATTGATTAAATATTTCGTTTTGTTATTGCATTCATTTGTATAGTACTGTATCATGTCTGTACCATCTTTGTTTCATTTGTATTTTCTTTGGTTTTACACGCTCGGAAAAAAAATTAATAAAAAAAAAAAGATTAGGTTTTGTGAGTTTTTGTGCTCTATTAACAATAACATGAAAGAAATACAAAAGCTCAGATTTATTATTTCCTTTTCAGCAGCATTTCTCATTCGGGGGTTATTGTGAAGCTGCCTCCTTTAAAAGATGCTGCTGCTGCAAATGCATCAACATTTAAACCCATGTGTTATTATATGTGCGACATGTACGGATACATTTATATTATTTCTGCCATTATCCTCATCTATGCAATATAGCACAGCTTGTGTTAAATGCTTTAAGATACTTTATTGATCCCAATTAAGGACATGTTTGCGTTGAAGCAGCATAAAAACAGCACAAGGCGCTGCACATAAGTACAAGAGTATGGAGCTATTTCAGGGTCATAAGTTTTGATCATTCAAAAAAATACAATTTATTTGAAAGTTCAAGTTTTTATCCTGAACTTTGAAAAACACAATGATGTATTCAAAATAAAAATAAGTATTTGAAATAATTTTTCAGGTTGAATATTATTTTTTATTCAGTTCAGCAATTTTTTTTAATAAAATATTTATTTTCCTTATTTTTTTCAGTTACATTTTTATCGTTTTCAGATTCAAAACAATAATTTTTTCAGTTTCAAATCTTGTTTTTTCAGGTTTCGCATTGCTTTCCACCTTCAGATCGTTTTTCACTTTCAGATCTTTTTTTTTCGCTTTCAGACTTTTGGCCCTGATGTTGCTTGGGGGGCGGGGCTTAGCAAAGAGTAGTTTGGCATCCTGAGTGACAGCCCTCCCTCTCTCATGTTGCCTTCATGGATGTTAGGTAGTGCGAGAAATATAACTCAATACTTTCTATACACAATACTCTCGTGATAGGTGGGAAATAAAACTGATACCAGCATCAAAGTTCCGTTAAGCGAGCTGTTGAGTATCGTAGTTGCAACAATCAAGGTATAAGCGCAATAAACTGTGCTAGAATCTGAAATCACGTATCCGCAATCAAGCGTTGTCCTTCCCCACTTCCACGTAGCTCCATGAACGCAGCATAGTATTGGCTTGGTTTTTGCGATCAGAATCAGATTACCTTTATTAGTCCCACGGGGGATATAAAAAGGAAAATAAATATTTTAGGAAAAAAAAATTGCTGAACTGAATCAAAATAATATTCAACCTGAAAAATGATTTCAAATACTTATTTTAATTTTGAATACATCGTAGTATTTTTCAAAGTTCAGGATAAAAACTTGAACTTTCAAATAAATTGCATTTTTTTGAATGATCAAAACTTATGACCCTGAAATAGCTCCAAGAGATTAAAGAGTAGAAATAAACAATACTATAATTTTAACGTCTCAAAATAGAATTGAAGCAGCATTAAAAAGTACAAACAAATATACAGTAGGCTGTGCCGTGAAGATACAACAGATCTATAAACTCTGACATATCTCTAATGAAGACTGAAAACTGAACTAATCATTAGCGATAGTTTGTATTCCATTTCAGGGAGCTGAGTTTCCATTGGAGGGAAACACGGTTTGCTTCACTGCTCTTTTCTCAGTGTTTCCATTACAGCTGGTTCCCACTTAGGGCATTTTGACACAAGCCTACCTTTGAGCACTGTCGCCTGCCACACTGTGCTGTTAAGTGAACATCAATGACGCACCAGAAGCCTTTAACACAAGGTTTCAAACTAGAGCTAATGATTTCATTCATTGACATTTAGGTGGCAGCTCTACTTTATAAGATCAGAGTCGTTACCATTGGGTTTTATATGGTGGCGCCAAACGAGCAACAACCCAAAACGCTTTAGACAAAGAACATTTAGTGACAAAAGGAGAAGAAAGTTGATGACTTAATTGTTGGGGACACAAAAAACAAATGAAAATAAGTTGACTTAAAAAAAATAAGGGCAACAAAACAATTAAAAGATGATGACAAAGAAGTTAATGAGGAAAATTGTGGGGGACACAAAACACAAATGAAAAAAAGTTGACAAAAAAAAAAAAGTAGTTGACCAAAAAAAAGTAGACCAAAAAAATAAAGTTGACAAAAAAAAAAGTAGTTGACTAAAAAAAAGTAGACCAAAATAAAAAAGTGGCTAAAAAAAAAGTAGTTGATTAAAAAAAAGTAGTTCACTAAAAAAAGGACCAAAATAAAAACGTTAACTAAAAAAAAGTAGTTGACTAAAAAAAAGTTGACCAAAATAAGTAAGTTGATTCCCAAAAAAAAGGAAATACAATTAATGTTGGCAACTAAAAGAAGAAAGGTGAACAGTTGGCGTTGTCTTCGGGGGGGGGATTATAAAGTTGTTCGACTAAATGGGGCAGTTAGTCGTCAGTATGTCTGAAATGACTAGGTTAGCTACGTTAGCTAGCTAGCTTACAGCAGATCTGCAGTGACATCAGAAGGGGTCATGTGACCACATTTTATCCAACATGCTCCTTAGATAACTTTTTATTTTATTTGTTTTATTAATTTCTCCTCATAGCGTTGTGAAGCACCTTGAGATGACGTTGTTTTTAAAGTGTGCTATATAAATGAAATGTATTATTATTGTTAAAATAACATGTTAGGAGAGTTTCCAACAGTCGCAGGTGAATATAGTAACTCCCACAACATGTGAAAGGGTGTATTGTTAAGAGTTTACGCTGAATCAGAGAAGAGGGTTAACATGCCCACTGCCCTACTATGTGGGACTTGCATCGCTTAGAACCAATGCAGCGTGTCTTATCAACCAATTGGCTGAATGGCTGAATGTTAGAACACATTAAAACCCTCCGTGCCAGCATATTGCAAATACAGCATCCACTCATGTCGTTACAGCAGGCATCTCGGCTGCAGCAGCACTTCCTTTAAAGGAAATGTCCAGCAGCTGTGTAAACCACGGGGGTTTATTCAAAGGCACTTAGCGCTGCGTATCAAGAGGCTGGAGCAGGGGGAGCTCGCGTTGGCTTCATTCCATCCAGTTCTCTCGTGTTGTACCCGAGTGCCATACAAGAGAACTGGGGAGGAAGCTTTCTGTTCTTTCTGCCCCAAACTGTGGAACAGCCATTTGATACTGTAAACTTGTATTTCCACACATGTATACTTCTTTACTTTTTAATGCTAGAAATATTTGGGATTGTTTATTTCTAGTGTTTGAATGTCTCTTGTAGCCTTGTGTTTTTATGCTGCTGCAATGCAACATGTCCCAAATCTGGATCAATAAAGCACTTCTTATCTTATCATTTGATCTTAGAACGGCAACCTCAATGGAAAAGTAAATTAAAGAGCAATCTTTTTCATTTGGCTTATCATTTTTAGTAGTATCACTGTTCATGTTTTAACATATCTAAATGATGTTCCTCATTTGTTATTGCCATTATTCCCCTCATGCTCTGGAAAGCACTTTGCATCAAGCATGAAAGGTGCTCTCTATATGAAGTGTATCATTCAAACACTGGGCTCATGGCGTGCAGGAGAAATGAAAAGTGGTTTGTTGAAAAGGGGAAATTCTGCACATTTGAAAGCAGTTATCTTCTCTCCACCGCTCTGTGTTTATGAATGGGACTTTCCCCGAGACAATAAACGTTTAACAAGTCTGGAGCTTTGCATATAATCTGTTGGCAGGGACATCACCTTTCATCTCCTAAAAGCGTGTCTATGTTTATGTGGACAGACGTGATATAGATGGTGTGTGCATAGATTCAAAAGAGAGAATGAAATTACAACAGAGAGAGTCCGAATGTTAGGAAAGATAATGTGTAAGCAGCGTTTCCGCCAGGGGGGCGTCTTGCCCTCATTTGACGCTCTTATTCAGCTGAACTCGAGCCGAGGGCGTCCGAACAAAAGATCGAGAGTTTTATCGATTGAAATGACGAGAAGGAAAAAGGACAAGGACGTCCCTCTGTTGGAGGGGAGAAGGAGTCTGGTGGGATTCTTTTCGCTGCCAGCAAAGCGTGTTCCTGTGACGGAAAAATCAAAACACAGCATCTTCCAAGGGCCGTGCCAGGAGGGGTGTCCCTGTCGGCAGGGAGACGTTAAGAGATAGGATAAGGGACGGCGCAATTCAAAATTCAAGTCAGGTGACACGATGTGAGCCCCCCCCCCTCCCCCGCGCTGGACGCCCTCTCAGCTCTGGTCTGGCAGAAACACTAAGTATATATATATATTTTTTTTTTTAAAGGAGATGGATTCGGTCTTTTTATGTTATCATTATGTAATCTTTTTGTATTTGTTTTTTATATAGCAACTGCATTTGTACTCTGTATTTTCTCCTGTTATTTTGTTGTGTGGGGAAAAAACAATAAATAAAGTATAAAAAAAGAAGAAAAAAGAAGAGGGAATCTGGTTGACGTAAAAAACATCTAAAAAAAGCAGGTGGTCAGGCAGGAAATGTTCTGATATTGTGAAAAGGAACTCTGCTTGTTACCCCGTTTGAATGTGTTTATATGTAGAGCCTTGCTGACAGGTCTGCTCTGAAAGCCAGATGTCAGATTTCCTCCTCCTGAACGCTTGTCGTGTTTATGTGAGCGGGATTCTTTCCAAAAGGGATAAAACAGAGCTGTTTCACCTCTCTGTCGAGCAAACACAATGAGCTCCGGCTCACATCAAGGTCACTTCCTGCCAGTGTGCCAATCGCTGGCAAATATTGACTCTGTCCAACAAATGGCTCTGGCCCACTTTCACTCATCCGCCAACAATCGCTTTCCCCTCCACTACTAGAACTCCCTCCTCGCTGCAAATCACTGAAGTTAAAGTTAACATCCATGTCCGTCCAAAAGCTCATCACTTTATGCTTTAAAGCCAATAGAAATTGTCAAAATTGGCGTGTAAGTTATGGAGTCATGGGTAAAAATGTGTTTTTTCGTCACAGTGTTCTTTTAACTTTGATGACCAAATTCTGACTAGTTTCAATTTGGTACAAACGTCCACTTTGACTATAAAATAAAGAAACTCCTTCCTTCAATACACTGGGTTTAAAACAACGAACTATTTCCAAATGAGACACCAAATTCACTTTTTAATGCAAAGATAGCCAAATAAGAATTGGCAAAAAGGATTTGATGAATGAACGTCTAAATTCAATGAATGAACATAAATAAACAACTTTATCTCAGTTGTCTATTTTGCTTCGTTGAACTGCCTTTGTTTACATCCTGAACATGGTGACATCACTAGGTAACACTCCTATTGGATAGCGCTTCAATACATTGTACGTCATAGCTTCAAGGTGGGGTAGGTAATTCACTTCAGAAACACGTGTTGTTATATTCCATGGAATGCTCTTAACGTCCCGATAGCAATGAATAAATTAAATGCTTTGACAAGAAATACATTTAAAAAAAATCATAATCTGTGGAAGCCGTGGCGCTGTAAAAAGCACGACCAATCATCTGAGCCGGCCCGGCTAAAGTAACTGGATGGCCTACCTGCCTGTCAGCCTTCCATCTGTGCACAAACTGATCTCGTGCCCTCATTGGTCATGTGAGCGTTCCTGTGTGTTGGAAGAGGGGCTCTGTGAGGAAGTCTGAAGGAAGGGGCAGATCGGCTGTGTATTTTCAAATTCTAGCGCACTCGAGCTGGTTTCTCCAAAATCACCTACCCTACCCTTAAGGGGCGGGACATCTCTAAACCAGGGGTATCAAACTCAAGGCCCGGGGGCCAAATCCGGCCCTCAACTTCATTTTATGTGGCCCGCAAGAGCTTGCAAAGAATATAATATGTTTATTACACGGTTGAATGCCGCTTTACAGAAGCACGTTGTACATAAACTACATGTCCCACAATGCATCTCATTTTGTGACGTGCTCACTGAAGAGACTTGAAATTATTTGCCCTAGACTTCTGCTTTCAGACGTAGTTAATTATGAAGTTATTACTATCCAATAATAATCCAACACAGAGGCAATAATGTAATATGATACATTATTTTATATATATATGATTTATTTATATATGTATTTATATATAGTCTTAAATGTTTGCACTGGCTTTTAAAACTAGTTGAACATAACCTTTTGATATTTGTATGTTTCTAGTTATTGTGGTTTCTCTTGTTTTTAATGATTGTTTTATTATTTTTACTCCTATTGTGTTATTTTATATTTGTTCCCTGTACAGCGCTTTGGTCAACGGAGGTGGTGCTATATAAATAAATAAATAAAGATTGAAAGTTACAAGCGGCCCTTTGAGTGCAACCATAATGCTAATGTGGCCCGCGATGAGATTGAGTTTGACCCCCCTGCTCTAAACGGTTGACAAATCACCACGGAGACGGCCCGCTAACCAATCAGAGCAGCTCTGGTTTTAGACGGAGGGTGAAAAGAGGTGCTGCAGCACAGGCAGTACGAGAACAATGAAGGGCTTTTTCAACATTAGAGACACTTCACACTAACGAGCATTTATGAGGAAGAAATGCAAAGAATCCTCGTATTTAAAAAGCTTAAGTTTGGCATTCCTGCTTAAATGACATAGTGACCTAATCCTCTACTCCAGAACCACATTACTCTTTTAGATTTCAACATAGCTGCTATGTAAATGCTCTGAATGCATTTAGAAAGAACATTGAGTGATTAGGCTGCAAGAGAGAGGGTCTCAGAGGGCTCTTTTTAGTGGAAGCTATGTGATGGGAGGGAACTGGGAGTGTGTAGTTATGAAAGTGGAAGACGCCCATTAGAAAAAAAACTATAAATGTCTTCATTCTTTCCTGAGGGTGTGCTCGGCCTGGTTTCATGTGAAATGTCATTTTAATGATGTAATGTCTAATAAAGCAAGCCTTAAAATAACGAGAAATTCCACTTCCTCATCATTTCCATAACGGGCTTTTAACACCCCGAGAATTTAAAGCAAAGCACACATTATCTGAGGCTTCATGACCACACACACACACACACACACACACACACACACACACACACACACACACACACACACACACACACACACACACACACACACACCTAATTACACACTGCACACTAAATGACTACAGTACAGCCTTTTTTTGCGCACAGCAGGGGGAAACTCCACAGAATGAGGTAAGAGAGGAGGTCATCTGATGGGAGCTGGAATTTATAAGTGTGTATGTATTTCTATATGAACGTGTATGTGTGTGTGTGTGTGTGTGTGTGTGTGTGTGTGTGTGTGTGTGAACGTATATCAACCCTTAATAAAGTACGAATTGAAGCGACTGGAAGACATTATCAGGTCATATCTTATTGCCCTCTAAATATCACAACCTTTAAATATGTTATGTTGATATTTTCTATATAAAAACATGAGTTTGTACTAATGGCAGTGTTTTTAGTGCCTACTTTATTAAACATTACATCATTAAAATGTCATTTCACATGAAACCAAGGTGCTGTCACGCTCCCAGGAAAGTATGAACACATCAGGAATGAAGACTTTTTTCATGTTGTCTTTCTAATGGGCGTGTGCCAGTTACACAACTACACACTCCCAGTGCCCTCCCACCTCAACTTAAACTAGAAAGCCTAACCCTAAAGACAAAAGTACATCCTTAGAGTTTATATAAATATGGTTGTGAGGTTCTTGGAGTAAAGCACAGGTTTATTTTGGAAACGTCTTGATAAATAATTCCAGAGTCCATGAAGAATAATTTAGTTTGGATCTATCAAATGTTATTTATATATATCACCATATCACTCATTTAAACTTGGGAGGACCCTTCTCTCAAGATGGACAGGATATAGATGTTGTGTGCATAGATTAAAAGGAGATAATTAAATCACAACATAGACGGTCCAAATGTTAGGAAAGATAATGATATTTTTATGACGTCAAACATCTGCCAGGTGTCGCAAAACTAAATACTCAGCTGGCTGTCAGGCAGGAAATGTTGTGATATTATGAAAAGAAACCCTGCTTATAACCCAGTATATATTTGTTTATATGTATAGCCTTGCTGACAGAGGCCGTTTCTCAATCTCGAGGATACTGGCTTCGAAGCCAATATTTCAAGGATGCTACTTCATCGAGTGCCGCCGAAGGACTGTTCCAATCTCCAGCATACTTGGAATTCCACCGAGGCCGCGTCCTTGGTTTGGGGGTAATTTCGAGGCTGCACATGGGTAGACTTTGCGTCCTTAAAATCCCCACAATGCTTTGCGCACGGACCAATTTCAAAAAACCTTGCGGAGAATTGCTGAACCGATCAGCACACATTTAAATGTAAGTATGTAGTGACGTAGAACATGTGTTGGTAAATATGTTACTTTGTTATCAACAAAATGTGTTCTGTGAAAGCAAAGCAAGTTCATAATTAGATGGACATCGTGAGGTATTTAATTTCGGTACATTTTATGTTGAAACCGTTAGAGAGAGTGGCACACTTGTTAGCCTGTTCCATTCTTCTTCTTTTTTCCGAAGCCGTGGCATACTTGCTTCGTTTCTGAAGGAAGTGACTTGGAAGTACGCGACTACCAAGCCAGCATCCTCACGATTGAGAAACACCCAGGTAGTCACTGAAAGCCAGGCGACAGGAAGTGACATCACACAGGCATTCAGAGCCACTTCCTGCTCAGGTAGCTCACACACACACACACACACAGGCTGCCTGTACAGCTGCATGTCAAACATTTGTTTGCACTGAAACCTCTTCTTGCACTATTTTAACTATTTTATTGTATTAGACCGTTGGAGGAGCCTGTGACTTAAGATTTTCATTGTCATATCTACACTTTAGCTATGTTCGAATGACAATAAAAAAAGCCTTGAAACTTGAAACCATCCCTAATGCGCTGAGAGGAAACAGCTGCTATCACTCTCTGCTAAAAAATGTGTGTGAAACCCAACACTGCTACACACACATGTACAGTAAGTAACACACACACCTACTGTATGTACCAACAACATGAATTAAGAAACTGTAACCGGTGTGTGTGTGTGTGTGCGTGTGCGTGTGTGTGTGTGTGTGTGTGTGTGTGTGTGTGAATATAGGATTACTCACCAACAACCATGAGAGTGAACTCGAAGCCTCTCTTCACTGATTTTCTGTAGACTTGGTTGGGGAGATTTGCGAAGCCGACATAACCCTCCAGGTTCTTCTGTAGCTGAGGAGCAAAAGTAAAACAGATAGAATGAGATTAAACTAGAAACATGAGACCAGATTGCGGTTTAACTTGCTCGCTCAAATCTCAGCAACTGTGGTGTCAAAAGACTAAAAACAAAACACTGATTTCTCATCGATCATTGTTAAATCAATGCGGTGTTTCCCATGCATTGATTTATTTGTCCACAATTAAATATCGTCCGCCACAAATTGATTTCATAAATAAATAAATAATATATATATCTCTTTGGTGGTCTGATGGACAGTGAGGTGGGCTGATGATCGGGAGGTTGTGAGTTCAAACCCGGCCTGGAACACCACCACTAGTGTGCCCTTGAGCAAGGCACTTAGCCCTCGGTTACTCCAGGGAGATTGTCTCTGTAATCGGTCATTGCAAGTCGCTTTGGAATAAGCCGTCTGCTAAATGCCTGAATTTTAAATTATATTTCTGGGAGAATAAACCCCCAACCCCACAGATCCTCAACTCTGGTGTGTTTCACTCATTAACAACGCAACACAGAGCAACAAGAACGTTGTCTACAGTAGCCATGAACTCGCATGGAGGGGGGGTGGATGCATGGGCCACCCGAATAGGTTAAGGGGCCTTTGGCGCTTCTTGCCGGGGGGGGGGGAAATAAAATGTTGTGGGAAACACTGAAATGTCTCCATTAGTGTTACCAGTTCGTCATGCGAGTGCGAAAGTGTTTGGTGTGTTACACAATCTGTATTTAACCCCCTTTTCTAAGTTAGAGGTGCATTTGAGCTGTAGGTGTGCAACTTGATGAAAAGGCTTTTGCTGACCTTTGATTTTTACATAACTACAGATTTTATCTATGGTAATTAATAATTAAAGTACTTACCGCTGTGTTGGAGAGCGGTCCAGATTTCATGATGACGGAAAAGTGACATGAGTAGACATGGTTTGGAGGAGGCAGGTCGATGAGACGTGAAGAGGAAAGAAAAAGAGAAATAATTTAGTTAAAAAGACAAAGCAATTATATTTTAGAGGGAATATCAATCCAGCTCTTTGAGGTGCAACACACACACACACACCCACACCCACACCCACACACACACACACACACACACACACACACACACACACACACACACACACACACACACACACACACACACACACACACACACACACACACACACACACACACACACACACACACACACACACACACACACACACACACACACACACACACATCCTGTGTCAGAGACAACTGACGAACAGCAGAGCTCTCAGCCTGAAACTCTGTGCAAACTGCTGCAAACGTAAGCTGTGTCTGACGTTAAGAGATAAGCAAATTACACAAAGACTACACTAATGGTGACAAGACATTAAAGTCTTAACTGCGAGCTCATTGCATTGAGAAATGATGTCTAGGCAACAGTTTACATGCACACACATCATGCCTGGAAAACACTCAGCTTCACATGAACCAAGGCTCTTAACTAACTGTAAATATTTGGTTTACTGCACATTACTACTAAAACGTCTTTAGAAATGCATCACACTTGTACTGAACGGATGTCAGTTCGTTTATTTCTCATAAAATGTTTGGTGCTTAATTTATGGAAGTCTAAAATTGGCCACATTCGTGGAATTGCAAGATCAAAGTTGGCTTCAGCGCTGGGAAAGAAAGCAAGAAATGTCACGTAATATTTGAAATATGTAAAATATCTTAGGACTCGTTTTAGGTCAAGATGGTGCAATCATTAAGAGACGCAACTCAACAGATCCGAGAGAACATTCATCACACAATTATGATCTCTTAGTTTGTAAAAGTGGTGCATCTTTCCAATTTGGATGTCTTCGGTTATCTGTGGCGAAAGTGCATTCTTTTGTATTCTGATGCATTGTGGGTAAGGTGCTATTATCTACATGAGGTGTCACAAACACTGAGCTAGGTTGCAATTTCTCAGCCACACTGTAACCACACAAGCACTGAAATTACAGAAAATAGCAATCTGCATTTAGTTCTGTTTGAACTTCAGCTTCCGTCACAGTCGTCTTCCTGTTACTAAGTTTATTTAACGTCTTTACGGAAATAATCAGTAAGAAAAGTCAAATTAAAAAGTATGTCAACTCTTGTCGTAGGTAGATAGGTAGGTAGGTAGGTAGGTAGGTAGGTAGGTAGGGAGGGAGGTAGGTAGGTAGGTAGGGACTAGTTAGGTAGGTAGGTAGGTAGGTACTAGGTAGGTAGGTAGGTAGGTAGGTAGGTAGGTAGGTAGGTAGGTAGGTAGGTAGGTAGGTAGGTAGGTAGGTACTAGGTAGGTAGGTTGGTAGGTAGGTAGGTAGGTAGGTAGGTAGGTAGGTAGGTAGGTAGGTAGGTAGGTACTAGGTAGGTAGGTTGGTAGGTAGGTAGGTAGGTAGGTAGGTAGGTACTTTCTTAATCCCAAATTGGGAGAAAAAAAAATTGCTACACGACCAGTGTGCTCAACATTAAAATACAATACTTAAAAGTGGAAAAGCGTTAACAATGAAAAATGTAATTTAAAAGAAAAATAGTATATCAAATATAAACAATAAACAAAATTCTGGATAATTAAAATATTCTTTAAAAAAGGTCAAAGATACTGCAGTTGCAGGAATATAGGTTTATAATATACTGTATATACATATGATAGTATCACAATCTCCAGAAGAGGAGCCTTGTCTTAAGCCCTACATGTACCTTAAACAGTTTCTTTTTTTCCTCTTTGTTCTAATTATTATTATAGGAGAAAAAAAAGATATATATTATTATCAAGAGCCGCGTTCACACCGGAGTACTTTTCCCACTTTAGTTCCGATATAGTTCTGAAATGTCGCGTTCACACCAAAAAGAGCCGGAACTAAAATGAGTTCTGCTAGAGAGCAGGGACTGAAGGGGGAGAAAAAGGTTCCTATTTCTGATTGGCTGGGCGGATTGCAAACCACGCCCCGTAAAACTGACAAAAAAGTTTTGTGAAGCCGCCATTTTATTATCCTTGCATTAGCATGATTAGCATTAGCCTAGCGCAGAAACGCAGAGAGAATAACTTATGGCAACACAAAAGAAAACATGGGAGTGGTGGAGATGAGGAGGTGTTGGCGTTCTGGCGATTTACTCTGAAGGCTTCAGTCGAAGCTGCTGGGAGTCCCAGCAGCTTCGACTGAAGCCAGTCCCCAACTCCGGGGACTTCGGGTGGCAGTATACGCCGTGAAGTGGTGAAGAAGAAGAAGAAGAAGAAGAAGAAGAAGAAGAAGAAGAAGAAGAAGAAGAAGAAGAAGAAGAAGAAGAAGAAGAAGAAGAAGAAGAAGAAGAAGAAGAAGAAGAGTCAGCGGCTTCATTTGCCTAATCTTTCCTCAGGAACTTATTCCGGTGTGAACGCGATCTGTACTTAGTTCATGAGAACTAAAGAGTTCTCAGGAACTAAGTTCTGATGAACCTTTGTGGGAAAAGTACTGCGGTGTGAAAGCGCCTATTGTTGTATGTTTTGTTTCTGACATGTTCAATAAATTCACAAAATACAAATATATATATATTTGTATTTTGTATTCTGGATTCTGGATTGTGGGAAACGGTATTTCGATCTCTGTCTGTAAACAGAAACTGAAATATTGACAATAAAGTCGGCTTTGATACCCCAGTGCCACTAAAATAAAATCACTGCAGGACAATGCAACGCAAGTGAAATGCGACGGTGCATTTTGTTGCTATTAAACTAACGGAAACAATGCGGCGAGTCTGCAGGAAGTCGGGGGTTTCAGAGACTCTGAGCTCCGCATGTGAATAAAGCAGCAGAGAGGATACCAAAGCATCCGAAAAGAAAAAAAGAAACCCCTTCCCACGACCTCTGCAGAGCTCAGATATTTCTCCTATCGTCCCACACTCTCAGCCTCTCTGTTGATACAACTCGGATACATTCACACTGCGTCCGAGAAAAGATCCCAAATTAGATGTTTCAGCTCACATGGGGATAGTTTGCAGGAAAGTATGTAGCTGTTGGTGGTTCTTGTTTTGCTGCTGCTGTTCAGCTAGCAAGAAGGTCCCGCATTGGGATCAATAAAGTACCTACCTATCTTTCTATCTATCTCCCTATCTATCTATCCATATATCCATCTCTCTATCTATCCATCTCCCTATCCATCCATCTATCCATCCATCTATCTGTCTTTCTATCTCTCTATCCATCCATCCATCCATCCATCCATCTCTCCATCCATCCATCTATCTATCTATCTCTCTATCTATCCATCTATCCATCCATCTATCTGTCTTTCTATCTCTCTATCCATCCATCCATCCATCCATCCATCCATCCATCTATCTCTCCATCCATCCATCTATCTATCTATCTATCTATCCATCTATCTATCTATCTATCCATCTATCCATCCATCTATCTGTCTTTCTATCTCTCTATCCATCCATCCATCCATCCATCCATCTCTCCATCCATCCATCTATCTATCTATCCATCTATCTATCCATCTATCCATCTCTCTATCTATCCATCTCCCTATCTATCCATCTATCCATCTATCCATCCATCTATCTATCTATCTATCCATCCATCCATCTATCTATCTATCTATCCATCTATCCATCTATCATCTACAGTGTTTCCCCTACCATTGTCTTGAAAAAAATTATTTTAATATATATATATATCACCAAATTGCAACTACTCTATATCTACGGTCACTTTTCACATTGACCATGTGCTCTTTTATTAAATAAACTAAACGCTTTCATTTTAAGTCGTGAGTTTAGTGTTTTTGAGCCTAAGAAAGTCTGATGCATTCATCAATATCAATAATCCACAGCTCCTCTCTCTGCTCCAGAGGATTTAAAATATAAATCTCAATGCCAGCCTATGTGAATCCCTACATTGCAGGAAACTGGAGCTGAAACTGACTTCCTCTGTATTCATAGAAATACATTTAGTAAAAACTAGACAAGTGGAAACAATCATTAAGAAAAGCCAATTCAAAAAGTATGTAAACTCATTGGAAAGCCAGGAGACTCGTGTCAAAGTCAAAATAAGACCCACTCTTAAGATGCTGTGTCTGATACTCATTGCATTAATCTTTTTCTAACATCACTATCAAGCTAAGAAGAAACAAACCTGACAAAGTCCAAGCTTCTCAATATATATATACAGATGAATACAGTAGTCTCCCCAGATAACTGACACCTGAACAAACTGAGAGACACTCCCCCCTAGCATCTGTCTGTCTGCCCTTCCCATCTGTTTCGTGTCCCTGCCGCTGAGCAAACATCTAACCAACGTGTGCCAATTGGCTTCGAGTGTAAAGACACCAACAATATTATTCCTACGATATAGACTGAGAGGTTTTATCACTGCACGTACTCCCTCTTCTCCTCCTGGATGAGAAGGCATGGACTGTATGTTGACACGGCTTCTTCATGGATCTGTACCACATCAAAGTAGATATTACATTTGTGAGCAGAGCTGCACAATTCATGAATTCTGTTGAAATCACAACATGAACAATTCCAATCTCAGTGAGTACAATATTTGTTCAGAATCAGAATCGAGTGTATTGCCAGGTACGTCCACACATACTTTGGTATCTGGTGGTTCGAACACAAACAATCTAAAACAATAAGGTGCAAAGTAGGTAACAAAAGAAACATAAGGATGATACAAAAACAAGTCTTTTTAAGAAACAATGAAGCATTAAAAAAGGATGCTAAAGATAAGTATGTACACCAAGTTCAAATGTGACTTTACAAATAAACTTAAAAGCTAAAAAACAGAACCACAAAAAGTTTTGATGGCAAGCTAGTGTGTTATATTTGAAAGTGAAAGGATGAATATGTGTGTTTAAATATATTTAATTAAGTTTAGTGGAGCTGTAGAGATATCCCAGGCCAACTAATCATATTCTACAGAGCTAACAAAGATCTACTTTGAAAGATAATAATATTACATTTTATGATTTTTAACTGGTTTCGCAATTGCCATTTGATTCAAGGAGGGATTGATCAGTTTTTAAGATAATCAAATCAAACAATATGCTTTGTTTAGGCTGTACTTTACGCTTTGGCAATATGTAATAACATGTTATGGTTCTGTATTGATGTACAGGGATCAGTGAATGACAGCTAGGCACAGTGATACTGATGATGGTATACACATATATTATTGTTTTGGAGGATGTTTATGTTGTGAAATTCCTGCCATGTTAGGTCTGCCTTCTTAACCCCTACCCCACCCCCCAGTGGGAGCACAATGGAAATGAGCTTTAGGGCTTTAGAGCGTCATCCTGATATTCTTTAAATGTACTGCTCTGACTTTGCCGTCATCTATTATGAAGTACAAATCTTTTCTTTTTATTACATGCATGCCAATAAAGCCAAATTGAAATGATGCATGTGTTTGGCTGACATCCCATTGTGACGAAGTCGCTTATTACCTCACAAACAAACCTGTTTCACCGCCTGGGAGGAGAACACATTCCCAGCAAGTCATACCATTGTATTTCACACAATATAGATATTTGTGGTTGGGAGTATTGCAACAGCAGAAACTCTACACTGCTATGAACTACTACTACTCACAATCATGAGAAAACAGGAAATGCCAGGCTAACGAACGACGGCACTATCGTTAAAATGAGAATGTGGATTAAAACATGTTATTTAGACTTTAGAGAACTCCCAGACAAACTCCAGTGTTGGAAGAAGTACTCACAAAGTACACAAGTATTCACATCAAAATATACATACGGTAGAGAAGTACTATCAGCCAAAAGTACTTCTTGTCACAGTATTATCTTACTATGATATACTTTTTAGATTAAAAGTACTGAATTACACAATATATGCTCATCATGTGTTTATATATGTAGCCTACAAAGAAACTAGTAAGTGTGAGTGTTCATATAAAATGTAGTAAAAAGTACAATATTGCCACTGCAATGTATTGGAGTAGGAATATTAAGTAGTTGAAATTGAAAACACTCAAGTACAAATATGTCAAAAATAGTACTGCAGCTCAATACTTGAGTAGATGTATTTAATTGCATTCCACAACTGCCAAACTCCATTCATAAATCTAAAGATAGTGCTATACAAGGACTTTAAAACGTTTTTTTTAGCATAATACAATTCATTTAGAGGTAGTTTTTAATTCTAATAAGTCAGAAGCACAAACAACACCTAACTTTACAACTGGATAACTTTTAAACACGGATTTATAATGTTAACAATAACCCAAAGTTACAGCAAAATACAGCATGGTGGGCGGATTCCCGAGTCGCTCAGAGGCGCGTGAAGCCTAAATAGAGCGAGTGTAGAGTCAGAAAGTACCCGGATGTGGGCCCACAGAGCATGCGCAGTTGAGTTTCCCCTTAAACCCCGCCTCTAATCTCTATCTGTCAGTCAGATGAATTGAGAGGGGAAAATAACACTGGATTCAGCTTTTAGTGCATTTTACGACTTTTACAACCTAATGATTAAAATAAGGGCTGTAAAAGGGTTCGTGCTGGTTCGTTTATTTAGTTAAAAATAAATTACAGGCTGATTTACAGACATTTGATTTTGTGAAGTGTATAAATTCAATGTTTACATTTTGGGAGTTTGACAGACTGGACAATCATAATGTACACTGCCTTATACTCTGTGTATTTATATTGTGTATTCAATAGATATATACTCTATAGATGTACATCCTTCATTATTGAGATGTATAGATTCACTGTTTAGCTTACTTAGTTTATCTTCTACTGCTGATATTGTAATTTAATTACTTCATCATGTGCAATGTCTCACCGAAGGAAACAAATCCCAAATTGGGCTCAATAAAGTACATTTCATGTTTAATTTTTAATATTATGTGCGTGCTATTTATTTTAATAGTGTATTATTTACTGTCTATATCTTCACTTTTGGTGTTACAATGTACATTTCCACTTTGTGGGACGATATATATATATATATATATATACATATATATATATATATATATATATATATATATATACATATACATATATATATATATATATATATATATATATACATATACATATATATATATATATATATATACACAATTCCACCTCTAATACTATCATCTGGCTGCTATCACACACACCTGTTACTTGTACTATGTGTATTTTGTAAATTGTGTAATTTCTACATTATTTTAAATATTTGTATGCATGCTTCTTAGTTAATATTAAGCTATATTTGGCTCTTTACTTGCTGTAACAATGTAAACTCGAATAAAGGTATTCTGCAAGTCAATGGTAAAAAGTCCTTTTGGGCCCCCTGACGTCACCGAAGCTGGAGTATCGCTGTTTGGCCGCTACGGACATTCCAAATATGGGCTTCAACGTCCAACACACTTCCTGGGGCTTTAACGAGTTAAATTATAACTAAAACTACCGGAGGATCTCTACGTTTTCCGCGGTGTGTAGCTACGCAGTGGGGGAAAGCAGCTAAATGTTAAAAAGTGATGTTTTTAACTGACGTTCGGTGCTTCTGTTGTCCGTTAACAGCTGCTAACTGAAGCTAACTGGAGCTAACGTTAAACACAGACTCACTATTACCGAGATTTATGAGTTTAAAACTAAACTTAACAAACTCCAAACAACTCAAAAAGTTCACATTAGACTTGGTTTAACTTTGCACACACAATAGTTTAAAAAAAATCCGAGAAAACTCACCCATTATCTCTCCGTTCAAATCTGATTCACTCACTCCGCTTGACATCGTCTCTCAAACTCTGCTCCAAAGAGGACTGGTAGTTTTAGAGTTAGACACGCACATTATTGGACGTAATGGGGATGTGATTGACGTACGTGCGTCAAAGCAAAAGGCGTAAACTCTGCTTCGAGAATACTGATGTATCGCGAGATTTGCTTTAAACAAATATTACTTATTTTTTTAATTACACACATGTGAAAATCATATATTTGTAATACAAAAAAGTGTATACATATAAAATATAAATAAAATACATAAAGTAATTGAACAAAAGACAAAATAAAAATACAGTTTGATATTTCAGTTTAAATATTTGTTAAATACACAATTAGTTTTGATTGCCTTTTTTTTCACAATGTTTTGTAATAGTGCTGATATATCATTCTTGGTGAAAAGGTTCAAAAAGTAGTTTGGAGTCAGCCCATCTCTTTTTATGAGTATGACATTTCCCTAAAAATAAAATGTACTGTACAAAAAATAATAATATCGTCTCTGAAATCAAATGTCTTTATCCAAGAGTAGTAGTTTTTGTCCAAGCAAATATTACTTACCTGTACTTCCTCATACTACAGTTACGTACAATGTTAATAATTTAAATTAGGAATAACAACTTAATTCAACAGGTGTGTGTGAGGGATAAAGAGTGGCAATTAACTCTGGAAGAATCAGAAGGTAAACACCGCCATCTAGAGGCCATACCGTAGAATGCAGTTTTCATAGTTTTTTCTTTTTTTATGGGCTTTCTGTGTCATTTTCTTCTATTATAATAATCAATTGTGTTGCATTGTTATATGTCATCCACGTAAGAGCTTTATATGGTAAATAAGTTCCATATGAAAGGCACTAAACTTAAATTAACTTTCACAAACGTACAAAGAAAGTAGAAGGAATACAAATAATGTTAACCAAAATATGTTTTATGAGCAATGACCAAAGTGAGACATGCAATGATGACAAGGAGACATTCAATATGCACATAGAAACAAAGCAGCTACGAAAATACACTTAAACTGACCATAAAGACACTGAAAATGACCAAAACATCACTTAAAATGAGCATAATGACACTCAAAATGACCACAAATAAACTCAAAATGAATACATAGACACTCAAAATGACCCCAAAGACACTCAAAATGACCCCAAAGACACTTAAGATGACCAAAAAGACACTCAAAAAGTACCACAAATACACTCAAAATGACCACAAAAACACCCAAAACGACCACAAAGAACCTTAAAAGGACAACAAAGACACTCAAAACTACGAATAACACATTTAAAATGACCACAGAAAGACAACAGGCTTCTCTTCAGTCTGTGTGTCTTGCTGCAATGTGCTTGTGTTGTTTGCATGTTGAAGCCCAGAGGCCAATTGTTTGAAAACCCAGATGTCCAAGATGTAAAGAGTTAAAGAGCTGTTTTTCATACAGTAAATCTGCAATGACAGCGTGTGAGTGAAGTCCATGGATCCATCTTGGCTGGGCACAAGCGTCGTGATAACATGCAGAACACAAAGGAAGACCAAGGACACAAAGAAAGACAAAGACGCATCAGAGCGTGCAGAGAAAGACTTTGTTTATCTCCAGCTCACAGGGTCTAGTTTCTCTCAGAGAACATCCTACGCCTGGCTGCAGGAAAAATCAATGCAAAGAGAGTGAAGAGGAAGAGGAAGAGGAAGAGGAGGGTGTTGCAGTCTTTATAAATACAGTCTATGGTTGAAATCCTGCCAAGTGTGTCTTATATAGTCAGAATATGTGTTTCCACTTGAGGACCGTTTTAGCTTAGCTTTTTATTAGCCCCCCCCCCCCCCACTTTAAAGGTTCTTTTAGTCTTTATTATTTACCTTTATATTGTTTTATTTATTGTATAGGTCTTCATCTTTCTATTTGTATTTCTGTTGTACCCATATGTCAACTTTGTTTTATGGGGTTTCATATTTCACATGTTGTATTGTTGCATCGATTCAGTTCAGTCGTCCCTCAGCACCTTGAGCTGCATGTGTTGAAAAGTGCTATTTAGATAAAGCTCTATTATTATAACCTAAGAAGTAACAATGCAGTGAGATATAGGGTCTTACATACACATACACACATGTACACATATATACATATACACACACATACACATATATACACATACACATACACACATATACACATATATACACACACATACACGTACACATATATACACATACACATACACACATGTACACATATATACACACACATACACGTACACATATATACACATACACATACACACATATACACATATATACACATACACACACACACACACACACATATATACACATATATACACATACACGTACACATATATACACATACACACACATACACGTAGATACACACACATACACGTACACATATATACACATATATACACATACACGTACACATATATACACATACACACACATACACGTACACATATATACACATACACACACATACACGTAGATACACACACATACACGTACACATATATACACATATATACACATATATACACATATATACACATACACACATATATACACATACACACACATATATACACATACACACACATACACGTACACATATATACACATATATACACATACACGTACACATATATACACATACACATACATACACATACACACATGTACACATATATACACATACACACACATACACGTACACATATATACACATACACACACATACACGTAGATACACACACATACACATACACACATATACACATATATACACATATATACACATATATACACATATATACACATACACACACATATATACACATACACACACATACACATATATACACATATATACAAATATATACACTTATATACACATACACACACATATATACACATATACTGTATACACATATATACACATATATACACATATATACACATACACACACACATATATACATATATATACACATACACATACATATATACACATACACACACACGTACATACACATATATACATATATATATACATATATACACATATATACACATACACGCACATACACATACATATATACACATACACACACGTACATACACATATATACATATATATACACATATATACGCATATATACACGTACATACACATATATACACGTACATACACATATATACACGTACATACACATACATGCACATATATACAAATATATACACTTATATACACATACACACACATATATACACATATACTGTATACACATATATACACATATATACACATATATACACATACACACACACATATATACATATATATACACATACACATACATATATACACATACACACACACGTACATACACATATATACATATATATATACATATATACACATATATACACATACACGCACATACACATACATATATACACATACACACACGTACATACACATATATACATATATATACAAATATATACACTTATATACACATACACACACATATATACACATATACTGTATACACATATATACACATATATACACATATATACACATACACACACACATATATACATATATATACACATACACATACATATATACACATACACACACACGTACATACACATATATACATATATATATACATATATACACATATATACACATACACGCACATACACATACATATATACACATACACACACGTACATACACATATATACATATATATACACATATATACGCATACATACACATATATACACATATATACACGTACATACACATATATACACGTACATACACATACATGCACATACATACACATATATACACATATATACACATATATACACGTACATACACATATATACACATATATACACGTACATACACATACATACACATATATACACATATATACACATATATACACGTACATACACATATATACACGTACATACGCATATATACACATATATACACGTACATACACATACATACACATACATACACATATATACACATTTATATACACATACACACATACACACATAAACACATACTCATACATACACACACGTACATACACTATATACACATACATATATTATACATACACATACATACATACACATATACACTGATGAGCCCATGTAATACAACATAAGACCTTTAAGCCTTAGAGATGCTTTAGGCGCTATCGAGGATTTCCATTCTATTCATCACATTCACATGTGTTCTTCTTTTGACAGTGTAGTTTTTCTGCGGAGATGGAGGAGCTGTAAAGAAAGGCAGCTCACAATATCATCACTCTGACAATAAACACTAATTACGCCCTGATTAACATTCTTTAACCGACCATTATACAGCAGGAACAGAGAGAGGAAGAAGAGCCTCCATTTTGTTAATTGAGCTTCGTTTACACACTTTGTTCCAACGTGGAATCTGTTGTTGAATTCATGCAACAGAGCGCTGTGTATAGTCAGAAATATTGATTATATTTGGTCACGACGGCTAAAAGAAGGTGCTCACATCTTTTATATGCAGCTCATTTATAAAAACACAAATAAAGTAAAATGTCCAAATGTCTATGTGGTCAATTTAAGTGTCTTAGAGGTCATTTTGAGTGTCTTTGTGGATGTTTTAAGTATCTTTGTGGACATCTTGAGTGTCTACAGTATGTGGACATTTTGAGTGTGGACATTTTGAGTGTCGACAGCATGTGGACATTTTGAATTTTGAGTGTCTTTGTGGACATTTTGAGTGTCTTTGTGGACATTTTGAGTGTCTTAGTGGACATTTTGAGTGTCTACAGTATGTGGACATTTTGAGTGTCTTAGTGGTCATGTTGAGTGTCTTTGTGGATATCTTGAGTGTCTACAGTATGTGGACATTTTGAGTGTGGACATTTTGAATGTCGACAGCATGTGGACATTTTGAATTTTGAGTGTCTTTGTGGACATTTTGAGTGTCTACAGTATGTGGACATTTTGAGTTTCTACAGTATGTGGACATTTTGAGTGTCTTTGTGGACATTTTGAGTGTCTACAGTATGTGGAAATTTTGAGTGTCTACAGTATGTGGAAATTTTGAGTGTCTACAGTATGTGGACATTTTGAGTGTCTATCTGGACGTTTTGAGTGTCTACAGTATGTGGACATTTTGAGTGTCTATCTGGACGTTTTGAGTGTCTACAGTATGTGGACATTTTGAGTGTCTATCTGGACGTTTTGAGTGTCTACAGTATGTGGACATTTTGAGTGTCTTAGTGGTCATGTTGAGTGTCTTTGTGGACATCTTGAGTGTCTACAGTATGTGGACATTTTGAGTGTGGACATTTTGAATGTCGACAGCATGTGGACATTTTGAATTTTGAGTGTCTTTGTGGACATTTTGAGTGTCTACAGTATGTGGACATTTTGAGTGTCTACAGTATGTGGACATTTTGAGTGTCTTTGTGGACATTTTGAGTGTCTACAGTATGTGGACATTTTGAGTGTCTATCTGGACGTTTTGAGTGTCTACAGTATGTGGTCATGTTGAGTGTCTTTAGGGTCATCTTGAGTGTCTTTATGGTCATGTAAAATGTCACCATGCTTTAGGAGGAGGACTCTTTAATCTTTAAAGTAGTCATGAGCTACAGTGAGATAAAAATGGAGTAAAAGTACAATGAAATAGAGGCTTTTTAAACGTTAGAGCTGCTGCTAATGCTCCAGTTATAGCATCACAACACAACATGTCAGTGTGTGTAATATAATGTGATAGATATATTATATTTTCTTTCTAATACATCACATGTCACTTGTTAGACGCTTTTATCCAAAGCTCGATACTGTGCATCCCCACAGGAGCACTTTGGGGTGAAGTGTCTAAGGGACACAACCACATGCTGACTGCAGCGGGGTTTGAACCTGAGCTCACTGATCCCAACACCAACGCACAACCCACTGCGCCACAGCCTCCCTACATACATACTGTGTTTGATGTTTTAATGGACATTTTCTCCTTATATTTGCATATATATTTATTTTATTGATGTTTTTATTGCACATTGATACGTTAAAATGTCCTAATATAATACAATTAGGTAACACTTTATATTAAGGTACACAAATTCACCATCAACTAGTTGCTCATTAACATTAGCAGAATATTCAATATATAAAAAATTCAATTGAATACAAATAAAAAATGTAAACAAACAGTAAAATATCTAATACAAAATCAAATGAAAAATATACATATAAATATATATATTTCTATGCATGCACACACACACACACACACACACACACACACACACACACACACACACACACACACACACACACACACACACACACACACACACACACACACACACACACACGCACGCAAGCACGCAAGCACACACACGATATTGTAACAAATATAATAATTTAAAAATGAATATCCTTTAAAAAAGTAAAAGTAATAATAATATTCATATAAACATATTGTTAAAATGATAAAATACAATTAATAGAATAATAAACAAATATTTAATATGTGCAATAAAA